>NW_008350665.1:0-610 GCF_000622305.1 Nannospalax galili
ATTTTATTAAAAGGACCTGGAATTTAAAAGGATTTGGTGCTAGGGACCACACATGAGGGCGAACATGCATCATTTATTTTTCTGAATCTGTTACTTCACTTAGAATAACAGTTTCTAGATCCATCCATTTACCTGCAAATTTCATTATTTCATCATTCTTTACTGCTGAAGAAACTCCACTGTGTAAATATATCACATTTTTGTTGCCACTCGTCAGTTGAGGGACACTTAGATTGCTTCCATCTCTTAGCTACTGTGAAAAGGCAGCAATAAACATGGTTGTACAAATGTCTCTACACTAGGATGAGTCCTTTGGGTATATGCCAAGGAGTGGTATAACCGGGTTATATGGTAGGTTCATTTTTAGTTTTTTAAGAGTTCTCCACACTGTTTTCCACAGAGGCTACACGAGTTTGCAATCCCACCAGCAGTGAATGAGTGTTCCCCTTTCTCCACAGTCTTGCCAGCATTTGGTATTATTTGTTCTCTTGGTCCTAGCCAGTCTAATTGGGGTGAGGTGAAACCTTAGGGTGGTTTTAATTCGCATTTCCCTAATGATTAATGATGTTGAACACTTTTTGTGATGTTTCTTAGCCATCTTTATTTCTTC
>NW_008350666.1:0-281 GCF_000622305.1 Nannospalax galili
ACAGGGTACGTAACAGAGAGAGAAAGCAGGAGCAGTGCTGGGATCAGCTGTAGAGAGGAAAGGCCCAGAGCCTGTGTAGGTGGGAAGAATTCAGCTGTGGACAGGGAAGAGAAAGGGCTCAGAGGATGGTGCCTCTGAGATCAGAAATGTGGCATCGGCCTTCCAGGTGCTCTCTGAAACCAGCTCGTGTCTAATCATATCAGTGTAGTGAAGACAAGAAATCTCTCACAGGGAACAGACAGTGCAGGAACAGACTGACAAGTGCTTCATCAAGTTTATAA
>NW_008350667.1:0-284 GCF_000622305.1 Nannospalax galili
TTCTTGTGTGAGACTCAAGCCTTCAAGTTTAGGTCTGCTTTTTTTTTTTGTAAACTTTATGTGTCTTTGCAGTTTACTTTTTGGGCATGAAAAGCTGGTTCCTCTAAGCTTCCAGTTCTCTCTTTTTATTTTATATTGGAGTGGCCAGATTGCTTTTGTCTTCAGGAGTTCCCACAGAGGCCCAAGTCAGATGAGATTCAGATGCTCTCAGGCTTTCTCCTAAGGTCTGGATCCTCCAGAAAAGATGTTGTCCTCAGGAATTTGGGGGTTGGACTGGCTTGGGA
>NW_008350668.1:0-661 GCF_000622305.1 Nannospalax galili
TTGTTAGTTCATATTCATTTCAGTGTACTATACAAAGCTGAATTTTTGTGCATTAAAACATATTTAATTCTATGATTAATTTATAAACATTTGAAACATAGGATATTTTAAATCCTGTCTTACACTGTGTTTCATTTTTCCCATACCAACCCTGTACAGGAGACTGGAAAGGAACCCTCATGCCTGATTTACAAATGAGGAAAAAGAAACCAAGATGGTAACTATTCCTAAGTACCAACATCTAGGTTGCCTTGCTTGCTTCCTTTAAAAATCTGGTGAACACATAAAGTTGATCTTCCATTCCCATAAAGCTGTGTATTTATGGTCAATTGGGCATAATTCAGGGCATTGGCTCTTTCCAACTCTTCCAGAAAATTGTTCTTTTTGTGTATGACCTTACTTATACATTTAATTTATTTATATAGCAAAGCTGTTCTTTTTTAAACTCCAGAATTCTTTTGTGCATATGTGTATGTGTTTATGTGTGTATATGTGTATGTACATATGTGTACACATGCGTGCAGGTGCGTGGGAGGGTGCATGTTGAGGACAGAGACTCACGTCAGGTGTCTTCCTCAGTTTTGATCCACCTGGTTCTCTAAGTCATGGTTTCTCAGTGGATCTGGAGCTGTATAATACAGACTGGCTGGCTGGCAAATCC
>NW_008350669.1:0-952 GCF_000622305.1 Nannospalax galili
AGCCCTTGACTTAAGCCTAACTCTAACCTAATGCTAACTCTTGACCTAACCATAGTCGTACCACAAGCCCTAGAAATAAACCTAGCCCTAATTCAAGCCCTAGCCATAATCATAAACCTAAACCTAACCCTAAATTTATACCTACATGAAACCCTAACCCTAACCCTAACACTAATTTGAATACCTAGACCTAAACCTAAACCTTACCCTAAATGTAACCCTACTGCTAAAACTAAACATAAATATGTGCCATAGAAACAACCTGAAACCTAACCAAAACTTTAACCATGAACCAAATCTTAACCACAAACATAATTCTAGACCTAATCCATAGCTCTAACTCTAACACAAAATCTGACCCTAACCCTAGCCCTAGCCCTCAGCCTTAAACTAATCCTAGCCCTAACCATAAGCCTAATCCTAACTCAGAACCTACCCCAACCCTAAACACAACCTAACCTTAACCCTAATCCTAACTCTAACCCTAGCCCTAACCTGAAACACTAACCTAGCACTAACCCTAAACATAACCCTAGCCCTAACTCTACCACTCACCATAAACCTAATCCTAACACTTAAGCAACTACCAAACATTAACATAACATTAACCCTATCACTAACCCTATCCCTAACCCTAGCACTAACCCTAACACTAATCCTAATTGAGGCCTAACCCTAAACTAACCGTAACTGCAAACATAACCCTAGCCCCAATCCTGAACATAGCCTTAACTGTAATGTTAATCCTATCCCTAAATGTCACCGTAAACTTTAATGTAACCCTAGACCTTGTAGTAACCCTACAAGTATTTGGACATTTTGTCCCCAGATGACGGCGTTGTTTTGGGAAGTTTTAGAAGCGTGTCACTGGGGGTTGGATTAGAGAGATCTTATGCATTGTCAGATCTCCAGTTGTTCTCTTGCTTCCTGTGACTGCATGACGATGTGAGAG
>NW_008350670.1:0-292 GCF_000622305.1 Nannospalax galili
GATGAACACACAATGTCCCAGAAGATATCCACCCTTAGCAACACAGAAAACGAAATGAGGCCAATATTACTAACAGTAAAGGAGGAAACAACTGCCCACGATTCCAACAACGAGAACACAAGCCAAATTATACTGAGTGAGGAAAAAAAAATCCTCTCACAGTAATATTATAGTCTCTTGTCACCAACTAAAAGACAGAATCTAGAAAAATGCATTCAAAGTGAGAGTCAAGTATCACTTCGGTCCAAGAAACACTTTACTTATAATGACATCCAAAAAGAGTATTAATTTT
>NW_008350671.1:0-289 GCF_000622305.1 Nannospalax galili
TTCTCTGTGTCTCTTGCCCCATTCAATCCCCACTCCTCACTCCAGGTACCTCGCTGAAAGTCCCGTGGGCCGTGACATCTGGCGCCCAATGTGGGGCTTGGATACTGAGGCAGCAGTGAGGGAGACAACGTGAAAAGGAATGCGTTCAACAAATTTTGAGACACATTGGAGCCGCCGTGGGAACCTGCCTTGGCTGAAACCAAAAGTAATTGGAAATGTCCAATCATGGGACAAGAACTGAGTCAGCATGAGCTTTATGTTAAGCAGTTAAAGGACGCTTTAAAGACAC
>NW_008350672.1:0-276 GCF_000622305.1 Nannospalax galili
TAGGTTTAGGGTTAGGACTAGGACTAGGCGTAAGGTTATGGTTAGGGTAAGTGTTAGAATTCGAATTAATTTGGGGCCTAAATTTATGTTTAGGATTAGGATTAGGGTTAGGGTTAGTGTTAGTGCTAGGGTTAGAGTGACGGTTAGGACTAGGATAGATTTTAGGGTTATGATCTGATTTACATTTAGGGCTAGTGTTCTGGATAAACTTACAGTTAGGTTTGTGTCTAGGTTATATATTGAGGGTTAGGGTTCAGTTTACAGTTAGGGGTAGAT
>NW_008350673.1:0-443 GCF_000622305.1 Nannospalax galili
TATAGCTCTAAGTGCCTACATCAAAAAATTGGAAAGAACATAAATAAATGATTTAACACTGCAATTCAATACACTTGAAAAGCAACAGCAGACAAAACCCAAACCCTGCAGACAAGAAGAAATAACAAAAATCAGGGCAGAAATCAATGAAATTGAAACAAAGAAAACAATACAAAGAATCAACAATTCCAAGAGCTGGTTCTTTGAAAAGATAAACAAGATTGACAGACCGCTAGCCCAATTAACCAAAAGAAAGAAAGAGCACTTTCAAATCAACAAAATCAGAGATGAAAGGGGAAACATCACAACAGACACCAGAAAGATACAGAACATTATAAGGGAATACTTTAAAAATCTCTATGCTACTAAAGTTGAAAACCTAAAAGAAATGAACGCATATCTAAAGGCATGGGAACCACCAAAACTAAACCAAGAAGAGATTA
>NW_008350674.1:0-939 GCF_000622305.1 Nannospalax galili
AGAAGAAGAATTGATTGTCTGTGTAGCTCAAATTCACTTGTTGACTACTGGTCTTCCATGCCAGGATTCAGGGGCTGTTTTGAGTTTTAAATCTCCTATTTGTGGTTCTTATCAGATGCTGCATCCACGAATCAACAATCCTAAGGAGCTTCACTGTAGTAAAGAAAATAGAGAAACTGGGAAGACAAAGGCAGATGGGGAGGAACATGATGGACTTGTGTAATCCTCTGAACACCAGAATCTCTTGGGAATAGACCAGGAACAACTGTAGAAAAGCTTCCATGCAAAAACTAGATACATGAAGGTTCCAGAATAAGACCTGTTGCCAGGAAGATTGTGGTCTGGTTCATCCAATCTTGAGAAGCAGGACACCCATGAGAGTAAAAACTGATAATTTTTTTGCTCAAAAAATTATACAAAGGAATGCAAGAATCCAAATACCACAAAGAACCTGCACCCAGTGGGAAGCAAGTAGCCAAACTGACCAGAGAGAGAAGTTAGTAGTCACAGACTGAGCTCTTGCTCCCTCTACATTCACATTCTAAGAGGAACGGAAATTTATCCTATTTGTTTTAATAAAATTTATTGTCATTTGCATTTCCATTTTCCTTTGATTACTTTTTATACAAGCTTAAAATAAGACTGATCAGTTTAAAGATTTGCATGCAAATTTTTATTTTATATATTTTCCTCCATTCCCTTTTATTACTTGACTATGTAATATTAAATTTCTTTGGGTTTATTTGTCCTGACCTGTTTGTCGTTGTTGTTGTTGTTGTTGTCGCTCTTGTTGGCAGTGGTGGTGCTGGCGGCAGCAGGGGTGTGGTGGTGTTTTTCAGGAGGGCTGGACTGGTGCTGCCCATCTCCATGCTTCAGTCCCCCAAGCACCAGAACTACAGATGTGCACCACCACAGCTACCTTTTAATCCTTAATTTTTC
>NW_008350675.1:0-565 GCF_000622305.1 Nannospalax galili
ATAAATAAAATGTGGTACAGGATGAGTCATGATTATTTTGTATTCATAATGCCCATGAAATAGTATAGTATTACTTTAAATTAAACAAACTTAGACTAGGTATAGACACATACTGTACAACATATTTTCTCCATTGGTTCTAAGGACCAAACTCATAGCTTGAATATGCTAGGAAAGTCTCTACCACAGGGCTACATCCTCAGTCTTATACTGCAAATTCTAGAGCAATGACTAACATTTTTTTTAACAGTAGAACTGATAAATATTAAAGAAAGTAAAAAATTAAATCATGTAAGTACATAATCCATACCACAAAAAACAGAAAAGTAGAAGACAAAAAAAGGGGCAAAAAATAGCACTAAAAAACATAGATAATAATCCAACCATATCAACGATCACTTCAAATGTCAATAGTCTAAATGCACCAATGAAAAGATTGTCAGCCAGGTGTGGCTGTGCACGCATTCAGTCCCAGCACTCAGGAGGCCTAGCCAGTTGGATCTCTTGAGAGATGGAGGCCAGCTTGAAATGATCTACACACTGAGTTCCAGGAAGACCATCTAAA
>NW_008350676.1:0-396 GCF_000622305.1 Nannospalax galili
TCATAGGTTTTCCCTCTAGGATTCCTAGCCCCTGAGATTCAATCATCTCCATTCCTTTTTCTCCCATCTGGCCTCCCTCCTCCATCCCTCCCTAGTCACAGTGCCCCCATTATCCCCACCCTCCCTCCAATACCTCCCACCATCTTTCCTCTCCTGACTTCTCTCCCTCCTCCACACCATGGTCCCTTGTGTGTCCCCCCTCTCCTCTTGCTCTTACTCCCACTTTTTCCACCTCCCTCAGGTAACATCTTTTTAATGGATTTTCTTGGTGTTTAGATTTTGAGTTCCTTGTATATTCTAGACAATAATCCTCTGTCAGATGTGTGGTTGGCAAAGACTTTTGTCCCATTCTGTAGGCTGCTTTTTTACTTTACAGTTTCTTTTTTAATATATTTT
>NW_008350677.1:0-341 GCF_000622305.1 Nannospalax galili
TGTGAGCATGTGTGTGTGACTGTGTGAGTGTGTGTGTGTGAGTGTGTGTGTTTGAGTGTGTAAGTGTGTGTGAGTGTGAGTGGGTCTGTTTGTCAGTGTGTCTCTGTGTGAGTGTGTTTGTGTGAGTGTGTGTGTTTGGGTGTGTGAGTGTGTGTGAGTGTGTCTGTGTGTGAGTGTGTGTGAGTGTGTGTGTGTGTGTGTGAGTGTGAGTGTCTGTGTGAGTGAGTGTGACTGTGTGTGTTAGGGTGTGTGAGTGTGTGCGTGTGTGAGTGTGTGTGTGAGTGTGTGACTATGTGTGTGTGCGTGTGTGTGAGTGTGCGTGAGTGTGTGTGTGTGAGTGT
>NW_008350678.1:0-292 GCF_000622305.1 Nannospalax galili
CACATTGGAGCACAGTGATGTCACAATGGAGCATTGTGATGTGAGAAAGGAATATCGTGAAGTCATATTGTAACTTCGTTATGGCATAATGGAGCAATGTAATCGCTCATGGGGCAATAGTGTTGGAACATTGGAGCATTGTGATATCACACCGGAGCATTGGGATTTCCCAATGGAACATTGAGAGTCATGTTGTCACATTGTGGTCACACATTGCAGCAATATAATGCACCTGGGGAGATAGTGTTGGCACATTGGAGAACTGTGATGTCACATTGAAGCATAGTGAAAT
>NW_008350679.1:0-682 GCF_000622305.1 Nannospalax galili
TATTGTAACATTTTGATGTTCCATTGGAGCAATATAATGGTACACGAGGTGGCACAGTTTTCATATTGGAGAATTTTCATGTCACATTGTAGGACTTTGAAGTCACAATGGAATATTGTGATGTCACAATGGAACATTATGAAGTCACATTGTCACAATGTGATGGCACATTGGAGCAATAGAATGGCTCCAGTGGAGATAGTAATGGCACATTGGAGCATTGTGATGTCACATTGGATTTTGTGACTTCACAATGGAGCATTGTGAATCATATTGAAACATTGTGATGGCGCATTGGAGCAATAGAATGGCACATGGGGCAATAGTGTTGGCACATTGCAGTTTGTGATGTCACATTGTGAACTCATATTGTTACATTGTGATGGCACATTGGAGCAATATAATGGCACATGGGGAGATTGTGTTGGCACATTGGAGCACTGAAATGTCACAATGGAACATTGTGAAGACCTAGTGTAACATTGTGATGGTACTATGGAGAATTGTGTGGTCAAATTTGCAGATTGTGAGGGGACATTGAGCACCGTGTTTACATATGGACCATAATGATGACACAACAGATCATGGTACTGACACAATTGCACATCACGTTGGCCTAATGAGCATTGTTATGGCACAATGGAACATTGAGAAGTCACATTATAAAATTGTGATGGCACAT
>NW_008350680.1:0-438 GCF_000622305.1 Nannospalax galili
AAGGAGTGGAGATAGTGGACATCCTTGTCTAGTTCCTGATTTTAATGAGAACACTTCTAGTTTTTCTCCATTAAGAATGATGTTGGCTGTGCATTTGTTGTATATAGCTTTAATTATGTTGAGGTATGTTCCCTCTAGTCCAATTCCCTCTAGGACTTTGAACATAAATGCATGCTGAATTTTGTCAAAAGCCTTTTCTGCATCTATTGAGATGACAATGTCGTTTCTGTCTTTGAGTCCATTTATCTGATTAATGACGTTTATTGACTTGCATATATTGAACCATCCCTGCATCTCTGGGATAAAGCCTATTTGATCATGCTGAATGATCTTTTTGATGTGTGTCTGTATGTGGTTCGCAAGTATTTTGTCAAGAATTTTTGCATGTATGTTCATTAAGGATACGGGTCTATAGTTTTCTTTTTTGGTTGTATCTTT
>NW_008350681.1:0-296 GCF_000622305.1 Nannospalax galili
AGGGGCCAGAAGAGGGTGGCGGATGCTCTGGAACTGTAATTACAGATGGTTGTTAGCTGCCATGTGGGTTGGCTCCTCTGCAAGGGCAGCCAGTGCTTTTAACCACTGAGCCATCTCTCCAGCCCCAAGGAGACTTCTTTTGGTTCGGGAACACCATGGGGCCTATTTTCCCATCTCATTCATGCTTGCTCACTGCTCATTGGGCAGTAGTTTTTTCTCCTTTTGAGAAGGAGAGGAGCCAAGTTCTCCCTGGAGAGGGGCAGGACCCAGGCCCAGGACCTTTGGGAGAGGACAGA
>NW_008350682.1:0-342 GCF_000622305.1 Nannospalax galili
ACACATGTGCAAACATCTTAATGTCAATTGCATTAAAAATGAATTTTTCTGGCAGGGTATGATGGCACACGCCTTTAATCCCAGCACTTGGGAGGGAGAGGCAGGCAGATCTCTGTGAGTTCAAGGCCAGCCTGGTCTACATAGTGAGTTCCAGGACAGCTGGGGCTACAGGGAGACCCTATCTCAAAAAGACCGAAAAAAAAAAAAAAAGAATTTTTCTGTATGAAACTCTGTATTTTAATAATGAAATGGAGATCTTTTTTTAAAGGTTAAAGCTTCATTTAATTTTATGCTTATAGGGTTTATACTGAGTACAATATTGTATAACTGTAATAATTCAAC
>NW_008350683.1:0-442 GCF_000622305.1 Nannospalax galili
GCTCCTTAGCATATACCCAAAGAACTCATCCTATTGCAGAGACATTTGTACGTCTGTCCCCAGAATTCCCTCTGGGTCTCCTGTGCTATCAAACAATATAAGATATCTTTATGTGCATTTATTGACTTACAAAGGAATAAGTACCCAGTACCCAGGCCCACTCCATGGCTCAGAGCCCACCATATCAGACCACACCACAACCATAGTCACTGCTAGCATTTCCTCACACCTCCAGGACCAGCGATCTTGCCCCAGGTCCATAAGAGTCAGTCCATTCTGTCCTTGAGCTGCTGTGTGGCTGTGTGTTCCCCACGCCACTCACGCTACCCATGGCTTGCAGCTTCCATCCTGAGATGGCTCCCAGCAGCACCTCCATATTCCACTCCACAGAACACCCTGCCTCTTGGAGAAACTAGCCAACTGGGAGACACTCCACCCTTTT
>NW_008350684.1:0-391 GCF_000622305.1 Nannospalax galili
AATACAGGAAGCACATAGAACACCAAGTAGGATCAGAAAAGAAACTCCCCACTACATATCATAGTAATAACATCAAATGTACAGAACAAAGAGAGACTACTCAAAGCAGCAAAAGAAAAACAACAAGTCACATACAAAGGACAGCCCATCTGAATTACAGCTGACTTATCAATGGAAACTATGAAAGCCAGAAGAGCCTGGACGAAGGCATTTCCACTTCTACATGACAATAGATGCCAGCCCAGAATGCTATCCCCAGGAACAATGTCTATGATAGTTGAGGGGGAAAGAAAAATTTTCCATGACACGAACAACCTGAAAGAATACATGCCCACAAAAGCAGCTCTTCTAAGAATACTTGAAGCAATACAGAGAGAAGAGAGGGAAACAA
>NW_008350685.1:0-212 GCF_000622305.1 Nannospalax galili
CACACACGCGCACACGCACACACGCACGCACCACACACGCACACACACGCGCGCACACACATGCGCACACACATACATGCGCACACACGCACGCACACACATGCGCACGCACACACACGTACACACAGACGTGCGCCCACACACACGCGCACACACACGCACACACACACATGCACACACAGACGCGCACACACACGCACGCACACACACGC
>NW_008350686.1:0-421 GCF_000622305.1 Nannospalax galili
CCGGTTGCTGCCGGCCCCCCTCCCACTGCTGCTGGTTGTAGTTTGTGGTTTCTGCCTTTAAAAATCACCTGTGAGCTGAGCTCGGGGCTGCTGTTCTCTCTCTCTCTCTGAGTGAGGCAGGAGCCCGTCTGCGCAAACGATTAAATCTTCTTGCTTGTTGTATCTCCTGGTCTGAGGACTGAGTTATTGGGGTGCGGCCTCCCGTGGACATTGGGTACTAGTCTGGGGGGGTCCTACATTTGGGGGCTCGCCTGGGATTCAGCTGCCCCCAGACCCATTTCCTCAGATCAGCAGGAGGTAAGGACGTCTTGTGATTTGTCCTTAATGTCTGTAAGTCATTTTCTGTTCTGGGAACATTCCGTCTGAACAGTTGTGTCTGTGCAGGACCTGTAAGTCTGTATTCTGGAAACCAGTGGGAGTG
>NW_008350687.1:0-340 GCF_000622305.1 Nannospalax galili
TCTGTAGTATGGATTTAGTCCAAGGAGCATGAATTCCATCTTCCCTTACAGCCTGTCTCAAATCTTTAAGCTCCGCTGCAGGGATTGGATACCAAGCTAGGGGATGCTGCCTGGTTATTTGCAAATTGACAGGAAAAGCCTCTACTGGTGGGTTTTGGGGGTCCTGAGACAGCTGAGGCTGGAAAATTTTAGGCTGGCAGCTTTCACTGTTTTTGAGGCTACACAGCTGCTCTGTAGCGGGGCGTGGCTCCACAGGCGGCGGCTGAGCCTCAGGGCTTGGAGGCAGCCTAGGTGGAGGAGGAGGAGGGGAATTTACCTGAGAATCTTTGGAAGCTTTTGA
>NW_008350688.1:0-550 GCF_000622305.1 Nannospalax galili
TGGTTTGTCTAAGTTTCCGGTTCTCTCTTTTGATTTTATATTGGAGTGGCTAGATTGCTTTTGCCTTCAGGAGCTCCCACAGAGGCCCAAGTCAGATGCGGATCAGATGCTCTCAGGCTTTCTCCTAAGGTCTGGATCCTTCCAGGAAAGATTTTGGCCTCAGGAATTTGGGCTTGGACTGGCCTGGTAGCTTGGCCCAGGAAAGATTCTGTTCTAGGGAAGCTGGTGGCCATGCCACCGAGAGATGCAAAGGCAGATGGGGGAGAGAAGCAGTGCCAAGGGCTCCTGGGGACTGCACTGAGGAGCTGGGTTGGTCTGGATGCAAAGGATCAGGATGCAGTGGTGTTTCTCGAGGTGTCTGGCATGACAAGACAAGGAGTGGGACAAGACCCAGGCTAGGAGGAGAGACCAGTGGGGGAAATGGGAGGGTGAATGAGGCTGGGGGAGTCTAGGCATGGAGGGCCCGATGGACTTACTCTGGAGAGAGGCCTGTGGCTCGGAGAGAGGCCTGTGGGTCCTCCAAACCCATGGAAGCAGAGGGAGGTGAGGG
>NW_008350689.1:0-289 GCF_000622305.1 Nannospalax galili
GGTCAAGCAGGACCTTTGACTTATCTTCACATAGGCAGAACTGGTAAAAAATAAAAGGAGCTAGGGGCTCCTTCCAAGCCTATGTGACCCCTGAGGAACAGATCCTCAAACAACCTTAAGAGTAAAAATAAATTGGTTAATCTGGGCCAACTGTATGGCCTTAAACACCCAAAAGGAAGTATAACCAAAGATTAAATGGGGCAATATAATTTCTCAAGAGTCTATATGCATAGGTAAAGGCTTCATAACAAGCAACAATGCCAGATAGGAGATACCTTATTTTGAGTTG
>NW_008350690.1:0-509 GCF_000622305.1 Nannospalax galili
TGACTCTATGAAAGGAACTGAGAGCAGCTTGCATGTTTTACTGCCTTGGCATGCAGGGTTCAGTCTCCTTGGGCCCCTGAAAGGGTGACCTAATCCAGATTAATCATATGAGAAACCTGTGGAAACAGGCGTAAGAATACAATTCCGCTGTGATTAATCTAATGGGGAACAGTACCTGAGGGCTGTTCGGGATGCTGACCAGGGCCGTCCACAGCGATGCTTTGGGATGTAAATCTGGCGTGCCCACGTGATGTCGACACTGTGCCTTTTGCAGATCTGCATTGGGTGCCATTCCCAACATGTTTTGTTTCAATTTGGTTTGATGGTACCATTTAACAAATTTCCCTCAGTTTGAGCCTGGCACGGCTTTGTTTGGACAATGGCATTTTTGGAACTTGTCTTTCTGTGTTCCTTCCCGACAGCACAGGTCAGTGGCTCAGGTATGTGAGGTGGCATCATGAGCACTCTGAGCAAGTAAGTTGTGGCAGAAGTTGCTTGTGAGGAGTACT
>NW_008350691.1:0-684 GCF_000622305.1 Nannospalax galili
AGGGATAATATCTTTATTTCTCAAACTGTTGAAAGCAGTTTTCAAGTCTTTTCCCAAACCCTCATGAAATTTCTCTTCCCCAATCTAGGGATCACCCCTCGACCAGGTATAATTCCAAATAGATTCTTCCAGGATTTTACCCTCACCTCAGCTCTGTCCTTATATAACAGGAAGCAGAAGTATTCTTGAACTTTAGAAAGTCTTTCTCTCAGTCCTGTAATCAGTAGATACCACTTCATCACCCTCCTCTCACAGAATTCAAGAGTAACACATATCATTTCATTTTCATTCTAAAGCCAGTATAGAAAAATTGAAAAATCCAATTGGAGAGTGAAATTTAAAACCTCTTATGATGTAGCAAAAAATAGGATGATTCTAACACTATATTTTACTTTAAAACATTAGTTCGTCATGTTTTTCAGATCATTAAATATTCTCCTATTCTTAAAATACTAAGGCACACTTAGTCACTTCCCAACCTTCTAGGGCCTAATGTCTTGTCCATCGACACAGTTCTCATCTGTGACTTCTTAACGAATGCATTAGCAACTCTCCATTTCTTCTTTTCTCTCCCTTTACCAGTGTGATGCTACATGGAATAGTGTGTGATGACCACACTTTCTTCTAGAAAATCTTACCTTGCTCACTTTACTTAACCTATAAACACACACAAACACACACACA
>NW_008350692.1:0-358 GCF_000622305.1 Nannospalax galili
ACCCCAGTACCCCTAACTCTGGCACCCTACCCCTGGCACTCCTAGTCCAGGAACCCCTATCCCTGGCACCCCTGGCCCTGGCACCCCTAGCCCTGGCACCCCTAGCTCTAGCTTTCCTGTTGGCCCTTCACAGTTCTCTTTGCTGCTTCCCACCAGGTGTACCCCAGACATGGCTGTTGAACTCTGTATTCCTGTGCAAGAGCCATTCCCTTTCTAGATGGCAGTGCCACAGGCTACCTCCCCAACCTGCTCTCCACGTAGCACCAGGAGCTTTGGCTGATTTACCTGAAGACTGAGTCTCCATTCTAACTGATTCACAGCTGCTTCGTCCCTCCCCTCTGCTGCTTGGACTAGGCAG
>NW_008350693.1:0-1225 GCF_000622305.1 Nannospalax galili
GGACTCTGCCTCAACATTCCATCTCTACAGAGCTTTCCTACAATCATGAACCGAAACCTTTAGTCACATGGCAAAATAAACCCTTCCTTAGGTTGATTTGTTAGACTATCACAACAGCTACAACAGTAACTTCACTCAATTCCCACTGAGAGTTACTAACAACAGCAAAAGCTGGTGTTTTGGTAGTTAAAAAGGCTGTAGGAGTAATATGGGATCGATCAACCTTAAACAACAGACACAGAAGCTAAGAACATTTAAACTGCTGACCATTATGCCACTGAAAGAGCAAAAGCTCACAAAACTAACCTTTTTCCTTAGTGGTATCTTCCCCCACCTATTAAGACTCTCAAAGAAGAACAAATGGCAGAAACGCCACTGGGTCCATTTCTCACTGGAGCCAAGCAGCAATGCTGTTATCTAATTCAAATTTCAACCTTAATCTGGAGGCTTTTGACACCTGTCAGATCATTCTTGAGACTCTTCAGAATTAGTCCCTGCACATCGACCACATCTAAGAAGGAAGTAGAAAGGGTGGGTCACCTATTCCCACCTGCACCAAGTGGAGCCACATTGACTAATACAAGCCGAATCTCATCTTTACTTTGTTTCATGTCATTCAACGAGAGCCAAAGTTGACTTTGAAATGCATTAAAAATTCTGTGGCTGCATTTCTACTTATAACCTACGTAAATTAACATTATGTACATATTAAAAATGGTGCTTAAGTTTTTCATAGTTTTACTTATGTTATAAAGCATAATATGCAGCTACTATATATAACTGAACCCAATTATTTAATTTCAACAGTACCTTCTGGTTTTGCACATAGTGTTTCTGGAGAAGTAACAGCAAAGACATGAGGTCTTTCAACATCCTGAGTGTCAACCAAGTGTTTCAAAAAATTTTTGATTCCGGATTGCAAGGACTGGATGCATTATGAACAGAAGTCATTATGCCACCTTCATGGCAGAACAGCACAGCAAACTAACAATGCTTGGGCATTTGCAGATTTGATCTTATTATTTGTCTCTAGGTATAATCTCTGGAGTCAGAGGGTGCTTATGGAAGATCATGGGCTTCAGTGTACAATTAACTATGCATTACATGGAATGACCAAAATTTTATTTTTAAAAAATAAGCAGAAATAATGATCTAAGAACAGTAACCAAGGGATGATTAGAATTCTTATTCTACATGGTCCCTGAACAGTGTAGTTCTTTGTGTT
>NW_008350693.1:4546-5442 GCF_000622305.1 Nannospalax galili
ACTGGTGACCTTTAGAAGAGTGCACAGCCTGATGACTAGAAACCAGTATCACAGCACTCACTAGGTTTTTGCAAAAAGAGCTTTACTGAAGGCTGACCAATAAGCAGGGGGCAGATCAATGTGTCTCTCTGCTGAAAATGAAGGAATTTAAGGTGAAGATGCTGGGCCAAGAATGTAGAGGGATGGTTGATTGGTTGTAACCTGGGGGCTTTGGTGGACTAGTCAGCCTTCCATGTCCCATCTTGGTTGAACTTGTAGGTAACTCTGGTCTGTCTCACAACTGTTCAAGTTGCTCTCCTGTAATCTAGATCTGGGAAGCCCTGGATTCTGTACCTGTGTCTTGAAAACCAGCTTGCAGTTTTAAGGGGCAGGGAAGGTGCCCTGTTCTTAAGACTCCTGCTGTTAAACACCACACAGGGGTGGGATTCAGGCACTCTTAGGCCCAGTGAAGGATTTTGATCTTCCTAATCACTACTGACCTAGACCAGAAGACACACAACTACAAACAGATGTTATTAATTTAATCCCAAATATTTTTTTGCAGCACAAATGGGATAATCTTCCTATCTTCCTTGTTTCCAAGTGAAATCTGACATATTTGCAGAAATATCTGAGCTGTTGGCAGTGCTCTCTTGAAACACACACACACACACACATGCATACTTACAGACACATACATACATATTCATACATCATTTTTAGGGCAAGGGCAAAGATGAATCATGAAGAAGTAAAGCTATATACTTTAGGACACAAGAGGAGCTCAAAGCCTAGTACGGCTGTTTACATTATATACAGGTAAGATTAACTCTTTGGCTACAAGGTTAGATAAAAGTCATTTGTTAAGAGTATGTTACTATTGTAAAACTCAATCCTGGAAATAGTATCATCAATTA
>NW_008350694.1:0-2349 GCF_000622305.1 Nannospalax galili
TAGAACCACAGGAAAAAAACTAGCTTAGTACCAGCACAAAACACACATAGGGTAGACACTGGAGGTATAAGCCCATGCTGCACAAAACTCAACTCCAAATGGATTAAGGACTTCAACATGATACCTGAAATTGCTAGAGGAAAAGCAGGGAGTACACTTCAACCTATTGGCATAGTTAAAAATTTTCTGAATTGGACTCTGGTAGCAGAAGAAGTGAGATTAAATAATCAATAAATGTGATCTCGTGAAATTATTATGTTCAGTAAAGTGTCAATCATGTGAAGAGACCATCCACAGAATGGAGGAAAATCTTTCTCCGCTGTATATCTGATAGACGATTAGTGTCTAGAATATACAAAGAACTGAAAAAAACCCTCAAAGATCAGGGAAATAACAACCTAATTAACAATGAGCTATGTAACTGAACAGAGAGTTCTCAAAAGAAGAAATAAAAATGGCTAGAAAACACCTGAAAAAGTGTTCAACGTTCTTAGCCATAAGGTGATTGCAGATTAAAACTACTTTGAGATTCTGTCTCACCCTAGTCAGAAAAGCCACCATCAGGAGTTCAGATCACAGCAAATGCTGGCACGATTATGGGGAAAGGGGATCCCTTACATTCTGTTGGTAGGGGTGTATGCTATCACAGCCATTTTGGAAATCAGTCTGGATGTTTCTCAAAAAGCCGTAAACAGAGGTTCTATGAGAACCACACTCTTCCTGGGCATATGCTCAAGGACTTCATATCTTATTATATAGATGTTTGCTCCCCTTGTTCCTTTAATGCTCTGTTCACAACAGCTAGGAAATTGAGTTTCACCAACTGATGATTGGAAAAGGGAAATGTGGCACATATACAAAACAGAATTTTATTTAGTTGTAAAGCAAAATGAAGTCATGAAATTTGCAAGTAAATAGGTAAAACTGTAAAAAGTTATATTGAATGAGGTAACTCAGGTCCCGAAATGCAAGCCCTGTATGTGTGGATCATATCTTTGGACCTTTAGTTTTTTTGTTTTACTTAGAGTACATGTGGAAGCCAGGAGGACTAGACAGGGGCCATGAGATGTATTTAAGGGAGGGCGATGGTAGAATATAGATAAAATGTAAGTGGGGGGAATCCAGGGGGTGGATAATTTTAGGCAAGAGGCGGTGGTGGGATGGTGGCAACAAAGAGGGTAAGAGAGGGTTAACTAACATGAAGGGTATATGAAAACACTTTATAGAAATGCACTGTCTGTAAACTAATTACAAAATGTAATCTTAAAAAGGAGTTTGAACAGAGATAACCTACATGTGTAGGCAAAGCTATTCCCTAAGACATGGGCTATTAAATGAAAATCTGATACTTCCTTGTAAGTGTTGGGTTAGGGAGTCCCAGAAGACCCTAGCACAACACAGGTTGTTGTCACTGCTCTGATCTCTCATATAACTAGGTGCTAAGGCTCTGTTACTAAAGATACTATACACTTCAGTTTCAGGAACTAGAGAATCTAATCTAGACCTTACTCCCTGTTTGCTACCTTTTATAGGGCTGGAAGGTACTATTGAGGTCACTGGAGGAAAAAGACAACAATGATTTTATTCACCAAACTCTGTGTACTACACTATTGACCAGATATGCCCACCTGTACAATAGTGCCCTGATTGTTGTTGGGGTAACTAACTGCTTTCTGATTGTATTTGAGGTCTGGTCCACAAGAGCGAATTCATGCCTAGTGCTGTATACCTTGTCAAAAGACGTCATAGACCCTAGTTGGAAACCTCCTATTGTTGCTTTACTAAATGGTCATGTTGCCGAACTATCTTCTAAATATTTATATATTTAGACTATATACCCATATATTTGTGCTCTCCACATTGTTCGGAGAATCTTCTGTTTGCAGAGGGCAGTGGTTAACTTTGAGACTCATAACTGATCAAATACAGAGAGTAAGTAGCTGTGAGAGCTCAGCACTAAACAGAATATCTGTGTCACATGCTACCCTGTGTCCATGTTCAGGGAACATTGTGGATGAAAAGGGAAAGCAAGAATGAAAGAACTGGAGGATAAGGAGGAGGCTGTGAAATGCTGTCCTTTGGATGTGACATAGCTGTTGTACTCATGAATTAACAGTGGCTATGGTTACCTGTAAAAGATTAAACCAGCTAAAATTCCAGCAAAGATGGAGGAGAGACTCACTAGTTTCACCCCTACTTCTGGACTTATTGGCAATTGATGGCTGCTAGGGGAAGAAAAGTTGTTTTTTGGGGGGATGTGGTCACTAGTAGGTTACCCATACTACAGTGGATGACTACAGCCAGGCACGATATGGGCAGAGCTAGTTTAACTCAAGTGGACAAAAAAGA
>NW_008350695.1:0-283 GCF_000622305.1 Nannospalax galili
TGCTAGCCTCTAGAAGGCCCAGCCATTGTGACTGATGTTTGGTGGTGGTAGTGGTTTTGTAGTGGGCTGAGTGGGGTGCTGGGCAAAGACAGTTGAAAACATACGGGTCTGGTTCTCTCAATACCGAGGCTCATCTGTCTTACAACGATTGTTTGACAGTGACCACTGAGAAAATGAGATGCCCTCAGGTGATCAGCAAGGACTTTGTACTCGTAAGGTTGCTAAAGCCACTGTTAGAAGCTCTGTCATTACCAGTGAACTACTTTCTAATCAACTTGGTGTA
>NW_008350696.1:0-720 GCF_000622305.1 Nannospalax galili
AGCTGGACTTCAACCAACAAATCAATGTGTACATTCTTCCCCAGATCATATAGAATATGCAGCAAGACAAGCCATCTCGGAGTCACAAATATAAAAGCTAGTTTATATAACTGAAATTAAAAGAGAAAAATCAGAAACCTCTGTACAATCTCCAAGTAACTGGAAATCATAACCTTATAAGAATGCATGGGTTAAGAAAGAGAGCGTAAGAGAAATCTAAATACTTCAGAAACAGTAAAATCAAAGTACATTTAATTAAAAAATCAAGGTGTGGGGCAGGCTAGCACAGAGTACAGTGTAGTCAGCCGAGGCTCTGAACAATGGAGTTAATTTCTCCTCTCTTTAATGACTGTCTAACTTTAATAGTTTTTATTCAATTGTATTTCCAATATATCCAAAGTAAACAAACCTGGTTCATCTGGCCCAAACTGGTTTGGGATGCATGGGCAAGGAGGGAGCACTATGTCCACAAATGAAGGCTTAGGAGAAATTTCCTCTGTACTGTCCTCTGCCTATGCATAATAGCCTGTGCACATAATTAAAATCTACTGTATTGTGGGAAGGGACATGTACAGTTAAAAAAATGATTATTTGATCTAATTTAGCAATCAAAACAGAGAACTGTCCATGCTATGCTGCATCCTTTAGCGGGCAAAATTCACCTCCCTTCCTTCCCTCTCTCCCTCCCCCCCTTCTCTCTTTCTGAGACATGGCCTCACG
>NW_008350696.1:1774-3086 GCF_000622305.1 Nannospalax galili
TATATGTGTACATATAGTAATATACATATGTATAGATGTATACTAGTCAAGAAAAGAGGACACAGAAATTACTTTTTAGAGGGTCCATATGAAGATGGGTATTAAAAGTATCATATATTAGTTATTTTTGTCAATGCTGTGTCAAAGAACCTGAAAAGAAACTAAAATGGATAAAAGATGAAAGATATATTTTGATATTTTAAGAAGGAAAACAGCCCATCCTGGTGGGGAAGCATGACTAGCTGTTCACACAGCTCAGCAACCAGAAAGCAGGCTGTGAGAGGAGCAGAGGAAGATGCATTAGATCAGACCATTGGGATGACACAGTCTCTGGACCTCTGGAAGCAGGCACTCACCTCTCCTGCAGTTTTAGCTCTCTCTCACCATAAATAAACCCTTTCCTTACAAGCTCATCATCACTGCTGTCACTGGGACAGACTGTCAAGCCCATCATTATAAGCACAGGCCCAAGCTTGACCTCAGCTTCTTGGGATCTCCTTCACATTAACCCAGGGATTGGGTCAATCTTAACACCCTCCTACAGGGAAAAAAAGACCACTTGAAGTTGTTTGGACCTGGCATTATCAAGTCAACTTCACATTTCTAATTGCAATCAAGCTACAAGGCTCATTACCTCTGAGGGAGAGTGAGAAGGGACACAGGCAGATAAGGAAAGTCAGAGCGGGTTCCTTAAGATGTCAACTTTGAGTGAGGTGGAAGAGGAAGGGAGGATCCAGTGACCCTATAAGACTCTGGACCTAGGGCCCAATTAGTAGATCCCCAGCTCCTGGACATCTCCCTTCCAAAAGGGAGCTGCACCCTTGCTTCAATAAAACTGCTTCTGTCACTTTCTTCATGTGTTGGGTTTCTGTCTTTCCCAGACAGTCAATAACTGGCCTATCTCCTGTAAGAAACTCAGCTATCCTCTAGACAACCACCAAAACCCCCATTACACCATGGGTCTATCTGGCCTCCCACAGAAGCCTGTGTGTTCTACTCTCATGAGTTTCTTGGAGATCTCCATCTACTCTTTGAAGGGAATCACGTAAAATCCATCCTCACAAACCTCTGGCCACCTTTCTGGATTTTATGATATAAATTTTCTATGTTGTTTCTTTTTTCTTTTTCTTTTTGAGACAGTGTCTCCCTGTAGCTTCAGCTGTCCTGGAACTCACTGTGTAGACCAGGCTGGCATTGAACTCCCAGAGATCCGCCTGCCTCTGTCTCCCGAGTGCTGGAACTACAGGCATGTGCCACCACACCTGGCTATGTTGTTTCTTTTATCCACTCCATGTCCTACAAAAACAGTCAA
>NW_008350697.1:0-314 GCF_000622305.1 Nannospalax galili
CCTGGAGCTCTCCATTTAGAACAATGACCAGACTCAGAAAGACACACCTCATGTTTCCTGTCTAGAACAAAGATTTTTTTTTAAAAAAGACAAAAAAGCAGAAGGGGAACTCTTTGGAAAAGGGAAGGGGCAGGTGCTGGAGACAGATGGAGATGAGTATGATCAAAGCCCACTGTATACTTGGATATGTCACAACCCAGTATAAAAGCGGGACAAACAAATAGTTGGAAAAAGAAAAAAAATTCCGTTGTGACTTCATCAGTGCTGACCCGCCCAGAAGCCGTGTGCCTCTGTGGTGCTGTGTGCAGCAGGGG
>NW_008350698.1:0-621 GCF_000622305.1 Nannospalax galili
AGATTTTTATAAATGATTTAACTATGTTACCTAGAACAAATTCTCTTAGACAAATATGACATAGACATGTACAAAGTGAATTAGAAAACAATGTAACCTGTAAGGTTAATTAAAGAAAAATAGGATCTGTTGTCTATACTCAGTACTGTAAAATCCTGGGGAAATAAGATTACAACAGATCTAGAGAGAGGGTATTTCCATAATGACAAAATTTTTGCAAAGACAAAATGATGAAATGAAAATGGGATGAGCTGTCAGAAATTAGAGTGAAAATTGGGCTGAGAAGGAAATTCCTGTGGTTGTAGACAGGGGCATGAACATTGCTGAAGTTGATGTGATTCTTCTGCCCTTCGGCTGTGCCACCATTCAAAAGTTGGCAAGATCATCTTTTGAGGGAACAGTGTCAAAATGAACAGTCTTAATGCCGTCTCCTCCACTTGCATTTGAATTTCCCATTACTTACAAATTGATGTGTTGATATAAATGTAAGTATGATTATATAGAGAAGCAGGTAAAACAACTTTTTTCCAAATAAAACACAACTTCATTTCCAGAAAACTTTCAATTTTAAGTTAAAACCATTTTTATGATACTTTACACTTATTTGTTCTTGAGAGTTCC
>NW_008350699.1:0-679 GCF_000622305.1 Nannospalax galili
AGCAGCCATCATTTGCCAAACGTTCCTTAGGTTCCATTGGGATTTCTTACCCACTTCCCCACATCTATGGTGGGATTTCATCTGGTTTGAGTTTGCATTGGACTGTGCATGCCATCACCATTGCTGTGAGTTCATACGTGTATTTGACCGCCCGTGTGGAAGACTGCTTTGTGGTCATCCACCCCCTCTGGCTCTTATAATTTTTCCTCAGTGATTCCTGAGCCTCAGGAGGCAGACGCTTGAATAGCTGTCTTATTCACGGAGAAGCGCTCTGTGGCCTCTTCTTCTCTGCACTTTGGCCAATTGTGGGTTTCTATGTTCATCATCATCTGCTGCATAAGGAAACTTCTCTGCTAAGAGTCGAGTTGCGTTCATCCTAAGCGCAGAGGGTACACTGAAGATGTATCAGTTAGGTTTAAGCACCTCACAGACACTTATTCTCTATGCTTGACCTGTTCTAGAACACTTTAATATAGTGTCCTCCATAGAAATCACCCTGTCCCCGTGAAATCGCTAGCAGATCTCAGCTTAGCCTGTCCACTCTTCTGAGTTTTAACTAAAATGCAAACTTTTGCCAGGCATGAGGGTGCACCCGTTTAATCTCCACACTTGTGAGGCAGAGGCAGGCGGGTCTCTGTGAGATGGAGGCCAGCCTGGTCTCCATAGCGAGTTCTAGGCC
>NW_008350700.1:0-3041 GCF_000622305.1 Nannospalax galili
CACTGCTCTGGGATAAAAGTAAACATTGTGGTCAGGTCTTCAAATGGTTTCTGAACCTCCAGCGCAAAAATTTCTGTACATGGAAATAAGGACCCCACCCCCACACACACAAAAAGAGGGAAAGGTATAATCACCATGAATGGGCTTTCTAGCAGAAAGTGGAGGCCCCACATGTAAATTTTTTTCAGCAGAGAGGACACAGTGATTTAACTTCTTTATATGACTGTGGTAACCAGCCCTCCTGTCATCTGCAGAGATTGCTACAAAGGACAGATGAGGGAGGACAAACCACATCTTCCCTAAGAGGAAGGGATATATTGCCATTCCTTATCTTAATTGTTTACACATTAATATTTGTTTTCTTTTTGTTTTTCTCACATGAACCTCTTCCCCTACTTTATATTTATTTTATTGTTTCCCTTACCTGTAGCCCCTATACATTCCTTCTTTATAATTTGTTCCATTTTTTCTACTTTTCCAAGTCTATCCTTGTTATACTGTTGAAATCCATAAATCTAGAAGAATCAAAACTGTGTTTTGCCCAGTGTATACCCTTATAATACTGCCTCTGAACACTAACAGGTCCACAAGTGAAGACACAAATGTCTTCTGCTGTAGGTTAACACCAGAACAGCTGTCAAATCATTACATCTGTTACCAAAATCGCTCCCTCCTTGCACAATGTAAAAGGAAACATATTTGTTAAATTCTCCATGTTTGTTAAACCCCAAGATGGGGCCCAGATTGTTCAGGTAATATGTAATGGTTCTGTTGGGTCCCCCAAAATTCTGGTAACACTTATTTTTTGCCTTTAGTCATTTAATTGGCAGAGAAAAACAGCCTGTTCCTGCACTCCTCGACATCAGTTTACTGCTTGGCTTTACATTATCAGTAAATTTCAAGAAATAAGCAAACAAAATTCATTCTCAACTGAAAATTTACATCTTTTTCATTGACCTCAAATTTGTAAAAATTTCAAAACTCTTCATTACAATAATGTAGGCACCGAGAGACATATGTCGCACAAAATTCTGATTTTTAACCCAAAACTTCTTTAAACTTACCTTACGTCTTAATGTGATAGTCTCGTCATCTCTTTCAAAATCACTTGTCCTTACAGCTCCATGAGATGGAAGCTCTCCACTTACATGTGCATTCATGTTCTTTCCATTCATTTCACAAGGGTCTTTATATCTGGAAACAATATGACAAGAGGTTAAATGAAATATGGTGATCATTTTATTTTGCTTGTGTGTGTTTATGCATTTGTTGTTGTTGCTGTTTTAGAGGCAGGGTATCATTTTGCGCAAGCTGGTCTTGAAATCATTGTGGAGCTGATGAAAATCTTGAATTCTTGATTCTCCAGCTTCCACCTTCCACATGATTAGATTATAGGCAGGCAAAATGCACCTGGATAGTAACTGAGATTTTAAAACTGTAAATATTTAAAAATTATATACATATAACATGTTTTATTTTATAAAAGAAAGATTCATATTTATAAACCTTTCTCATTAGATTCTATTATTATTATTGAAATTGATTATAATCAAATTATAATCTTAATTTAAAAATGAGAAAATGTTTGAAGTAACCATGATAAGTAAAGTATTAATTCTGGAACCATATACAGAATACTTGTCTGTTTTCCTATGTTAAATTAAGACATTACATAATATTAGCTGTAATTCAGAGATCACTATACAAGATGAAAATGAAAGACAAAGTTGTACACAAAATTTAAAGTATATCAAAATTTTCTTTTAAATTTTGGCTACAGTTAATAAGCCCAAGAGAAAGACCCAAGAGGAGAACTTGAAGGATTTTCTGCAATTGAGCAGATGTCTCTGTGTGTGAGGTGCTTGCTACTCAACCAGAAAGACTTGTGTTTGGATCCCTAGTACCAACTTAGAATCCAGGTGTGACTTTACATGTCTATAAACCTAGAGATGAATGGGGAGGTATACTGGATACAGGCAGATTGCAGGTACTTGCTAGACAGCCAGCCTAGCCTTGAAGGAAAGTTGAGCTCCAGTTTCAGTGAGAGTTTATTTTTTAAATGAGGTGGAGAGCAATAGAAGATGGCACTGAACATTGACCTCTGGGTACTACATAAGCATGAAAAAGCACAGACAGACATGCATACTTAATTGTACATAAATAATACAGCAAACACCCACCCCAAGGAGAGACAGGCAGAGAGAGACAAACAACAATGTATTCTAGTTAGTAGTGTGTCTAACATATATCAGTCCTTTGATTCAGTTCCAGTAAACAAGCAAGTAAATGAATAAATAAATAATTGAGAAAGAAATACAGAAAACGTCTTTGAAGCATAAGCTGAAAGAGAAAACAGGACAGGTGATTCTTTATGAAACTGGAAATCATACATGGAATTATGGGGAAAGGCTTATTAAATTAGTAGTTGTTTGAATGGGAAATGCTCCCCCATAACTCATATATCGGAACACTCAGTCCCACTGGTGGTTCTCATTGGGGAGGTTATGGGCCTATAAGGAGGTGCAGACTTGCTAAAGGAAGAATTTCAATATTTCACGCTTTGAAGTTTAACAGTCTCTTCACACTTCCTGCTCTCTCTCTCTCTGCTTTCTGTATGTGGATGAAGATGTAATTAGCAAGCTTTCTGCTCCTACCAATATGGCTTGTTTTCCTCACCATTTTGGACTCCATCCCTCAGGATCCATAAGCTGAAATAAATCCTTTCTTCCTGAAGTTACTTTTGATTACAACATTTTATCACAATAGTGGAAAAGTAATACAACTTTTATAAAAGAAGTCGTCTGAGAGCCTTTTTACCCTAATTTTCACAAAATTCAAGAGAGGAAAATTTGTATTTATAAAATGTTAACTTATAAAAAAATAGTCATTATAATCTGGAAAATTGAAGTACTTAGCAAATAAATATAAAGGCAGCCATGTTGATGACTTTAAAAGTCATCAGGAAATATTCCATTGTTTTATCAGATGACAGAATAATGAGGCAGAAAGGTTTTCTTCTTGTCTCTCATTCTATCAATGCA
>NW_008350701.1:0-397 GCF_000622305.1 Nannospalax galili
GGGTGGGGTGAGCGTGCAGGGCGCAGGCCTGCGAGGGGTGAGCGTGCCGGGTGCAGGTCCGCGTGGGGGGAGGGGTGCTTAGCTAAGGCCTGCGCTTGCGCAACCTCACGCTCTGGCCCACCCCTTCCAGAGTCTCGCTGTGCGTGCTCTGAGCGCTCCCTTGCGTAGGCGTTGGGGCGTGGTTGCCCAGAACCAGGCGACCATTGCAGCTGAGCGGGCGGGGCACAGGATGGCGCCAACGTTGATTGCAGGGACGGTTGGGATTGCGTACGTGGCGGCCGCGGAGGAGGCGGTGCGGTTGCTCCATGCTCCCTAGGCGCTGTAGCCGTGGGTGCGTGAGCAGCCTGGTGATTGGGCCCGCGGTGCGCGCTGAGCGGCCCATGGGTCCGGGGATGGT
>NW_008350702.1:0-382 GCF_000622305.1 Nannospalax galili
GGCGTCCGTGTTGTCCTTTCCTCGGCTCTGCTCGTCGGAGTCTTGGTTTGCTGCAAATAGTGGCCCGTACAGGGAATTTCTTTCCAACAGAATAATAGAGGGTAAGGTCTGCAGGTAAGCGGCAAAGGGATAGCGCTATTAAGGCTCCCGGATTTAGGGGACAAAGTTAGGACCACAGGCAGTGGTGAAGGGAAAGTTACAACAACATGGGATCGGCGGGATCAAAAGTGAAAGTAAAAGCCGCGCTAGTGCAGCTTTTACAAAAAGGAGGGGTTAAACTAAAAGCCAAGACCGTAGAAAAATTTCTAGATACTGTTTCAAGAGAAGCACATTGGTTTTTGGAAGAAGGATACATTAATGTTCCTCAGTGGGAGCACCTCGG
>NW_008350703.1:0-746 GCF_000622305.1 Nannospalax galili
TAAACCCAGCCCTAAATCTAACCTTAAACCAACCTTAACCATAGCCCTAATTGGAGCCATAATCCAACCTCTAAACTAAACTCTACAACTTACCTAATGTAATGGTACTTCTAACCCTGTTATGCTAATCATAACCTTAAGATTAAACTATAACTAAACCTCATCATTTCTGTAATATTAAACTTTGATGTAACCCCAACCCTACACCTAATGCCTAGCCCTAGCACTAAACCTAACACTAATTTTATCCCTAAACCTAATTCTAGAGCGAATCCTAAACCTAACGAAAATCATAATCTTAACACTTAACCTCACCTTACCCCTAAATACAACACTAGCCCTATCCCTAACCCTATCCCTAACCCTAACCCTAAACCTAACCCTAACCACTAAACGTAACCCTAACCCTATTGAAACCCATCTCTAACCCTAAATGACCCTAACACTAACCCTAAACCTAAACCAATCCCTGACCGTGGATGTACCTCTAACCCTAAGTCTAACCCTAATCCTAGCTCTAAACCTATACCTAAACCTAACCCTAACCCTATCCGTAACATTAATCCTAACCCTTAACCTAACACCCTAAACATTACCCTGACCCTAACCTTAAACGTTAACCTATCCCCTACTCAGCACTAACCTAGCACTAATGCTACCTCAAATCCTAAATCTAACCCTAACCCTAACCCTATGCCTAAACCTAAACATAATCAAAATCCTAAATCCAACACTAGAAGTAACCC
>NW_008350704.1:0-397 GCF_000622305.1 Nannospalax galili
AGGGAGGGAGTGGTATGATTAAGGGTCTCTACTACAGCTAGCACCATCTCCTACATAGGGTTGCTGGAAGCCTGTGATTCTGCAGTCGTCCCCGGCCTTTCCATGGCTGGGGCTGCTGATGTCATTGTGGTGCCTGATGGCTTGAAGGTGGGCTTAGGAGACCCAGGCGGGGGAGGTTGGGGCCTCAGACAGGGGGTATTTAACACCGGGTTAGGTCCTACCGGTGACCTAACCACTGCCTCGATCTGGAGGTAGATCTGAAACAGGACCCCCCTTCATGGTGTCTGGTAAGGCATCAGGCCCCATGTCAGCCCATCTATCTACCTTTTATCATTTTTTTTCTTATAGGTAAAAGTGATTTTAACCTGGTTGGCCAGTGGAGATACTGTCCATTGGT
>NW_008350705.1:0-280 GCF_000622305.1 Nannospalax galili
GTTCACTATTTCTGTTCATTTGTTAGTCAGAGAGTTGCAGAGATTCTCCTGTCTCCATACACCACTGCTGGGGCTACAAATGTATATTGCCATGTCTGGCATTTGAAGATGCTGGGGATTTGAACTCAGGTTACCTTGCTTTGCCAGCAAGTGCACTTACCCTTTAGCCAGGTTTTCAGCCACAAGACATGATTTCCATCTATAATATACATTGAAAACATAACACATGGCTATAGCTTCCTCCTTCCTTCCTTCCTTTCTTCCGTTCTTCCTTCCTTCC
>NW_008350706.1:0-381 GCF_000622305.1 Nannospalax galili
GAAAAAGCAATCTTTTATATCTAGGACTAACAGGGGAGTATTAAGAGGAATTACAGAGACCATGGGTAGGCCTCTTTGGGGAGATCCCCATATTTTCATGATTTTATTTATAACTCTAAGGTCCTGCAAGAGTCTCCATGCCCTTGTCTTCTTCTTTATTACAAAGACTGGGGTGTTCCATGGGCTCCTGGAGGGCCTAATGTGACCCAGCTGTAACTGTTCTTTTACAAGTTGCTGTAAAATGAGTAATTTCTCCCTGGGTAAAGGCCACTGTTCCACACAGACTGGCTCTGTGTGGGTCCAATCAAGGCAGGGAGTATGGTAATCAAGAGCGGCCCTTAGAATTGGGGGTCCTGTTGTTTTAGGGACCTCATCTGATCA
>NW_008350707.1:0-761 GCF_000622305.1 Nannospalax galili
CTTTAATATTTCTATCTCTTCTGTGAATTCCGTCAGAAGTTTACCTCTATCTTCTTTTAGTTCTTTGATTTGTTTGCATGTTTTTTACACTCATTGAATTCTTTGATCATATTTATAATTGCTCTTTTAATTTTGTGTCTTGGATTATCTCTAGGAGTTTCTCATTGGAGAACTCTTCTATAGGGTTGGTGGTGTTTGGTGAGGATATATTGTTTGGGTTTTCCATATTATTTTTTTCATTGTGATTGTGGCATGTGGGTTTCTATTATTCTTTCTGATTGTGATATGAAACTCTAGCCTTCCTTTGTTAAATTACTATGTAATTCTGTTTGTATTACTGATGTTCCCTGCTTGTTTTTTGTGTGTGAAAACTGTTTGGTCTAGGCTTCAGGTTCTCTCATTTGATTTTATATTGTAGACAAGAGGGCTCTAGTCCAGCTACTCAGGAGCTCCAACAGAGGCCCAAGTCAGGCACCTATCAGATACCCTCAGGCTTCATCTGAAGGTCTAGACCTCTAATATCCAGCAGGAACAGCACAATTTGAGAAGCTAGGTGGAGACTGTATTCAGACACTTTCAGGCAGTCTGCAAAGGTCTGGGCCCCTACTCGCCTTCTTCTTTCTTAGTGCCATTCACTTGGAATAGTCTTTTCCATCCCGTAAACCTAAGATAATATCAATCCTTGAAGGTGAAATGAGTGTATAGCAGACAAAAAATTAATGAAAGAGTTTGTTTCTAATTTTTTTCAATGTACATTTTAT
>NW_008350708.1:0-622 GCF_000622305.1 Nannospalax galili
GAGATCCCACATTCATACTTCTCTAAGTAACCCCTCAAAATTCATTGGTTCACTAAGTTGGACTTTGGTGGTGCCCCTGTGTTGATATATTGGTTCCCTATCTGTGGTGAGTACATGTGTTCATGTCTCCCCAGGAATGGTGTTACATACACTTGATCCTTCTTTATAAATAAAGTTTTATTGGAACAGCCACACTCATTTGCTAATGTCTTAAGCCTGTCTTTTTAATGTTACAACAGTGACTTCATGAATTCTGTATATGGTTCATTTAATGATGACTTGAAAGCATCAAGTATTCAGTAGGAATGATGCTTTAAATTTACAATTTTTATGTTTTTCCAACATAGCAATACAAGGTGAATTTTCTCTCCCGATGTTGAGTAGTGGAAGTGACCTGCAGCTCCCTCAAAGCTGTGTGATCATGAAAACAGTCAACACACCCTGTGTTGCCAGGGTTGGAGATAGCAATATCGTGTTTTGTGTTTTGCCATTCAATTACATATGCAAATGTCCATCTCCAGTCTGTTCTGAACTTGATGTGGCTATTGATGACCTCACAGCAGCTGTGTCCATTTGCACAAGATCAAGCTGCCAAGATTCCAGCAAAGATGAAGTAGATCAA
>NW_008350709.1:0-964 GCF_000622305.1 Nannospalax galili
CCCCATGTGCCATTATATTGGTCCAATATGCCATCACAATGTTACAGTATGTCTTCACAATGCTCCATGGTTTTATCATAATGCTACAATGTGACATAACAATGTTAAAATATGACTTCCCATATTTCGCTGTGACAAAACAAGGCTCCAATATGACATCACAATGCTCCAATGTGCCTTCACTAGGTTCCATCCTGCCAATACTATGATCCATTGTGTCATCGCCATGCTCAATATGCAGAGTGCTCAATCTCTCCTTTTAATGCCTCTATGTGACATCACAATCTTCCTTGGCACCATCACAATGTTACCATATGACTGCGCAATGTTCCATTATGATATCACTGTGCTCATTGTAACATCGCTGCACAGTTGTGATATTACCATCATCCACTGTGTCCGAACCGTCCTTAATATGAAAACACGGGGCTCAGTATACCCCCACAATCCTTCAATATGACATCACAATGTTACAATATGACTTCACAATGTTCTATTGTGACATCACAAGGCTCCAATGTGACATCACAATGCTCCAAAAAGATATCACAGTGCTCCAATATGCCAACTCAATGTTACAATATGACTTCACAATGTTCCATTGTGACATCACAATGCTCCAATGAGATATCACAGTGCTCCAATGTGCCAACACTATTGCCCCATGTGCCATTAATTTGCTCCAATATGCAAACACGATATTACACTATGACTTCAAAATGTTCCATTGTGACATCACAATGCTCCAATGTGACATCAAAGTGCTCCAATGTGCCAACACTATCGCCCATGTGCCATTATACGGCCCTAATGTGCCATCACAGTAATACAATATGACTTCGCAATGTTCCTTTTGGCATGACAGTGTTCCAATATAAGATTATAATGCTCCAATGTGCCATCAAATATTACATCAAAATATTTCATTGTGACATTACAATGCTCCATCGTGCCATCACAATAT
>NW_008350710.1:0-650 GCF_000622305.1 Nannospalax galili
TTGTGAGGGGATTGTGCACTGTGTTTGCATATTGAGCATGGTGACTACACAGTGGATCATGATTATGACACCATTGTGCATAGTGATGGTACATTGGAGCATTGTGATGTCATATTGGAGCATTGTGATTTCACAATGGAATATTTAGAATTCATATTGTAACATTGTGATGGCACCATTCTCCAATGTGATGTCACATTGGAGAATTGTGAGGGGGACAACGGAACATTGAGCAGTCGTATTGTAACATTGTGATGGCATATTGGAGCAATATAATGGCACATGGGTCAATAGTGTTGGCACATTTGGGAATTGTGATGTAACATTGGAGCATTGTGATGCCACAAAGGTACGTTGTGACGTCATATTGAAACATTGTGATGGCACATTGGAGCAATATTATGGGACCTTGGGTGATACTGTTGGCACATTGGAGCATTGTGATGTCACAATGGAACACTGTGAAGTCATGCTGTAACATTGTGATGGCATCATGGAGCATTGTGATGTCGTATTACAGAATTGTTGGGGGAAATTCAGCACTGTGTCTGTATATTTGAATCATTATTAAAGAGTGGATCATTGTATTGTCAAATATACACATAGTGATTTCACAATGAGCACTGTGATGTCACAATTGAACATTGTGA
>NW_008350711.1:0-314 GCF_000622305.1 Nannospalax galili
CAAGAGCAGTCAGTGCTTTTAACTGCTGAGTATCTCTCCATCCCTGAAAATGGGTGTTCTTTAGGCGTCTTCCTTGGATCCCTCTGTCTCCGCGGCTTGGATGGCTGGTACTCCTCAGTCAGGAATAACTGGGTCAGGGTGGAAGAGGTGAGGGCCTGTAGTCTTTGCTGTAGTAGAGTAGAAAAGGGTATTAATATACAGGACCCCAAAATAAGGGCCAGGAGGACCATGAACAGGGGCACTCCAGTCCTCGGAAGTGGTACATATCAGAACTTTTAGGAAAAGAAAGTCAACGAAGTTATTGAGAGATAGGA
>NW_008350712.1:0-1149 GCF_000622305.1 Nannospalax galili
AACTGCTGTCTTTTATATCATATTATCTCATGGTGTTTGGTTTCAGTAAAGCCACTGTTGACTAGCACAGGAGAGAGGACAAAGGAGGGGGTTTTATGGAGGTCAGGTCACAAGGACCTAGTAGAGCTCAGCCAAAGAAACTGAGGAAAGAAACAGGAACTTTGCCTCTGTGCCATTCAGTTTCTCTGCTGTCACTGTGGTGATAAAGCCTTGTTTCCCTCATCTAATCTGATTTTCGCCTCCAAAGATCCAACTTAGTCAAATTCATTTCTAAATAGTGACCTGTGTTGTTACCTCTGTTCTGCCATTCTTTTTAAAAAAATTTTACAACTTTATTGAGAATTTCATATGTGTATATAAGGTGTTTTGATCAAATCCATGCCCACTCCCTCCCCTCCAATTCCTCCCATATCTCCCCATCACTTTTTTTCTGATAACTTCATGTACTCTTTCTTCTTTAAAATTTTTAATGGGTCTTTTGGCTACTCTTACATTCCCCCCTCTGAGGAGGTAACCCTAAAATCTTTTAAGGATTAGATACAAGCTCCCAAATACTTTTGACATTTTTGGCCTTTGGAACAGGGTATGTTGCTAACAGGCCCAAGAACATTTTTGACTTTTAGCCAAGAAACTGGCTACATTTCCTTGGGGTCTTTTCACCCTAACTGCCTAGCTAATTCCTGCCTCCTATTCTTATCACGCCATCCTCTGAAGGGGTTACCCAAATTGCCAATAGGGAATAGGGATCCTGACCGCTCTGGCTTCTTCCATGTTGAGCAGGGACACAGGGTGAGGCAATTGAAGTACCCCTTCAGTGGGTCTATCTAAAAGACTCCCAAATTGCATAACTCTTGTCTCTAAGGGAAGAAGAAAGTCCTTGAATCATGAATGGGAGATGTGAAGGAGAAGTAAAGGCAAGAGTAATTAGCATTACAAGTTCTAGACAGGGAAATAGAAAAAAGTCAGAACAGGGCAATTTTCAAATGTTCATATGAAAGTCCATTAAGGGACATTTCTCCAGCTGACATAATATGACTGCTTAGTAAAAGAAAAAAGATCAAGAAATATGTGAATCAGAAAGATCAAGAACTATGTGAATCAGATACTGGTTTCCACAGACTGTTTTGTCAGACTATGCTAGCACCTAAC
>NW_008350713.1:0-924 GCF_000622305.1 Nannospalax galili
ATGCACCTGCACACACATATGCATATGTACAATGTACCACACACAAAGTCTTTTCCTAGCACAACTATTAACACATTAATTACACAAATAGGGCATACTGCTTTCCCACGCACGTGTGTGCAGTGTCTACCCGCACACATTCATTCTAGACTTCCCACCTCCTCCCTCAGCACCTATCCAAGTTCCTAAAAGTCCTTAATTTCTTTCTGTCCCGTCCCCTTTCCCTTCTCAGAGGCCACTATTTTATCTCATGCTCCTTCAAGGCTGACTTACTGGTTTCCTTCAGTGAATGGGAACACTCTGGTGCATTCTATTGAAGAAAATGTCCTACAGCTGGATCCACTGTTCTGAAAATGACAGAACTTTCACTCTTTTACGGCCAAGTAATATTCCATTGTGTAAATACATTGCTTTTCTTTAGCCATTTACGTGCTGAAAGGCAGCTGGTTGGTTCCATTTTCTGACTGCTATGGATAATACAGCAGTAAACAAAGGTCAGAGTCCTAAATGTTCACATGCTTCGTGTGCGTGTGTGTGTGTGTGTGTGTGTGTGTGTGTGTGTGTGTTCAGCATTTCCTCTCCTAATAATTCGGTCTAAGGTTTTAGTCAGAGATGTTGACTGAGGGCCAGCAAAATGGCTCTATAAGTAAAGGCACTTTCTGGCTAGTCTGGTGACCTGAGTTCAATTCCTGGGACCAACATGATGGAAGGAGAGCACTGAGTCCTGCCAGTTGTTCTCTGACCTCAGTGTGTGCACCACAGCACAAGCACACCCCGTGTGCACATACGATAATAAATGTAATTCCAAAAAGTGTGAAAGACATTAACCAAAGAATTACATATGCTATTACCAACATTCAGGGTCAACTCCTACAGAGACTAGCTCTGAGCTGGAGTTCAGACATGGGCACAAAAGCCTTCCAG
>NW_008350714.1:0-333 GCF_000622305.1 Nannospalax galili
AGAGATACTTCCATGTCCATGATTCTGGTCACAGTACTCAGAATAGTCAAGGAATGGAGCTAGCTAAGATGCCAGCAAACAGATAAATGGATAAAGAAACTGGTACATGCAAAAATGGATTTTATTCACACACACACACACACGCAATCATGGCATAGTCAGAAAAACATATGAAACTGAAAATTATTATGCTAAACAAAGACTCAGAAAGACAAATGCTGCATGCTTTCTCTCATGAACAGACCTTATATTTAATTTTTATACATGGGGGCGCAGTATTGAACAAGGAGGTGAATCATGAGAGAAGAAAAAGAATTCTTAGGGAATGTTGGG
>NW_008350715.1:0-261 GCF_000622305.1 Nannospalax galili
AGCCCCTAAAACTTCTTTTTTCAAGGACTCCTTTCTAATTTCATGATCCAGGCCTACTTACTTATAAATAAAAATAGGGTGGCTGGAGAGATGGCTTGGTGGTTAGAGCACTGGCTGCTTTTCTGCTTTTTGCAGAGAAACCAGGTTCAGTTCCCAGCACCCACATGACAACTAAACCATCTAACTCCACTGCCAGGGGATCCCATGCCTTCTTCTGACCCCCGAGGCATTGCATGACCTGGGTGCACTTACATACATGCA
>NW_008350716.1:0-356 GCF_000622305.1 Nannospalax galili
AGGCTCTTATCGGCTCTTAGGTTTTTAGGCTCTCAGGATCTTAGGCTCTTATAGGCTCTTAGGCTCTCATAGGCTCTTATCCTAATAGCATGTAAGAGCCTATAAGAGCCTAAGAGCCCATAAGAGCCTAGGAGCCTATAAGAGCATAAGAGCCTATAATTGCCTAAGAGCATAAGAGCCTATAAGAGCCTAAGAGCCTATAAGAGCCTAGAGCCTATAAGAGCCTGAGCATATAAGAGCCTAAGAACCTATAAGAGCCTAAGAGCCTGTAAGAGCCTATAAGAGCCCAAGAGCCTAAGTCTTACAGACTCTTATAGGCTCTTAGGCTCTTTAAGGCTCTTTTAGGCAGGCTCTTT
>NW_008350717.1:0-289 GCF_000622305.1 Nannospalax galili
TAAGGGTGTGACCCTTGTTTGACCACATTCCAGGACAGGTTTCACACCCAATAACAGGGAAAAGATGGGAAAGAGGGGAGGGAGAGGGGGAAGAGGAGGAAAGAATAAGAGGAAGATGAGGATGAGGAAGTTTTTCTGTAAGGAGGTAAGGGTGGATCTAGGAGAAAGGGAAGAAAGAAATATGGTCACGGGTATGAAGTTCTCAAAAATATTTATTGCAAGAAATCAGTTGTAGTTTTTGTTGTTTAATATTTTATTATTTTTATTTTATGTGTATGAGTGTTTTGCC
>NW_008350718.1:0-189 GCF_000622305.1 Nannospalax galili
GCAGATGATATGATATTATATCTAATGGAGACCAAAAATTCCACGTGCAAACTCCTAGAAATTATTAACGCATTCAGTACAGTGGCAGGTTATAAAATTAACATACAAAAGTCTATAGACTTTCTATATACCAATGACAAGCAGTCAGAGAAAGAGCACAGGGAAACCCTCCCATTCACAATAGCCACA
>NW_008350718.1:284-549 GCF_000622305.1 Nannospalax galili
GAAGACATCAGAAGATGGAAGGACCTCCCATGCTCATGGATTGGAAGAATTAATATTGTGAAAATGACCATCCTACCAAGAGTCATATATAGATTCAATGCAATGCCAATCAAACTCCCCATGACATTTTTCACAGAATTGGAAAAAACTTTCCTAAGATTCATGTGGAATCACAAGAGACCCGGATAGCCAAAACAACCATGAGAACTAAGAACAATGCTTGGGGGATTACTATACCAGATTTTAAGCTCTACTACAGAGCTAT
>NW_008350719.1:0-627 GCF_000622305.1 Nannospalax galili
ACATATTTTTCTAAAGCAAGCAGAGTGACATTGATGGCAAGTCCCTTTGGCGTTCAATTCAAAAGGAATATGTTTAAATGCAAAATGCATCTATTCTTTACTTTTCAGTGTAGTAAATACATTGCTAGAAGTACTGTTCTTTCTTCAGTAACCAAGCACTTAGATACAAACTCCGCACATAGTTTTCTAAAACAACCAGAGTGACGTTGATGGCAAGTTCTTTTTGAATACAGTTCATAAGAAACTTGGTTAAATGCAAAATGCTAAAGTTCATTCGTTTTCACTACAGTAAATACTTTGCAAAAGTACTGTTTCCCACAGGAAAGCATGCACTTACATTCACAAGCGAAACATATTTTTCTTAACCTACCTGACTGACATTTATGGCAATTCCTTCTTACACAAAACTCCTTAGGAACTTGGTTAAAAGCAAAATATTTCTCTTCATTCGTTTTCACTGTAGTACATACATTGCTAGAAGTACTTTTCCTTCGATAGGAAGCAAACACCTAGAAAGAGAGGGGACAGGTATTTTTCACAAGCTACCTGACGGACATTAATGGCAAGTCCCTTTTTCATTCAATTCATAAGGAACGTGGTTAAACGCAAAATGCTTCTGTTCTTTAC
>NW_008350720.1:0-1184 GCF_000622305.1 Nannospalax galili
AAAGTTAAGAGCACACAGGAGCATTCATAACACAGCTGGATGGAAACTGAAATAATGAATACTGTATAGATTTTTATAATTTTTAAATATTTTATTTATATTTATTTTATGTGTATGAGTGTATTACCTGCATGTAGGTAAGTGCACCCATGTCATGCAATACCTGTGGAGGTCAGAAGATGGCGCTGGATCCTCTGGAAATGGAGGTATGGACAGTTGTTAGCTACTCTGTGGGTGCTGAGAATTGAATCTAGGTCTTCTGCAATAGCAGCTAGTGTTCTTAACCACTGAGAAATCTCTCCAGCTCAACATTTCTATTCATTTTTGAAGTGAAAACATATTTTTGTTACTATGCATGAGGATGAAGTTAGAAGGTCTACAGCACTCCTTCAGACCTTTCCACGGGTGAGTGCCTCAGCAAATAAGCACAGGTCCTGCACAGTATGCTTGTTTCGGGCCTCTGGTTTGTCCAGTGGCATTCCTTCCTTTGGAGCCCTGTTGTGTAACCACTATGTGGTAATCACTGTGTGGTGTGGCGTGGCCTTGATAAGGGCTCAGACAATGGGTCTCAAGCCAGACTTCACAAAAAAATTAGTTTCTTTTACACTGAAAAATTGTACTGATAACTGAGCTCTACCCTCAGATCAATTAGATTCTACCCCTGGATAAGGTCTGGGCATCTGTGGGGTTTTGAAGATGCCCAGGTAGTTGTGAAGGCCAGTGGATAGACCCACAGTAGTCTAAGAAGTAGTCTGTGCTAAAGCATCTTGAGGATTCAGCTGCCACCCAGAAGAGCCAGATAAGGACTAACCATTCCTTGTCCTGAGATCAATGATCCAAGTGAACTCTGTATAGGCAGTAGCTTTAGAGAAGTTACAAGGAAACAAAGTTGATTGCCTAGAGTCCTAGATCTGGTGAGTGGAGAAGCCAGAATAAAAACCCAGTTCCTGCTTCCCAAGCTTCTTGCACTCCTACATGTTCATTGATGTCACTGATTTAAATTTTAAATCAGGCAAAGACATGGCACAATTTTATTTGCCAATGGACATTCAAAGAACTGTTTACGTTCTTGCACTTATGACACTATATAATTAAAGATGAGATAAAATTGCTTGTTTCTTCTGACAAAAATTCAGAAAATTCTTATTGTATTTATACCCAACAGATTATTGGTATCCTTATGA
>NW_008350721.1:0-514 GCF_000622305.1 Nannospalax galili
ATTAGCTTTTGGTATCAAGGTATATGATAATTTCATACTAATTTCAAGATTCTAAACTTTCCATTTGGACAATTATCTGAAATGCTGATCTGCTTTCTTTCTCTTTCTTTCTTTCTTTCTTTCTCTCTCTCTCTCTCTCTCTCTCTCTCTCTCTTTCTTTCTTTCTTTTTTCATTAGTGGGCAACTGAAGTTAGGGCCTTGCACATGCTAGGGAAATAAGCTGTGGCCTCAGCTCTCTTTTGAGCTTTTGAGACAGGGTCTCACTGAGTGGACCAGGCTGTCATTGAACTCACTCTGTGGCCCTTGAAATTGTGATCTTCCTGCCTCTGCCTCCTAGTCAAATCACAGGCTTATGCCACCAGGCCCAGTTTATAAATTTCAAATTAGGGTATTAATAGATCAACAAAAGCCTTAGATCGATATACTCAGGAAAAAAACCCCAAAACCTTAAAGGGCATAGTAAAAATGAAATATGAAGCCAGACATGACAGCACATGACTGTAATCCCCGCACT
>NW_008350722.1:0-306 GCF_000622305.1 Nannospalax galili
GAATATAAGGCTCCCATTATGAGATCATATGTATTAAAATTCAGGAGATTCAACACAGTTATAGGATTCAAGGAACTACGTCAAGTGAGACAGAAATCAAATTCTGGGCATATACCCCAAATTTAAAAAGACAATTCTACAGGAATCCTGAATATTTATGTTAACCTAGGTATAAATAACAGTAGCCTAATTATGGAACTAGACCAGATGCCTGGCAACAGATGAATGAATAAAGAGATTGTAGAATATATGTCGAATGGTGTTTCATAAACAACAATGAAATGGCAGCTGGAGAGATTGCTCAGC
>NW_008350723.1:0-204 GCF_000622305.1 Nannospalax galili
CGCCTCTCCTTGGGGTCAAGAGTTATTTGAGCATTAGTCCCCTCTCTGACTACCAACTATTAATAAAGGACTCTTAATTTGACTATCACTATGTGGTGTTCCTCTGTGCATCTTGTGTGCATTAGGATGACAAAACAAGACAGGAAATTGACAGGAGGGATGAGGGGATTGATCTTAATATGCATGTATGAAATCTCAATAAAC
>NW_008350723.1:19483-20288 GCF_000622305.1 Nannospalax galili
ATTATGAAAGAGCTGCATCTTAGTTCTGGAAATTATTATTGAATATGTCAATGCTGTTGTAATGAAATGCTTCTTCTAATTATATGGTTATTACATTAAAAAGAAACAAAAAAAGAAAAAAATACTAGGACATAACTTTAACACACAGATTAACCCCTACTCAGTAATAGTAGGTGACTTCAAAATCCCACTGTCTCCAACACACAGGTCAAATGAACAAATAATAAACAGAGAGACATCAGAATTAAATGATATCTACAGAATACAGATATCTACAGAATATTCTCTCCAAGCACAAAAATAATGCACTTTCAATTCAGCAACTCATACAACTTCTCTAAAATTCACTACATACTGGGGCACAAAACAAACCTCAACAGATTAAAAAAACTTCAACTAATTCTAGGTATTCTATCAGACCACAACAAAATCAACAGGAAAAAGATCTCTAGCAACTATACAAACTAATGGAGATTAAACAACATATTCCTAAATGATGGATCGGTCAACAAGAAATTAAGAAAGAAAGAAATGTATTTCTGTAACTAAGTGAAAATGATAATACAACACAACACAGCCTCTTGGATATTTAAAAACAGTCCTAAGTGGGGAGTTTATGGTACTGAGTGCCTGTATTTAAAAAATCAGAAAGAGCATATATAAATGAAGTAAGAGTGCAACTCAAGACTCTACAGAGTCATGAACAAATCATACTGAAACCTAGAAGATGAGAAGAAATATGAAAAATCAGAGCAGAAATTTATGAAATTGAAAAAAAAATTCAAGGAAAGAATGAATCTAAGAG
>NW_008350723.1:21587-22398 GCF_000622305.1 Nannospalax galili
AAAGACCTACCTTTTCAGCAAAAGTAGCCAGTGCTCTCAACTGCTGAGCCAGTCTTGAGACCTGCTAGGTGACATTTAACATATAATTAGTATATAAATGTATAGTTCAGATGAAACTATTAGGTAAGTAATATTAATTAAATTGTATAATTATCTATTCATAGAGTTAATACTGAAAATATTATTAATATCTGTAGAGATAGGAGAATTCATAAATTACCTAAGCAATATTGTGGGGTAAGCTTATTCCCACTGGTATGAATGTATAGTTCAGATGAAACTATTAGGTAAGTAATATTAATTAAATTGTATAATTATCTATTCATAGAGTTAATACTGAAAATATTATTAATATCTGTAGAGACAGGAGAATTCATAAATTACCTAAGCAATATTGTGGGGTTAGCTTATTCCCACTGGTATAGGAAAAGCCTTTGTAACTTTGAATGATCTTTAATGTCTTGGTCATTTTGTATGCTTTTGGGGGCAGCTGTGTTTTAGGATTTCCTAATGGATATGTTCACTATCATGAATCTTCATAACGGATGATGATGTTCTGAAATTAATATGTACATCTCAATTTCAGGGTAACAGTAAACATTGGTTCTATTTTCCTAGAAGTCTGACAAATAATTAATCATATTAATGAATATATAAGTTTTCTTTTAGCCTCTCAGAAATATATGGCTTTTCTACACAGTGGCTGTCCACATTGGTCCTCAAACCAGCAGAAGCAGCTATTGGCAGCACTGGGTTTCCCTGTGTCAACTGAGACTTCGTGTATCTAAATCCCAATGTGCGGGGCTCCTGA
>NW_008350724.1:0-1281 GCF_000622305.1 Nannospalax galili
CCTGAAGATGGCTTTCAATTACACCCACAATTTGTTTTACTTATTTTGTTTGTTTGTTTTTGAGACAGGGTCTCGTCATGTAGGTATGGCTAACTGGAACTTTCTATGTACACTAGGCTGACTTTGAACATCCAAATATCTGCCTGTCTGCCTCCTAAATGCTGGGATTAAATGCATGTGCTACCCGCACACAGCATTAGGCCCATACTTTCTAGGCTCTATTCTGTCTGATCCCCTCCCCCATCCCCAAACAAGTGGAAAACATCACTAGTGAGGAGGGACAAGAGAACGAAAGTTTATGGTCAGGTACCAGGATGCTGATTTTTATTCTGTTAAGAGGCACCAAGATAACGTCAAGGGCCATAGCACTTATTCTAGGATTGAAAAGCTGCCATTCAATCTTGGAATAAACCGTAGAAACAGGAATGGAGAGTCGACATAGCACTGTGTCTGTTGCACAGTTGGGCACAGAGCTGTGCTGTCTATGCGCAAGGTTAAAGACTGAGGAGTGCTCCTAGCTGTCCTAAGTCAGGTTGAGAGTGATTTTTTGTTTGAGCTGCAGGTGGAATGTGTGTTGCCTCACACACTTTAGTCATGTACTGTTCCTTTGTAGGATAGCTCATGAAGGTATAGAAACAATAAGAAATGTCCAGCCAGCCTTGCATAGAGGAGCAAGTCGTTAATCCCAGAGCTCAATAGGCAGGGGCAGGCAGATCCCTGTGAGATCCAGGTCACGCTTGTATGTAGAGGGCGTCTCAGACCAGCTGGAGCTACAGGGAGACTGTGTATCAAAACACAAACACACACACACACACACACACACACACACCACACACACACACACACACACACACACACAGAAGAAACAAAGGGTCCTGCCAGGAGTGATGAGCTGAAGGGATGGGGATGAATGTGTTTAACCAGAAAACAATTTTTGTAAGTGTTTTGTTAAAGACTATGTGCTTCCAAATCGTTATAAGTGAACATCCAGACATAACTACAGGAACGAGGATAATGAAGTGGAACCAGGGAGGTAAAGGAAAAGAAAGAATCTGAAAGAGAAGAACAGTAGAAAACAGGTGTTAGCAAGGGAGATATGGATAATAATGGGGTTATTTTAAGGGGAAAGGGGAGGGAAGGTTATACAAGGAACCTAGGGAATAAAGGGAAAGAAGGAGCTCAAGAGAGGTTGGTCCATAGGAGAAGGGTATTATAAAGGGAGAAATGGAGAAAACGAGGGCACCTTAAATGGGGAAACCATGGTGGAAGGGTTAGACAATG
>NW_008350725.1:0-368 GCF_000622305.1 Nannospalax galili
CTTTTTTTTCAAAGTGGCTTTAAATTATTTATTTATTATTTATGTGTGTGTACATGTGGAAGTTGGTTCTCTCTTTCAATCACGTGGGTCCCAGGATTCATCAGGGTTTATATCAGGCACTGTTATCCACTGAGCAATTTCACTTGTCCTTGGCTCTACCTTCTAAAGGTCCCAGCAGCTTCCAGAAGCATCATGGGCCAGGGACCAAATATTCAACACATGGCCTTTGATAGACATTGAAGATCCAAACTCGGCAGTCTCTTTTCATTTCTAAAAAGACTTATTATTTATGTGCATGTGTGTCTGTGTGTGGATATGTGCATGGGAGTACAGGAGGCCAGAAGAGGATGTCAGATTCCCTAGAGCTG
>NW_008350726.1:0-394 GCF_000622305.1 Nannospalax galili
TTCATGTACTCTGTCATATACATTAAAGCCTACTGAGTCAAGTTTGTGTCCGGAAATGCCCTTTGGTGTGGTTCAATCCACTGCAGGTTGGTAAACCTATCCAGTGTCACATCCTTAATGAAAACTGGCTCTCCCTTTCCCTACAACTACTGGCTATAAATAGTTACTCAGCTAAGGTTGGGATTTCTCAAACTCATCCCCATTTCTATGCTGGGATTTTGTCTGGCTTCGGAAAATGTGGGTCTTGTTCATGCTGTCAGCATTGCTGTGAATTCATATGAGTAATTATTCAGCTGTCGGGAAAACTGTTTCCTTGAGGTGAATCACCATATCTCGCTCTTACAGTTTTCCTAATTCTTGATCCTTGCGTGGACTAAGTTTGATATAGGTGTCC
>NW_008350727.1:0-271 GCF_000622305.1 Nannospalax galili
GAATTTTAAAATAAGGCTAAAGCTGGGTGTGGTGGTGCATGCCTTTAATCCAAGCACTTGGAAAGGAGAGGCAAGTAGATCTCTGTGAGTTCAGGGTCAACATGATCTACATAGTGAGTTCCAGGCCAGCCAAGGCTACACAGTGAGACCCTGTCTTCAAAAAATAAAACAAAACAAAAAATAGCGTCGAAGGGATGGTTCAGCAGTTAAGAGCACTTGCGGCTCTTCCAGAAACCCTGAGTTTGGCTCCCAGTACCAACGTTACGTGGCT
>NW_008350728.1:0-854 GCF_000622305.1 Nannospalax galili
AAATAATTTATGTCAAGTATAATTTTATTTATTTTTATTTTGGGGCATTTTTGTTTTTGTTTTGTTTTGTTTTTTGAGGCCGGGTCTCTATGTAGCCCCAGCTGTTGTGGAACTCACTATGTAGACTACTGGCCTCCATCTCACAGAGACCCGCCTGCCTCTGTCTCCTGAGTGCTGGAACTAAGGTGTGCACTGCCATACCTGGCTTTGTGTCATTTTAAAACATACTAGTAAATGCTGTCGGTGCAGATGCTGTCCACACAGTGTGACACTGTAGGTAAGTACTCACTAGCTACTGTGCCCATCAGAGGGTTGTAATTGCCATGTGTAAGAGAAGTGGGATGTGGTCTCAGTTGTGCTTTACATTTGCTCCCTCTTACAGAAAGGCTCCATCACACCCTTAAATTCTGATCTAGTTTTCATCGAGCTTGTAAAGATCTTTGTGATAGTTAATACCTTTTCAAATGTTTGAAAGCAAGAGTACCATGATTGCCAACTGACATCTTATGTAAAAACATCATATCAATGTTTTGATATATAATACAAATATTCTTGATTTTCCACATTGGTAGTTGCAAATGTGAGCTTTTTAAAAATCATCTTTCTTTGCAGTGTCGGGATATTTACTAATATCAGGTAAACTGAGGTACTTGAATACAGAGAGCAAAAGAAAGCAATAACCAACTCTAAGCATCTGCATCCATTTTATTTATATTTATTCTATTGCTGAAGTTTAATCCACAGAAAACCTCATTTGTCTTAGGATATAGCTTTATGAATTTTTATTTACTTTTTTTATTGCATGTGTATGATGTGTATGTTTGTGATAGCATGTGTGCCACAGCACACGTGCA
>NW_008350729.1:0-363 GCF_000622305.1 Nannospalax galili
TCTCCTGCCCTTTCATCGGTTTTTAATACAACACGTACTCAATGAAAGTAAACATTGAATGAAATAAAGGAGCAAATCAAAACACCTCATTCAAGAACAGCACCAGAAAGCAAAATTTACAATTCAGCATTTTCTATGAGATTAGGACTGAGGTGCTTCTGCACCAGCTCAGGGAAATACAAAATCCTAAAATATAACTGCAACTTTGGGTAACAAGAGATGGGATCAGTAAACTACATTTTAGGATATGATGTGTGGAACGGGAGCCAGGCATGGTGGCATACAACTGCTGTACCAGAGCATTCAAGAACCTGAGACAGGAGAATCATGAGCTCTAGGCCAGCCTGGGCTACACTGTAAGAT
>NW_008350730.1:0-381 GCF_000622305.1 Nannospalax galili
AAATGGTTTGAGAGTTGTTAGGCTACAGATTCCTCTAGTACCAGAACCAGGCTTGCTCTGTCTAAGACACTGACACCTGCACATAAGCCATACATTTCCTGATGGGTTTGTTCTGTTTCTTTCTGGAAAAGCCCCACATCTGTGATTCCTACTTGAATTCCTGCCCTGACTTTTCTCAATGACTTACCGTGAAGTGTAAGCCAAGTAAACCCTTTCCCCACCAAGTTGCTTTGGTTAGCGTGTTTTATCATAGCAACAGAAAGGAAGCTAGAAGAGACCTTTCAACATCCCTGGCTCTGAAGGGCAGGTAGGCTTAATCTCATCTGAGTTCTTTGTAATGTATTATATTTTGGGCTGCTGTATTCACTACCCTTTTTCATT
>NW_008350731.1:0-341 GCF_000622305.1 Nannospalax galili
TATTTTGCCTACATGCATGTAAGTGCACTCATATGTGCATTGTTCAGCAGCAGCCAGAAGATGGCATTGGATTCAGAACTGGAGTTAACGAATGGTTGTTAACCTCCGTGTGGGTGCTGGGAACTGAACTCAGGTCCTCTGCAAGAATAGCTGGTGCTCTTAACTTCTGGGCCATCTCGCCAGCCCCTGCCTATCTGATTCTTTAAATTGTTTTGTATTTTCTGTGTGTCCAATTTATTCTGCTTTTATAGCTAAAATTTCTTCTGAGGCGGTATAAACAACATCCAATTTCTCTTCCCTTGGTTCCAATGATAAACCGAGGTATAATTTTACCAAATTTC
>NW_008350732.1:0-1188 GCF_000622305.1 Nannospalax galili
TTGTGATTATGGTTTAGGCTAAGGACATGTTTAGAGCTATGGTTACATGCAAGTTTATGCTTAGTTTTATGGTTTGCTTATGGTGAGGGCAAGGTTTAATGCTAGCATTAAGTCTATGTTCATGTTCACACTGTTTAGGTTAAGGCTTAGGATTAGGTTTACGGTAAGCTTTGGGAGTTTGGCTATGGGTAGATTTGGGTCTAAGTTATATATTGAGGGTTAGTATTAGGTTAAGGGTTAGGGCTAGATTTACGTTTAGATTTACATGAAGAGTTAGTGTTTGTTTTAAGGTTAGGGCTAAAGTTAAGTTTAGGAATGGGGTTACGTGTAGGTTTTGGCTCAGTCTTAGGTATAGGCTTAAATTTAGGGTTAGAATTAGAATTAGGGGTAAGATTTAGGGTTATGTATATTGCTTGGTTTAGCACTAGGTATAGGTTTGGTGTTAGGGCTAGGGTTAGGGCTAGGGTTAGGGGTAGGTTAGGTTTATTCCTAAGGCTAGTTTTACAGTTAGCAATAAGTCAAAGGTTAATATTAGGGTTGGAATTAATGTTAATGGTAGTGTTTGTTTCAGGGTAGGGTTACTGATAGAACTAGGGTTAGGATTTAGTGTAGGTTAGGGTTAGGGCAGGGATTATGTTTAGGATTAGGTTATGTTTAGGGTTAGGCTTAGTTTTCAATGAGGGTTAGGGTTAAGTCTTGGCTTAGATTTACGGTTAAGACTGTGTTTAGGGTTGGTGTGAAGTTAAGTGTTAGAATTATTCTAAGTGTTAGGATTAAGTTTAGAGGTAGGTTTACTATTACAATAGGAGTATGCTTATGGCTAGGGTTAAGTATATGTTTATTTATAGTAATAGTGTTAGGCTTAGTGTTAGGGTTAGCACTAGGGTTAGGTTTAGGTTTATAGCTAAAGTTAGTATGAATTTAGACTTTGTTCAAAAGTTAATATTATGGCTAGGGTCATGTCTATGGTTAGGTCAAAGTTACGCTTAGGGTTAGTTTTAGACAATGGACTACGTTTATGGTTAGAGTAGCTAGTAGCATGAGGTTGAGGGTGGTGTCTAGATTTACATTTAGGGTTAGTATTAGGCTTAGGTTCAGGCATAGGGTTAGGTTTATGGCCAAATGTAGGGTTAGGCTTAGGTTTAGGTTTACGTTTAGGGTTAGGGCCAGGTTTAGGGTTTGTTTTAG
>NW_008350733.1:0-454 GCF_000622305.1 Nannospalax galili
CCCCAGCCATTTCCCACTAGTAGATTCTGGTGAATCTAGACAGCCTATCTAAAGGTCTTTGTTTTGGGAAGGTCAGCCATTCCTCATCTAGCAGCAATCAGTTGCTAATATTCCTTTAGATAAGATTGGGTTCTGCTGTTCATTTTCTCAGTTCTATGCTGTGTTACTATCTGGGAGTCATAAAGTGGTTTTTAATCTGCATTTATATAATTACTATTTCCAGCACTTTTTTTATGTGCTTCTTACCTATTTTTATTTCTTCGTTTGAGAACACTCTGGTTAGGTCTATCACCCATCTTTTTATGGGACCATTCATTTTCTTATTTCTTTATTTTTTGAGTTTTTTGCATATTCTGGATCTTAATCCTCTGTCAAATGTGTAGCTGGTGAAGAATTTCTCCCACTCAGTGGGTTTCCTCTTTCCTTCCTTGTTTTTTTTTTTTTTTTTTTTTCA
>NW_008350734.1:0-332 GCF_000622305.1 Nannospalax galili
TCTGGAAGATTCCACAACCCTCCTACCATCCCTCCTGTGACTGGTCTCCAACCCCTCCTTCTGGTCTTTTCTTCTTCCGGTCCATCTGAGGGGGATGTGGGGGGTGGGAGCAGCCAATCGGGCAGGGTGTCCTGCATGTTAGTGAGCCCTTCCTGAGGTCTGCACTCCATAAACCCCTGCACAGTCAGGGCTGGGGTGGGTAGAGCATGGTGACCTGCAGACCTCAGGTCCTTTCACTTCCCTCAGGAAGACTAATGTGCCAGGCTATATATAAGAAGGAGCACAGAGCACTTTTTCTCCTAAGCAGGCACCTTATGAATTGGAGATGAAAA
>NW_008350735.1:0-834 GCF_000622305.1 Nannospalax galili
GTAAATGACTCTTTTAAAGGGCCTTTAGTATTAGTTATTCCTCCATATAATTAGTTCTCTACCCTGCCTTGCTGTTCCCTACCCCATTTAACCCTTCTTATTCCATTCTTCCCCTTCCCTCTTTATATCAATGCATTCTGTACCCCCTGCCAGGAATCCACCCCGCATAGCCCCTAACTACTTTCCTGACCTCTGTGAATTTTCCAGTTGAACTACACATACCTAAAGAGTCAAAATTAGCATCTATATATCACAGAGAACATGTGATATCTGTCTTCCTGGGGTCTGGGTTACATCACTCAGAATAATTATTTCCAGTTCCATCCGTCTACCTATGAATTTCATAATTTCTTCTTTCTTAACAACTGAATAATATTCCATTACATAAATGTACCCCATATTTTCATTATCCATTTATCGGTTTATAGACATCTAGGTTGTTTCCATTTCCTGGCTACTGTGAATAGAGCAGCAATGAACATGGATGAACAGGTATTTCTGTCATGTCCTTTAGGTACATGCCCAAGACTGGTATGACTGGATCATATGGTAGATAATTTCTAGCTCTTTGAGGAAACACCCCATTGATTTTCTTTCTTTCTTTCTTTCTTTCTTTTTTTTGTCTTTTTGAAGCAGGTGTTCCCTGTAGTCCCAGCTGGAACCACTATGTAGACCAGGCTGGCCTTGAACTCACAGAGATCTGCCTGCCTCTGCCTCCCAAATGCTGGGACTACAGTTGTATGCCACCATGCCCGTCTAGATTTTCTTTTTTTAAAAAAAACTTTTTATTTATTTTTTTATTTTATGTGTATAAGTGTGTTGCTGCACGTAGGT
>NW_008350736.1:0-363 GCF_000622305.1 Nannospalax galili
TCCTTTTACAAAAAGCTCAAAGCTAAGAGTTTACCTTGAGACTCAGAGGAGACTTTGAACTTGGACTTTTGAACAGTGTTGAAACTATTCAGCTTATGTGGACCCTTGAAGATGTACTCAATTAATTTTGCATTATGAAATGGACATGAGACTTTTGAGGGACAGGGAAAGAAGTTTTGGTTTAAGATGTGTTTGGTTCCAGACTGACCGTGTCCCAACCACCCCCCTACTCCAAAACCCCAATGAAATAGGGGAAGGGGAAGGAAAGAACAGGAGATATGGTAGACTCAGTGGGACTGCTTAAAAGACTCTAGTTAGGCATGGTGTACCTCTTTACGAATTGTTGGTCAGGGAGACCCCAGA
>NW_008350737.1:0-390 GCF_000622305.1 Nannospalax galili
AAAATGCCTTTTATAACATTAACCATTTATCTTGCAGAATGATAAGATTGGATTGTCAGGAATCAAATGAGAATTGAAGAAGGACCCAGTGGCATTCTCATGATGTATAAGTAGCTTGCTCCATGAATACTATGATGTTAAAGCATCAAGTGCGCAGAAAACAAAATTATTCTAAAGGTCAAACAAAACTCCTTTTTCTAGAGCACAGAGCTACACGGAGCCCTTTTGAAGCCGCCGCATCTGAACAGTATCTCAGAGTCCCTGGCCACCTCGTGCCAAGGCACTGAGGTCAGACACAGCCAAGTCTCTCGGATCCAGGCAGGAGCACCCTGGTGCCTTGCTAGCATGAGCCTCCGGGCTAGGAGCCCCGGCTCAGAGCCAACCTGCCTG
>NW_008350738.1:0-667 GCF_000622305.1 Nannospalax galili
TCACAACCACTCTTTGTGAGTCCTCTATTGAACCCTGTCAAACCAAGTTTCTAATAGATATCAAGTAGAATATAATTTTATGTGAAATAACTTCAGTGATATGCTAAAAAAATGCTTGCCCAAAAACCTTAGTGGAATTCCTGTAAGTCCTAACATAATCACTCATTCATCTGGTACAATCTTATTGGTCATCAACTGTGTACCAGGAAGTACTGTAGACATTGAAGTTACAGCCGTGAGAGAGACAGGTGATGTCCTCGAGTGCATTCTAGTCAGGGACAGTGTTGCTTGTGGCAATGGAGGGTGCTCTAGTGAGATCTATTTCTCTGAATCAACGTGTCTATCTATCTGTTGCAGTAGAAATTCCAAGAATGCAGTTCCCATGATGGCTATGCCATGGTCAGGAGGAGCCAGGGTTCAACGTGAGGAAGGATTCCTTACCCATTATAGACTAAGGGTTCTGATCATAGCATTGAGATTAGAAGTGGCATTATATTATACACATTAAGGAATTTACCTAGCCTTAAAACGTGTTAATTAGTAATGAATAAAGATCCTGGATTATTTACCTACTTACTGTGCCTCCTCCATCAGAACATGCTCCAGGTGGAGAACATGAACTGCATCTGTGTGGACTGGAAAGGTGGTTCTTGAACTACATACACCC
>NW_008350739.1:0-613 GCF_000622305.1 Nannospalax galili
GTCAGGAAACAAGTGGACAAGGTATGTGGGGGTTCATGGGAGGGAAGATAGAGGGGCTACGTAGAAGAAGGAATCTTCATATTTTACAATTCATTTTAATGAAATGCATTTACAAAATTCTTTCAAAGTGAGAAGGGACTTCAAGTTTGATTGCATATCTGGGAGCAAATACATTGATACCAGGATTGATAATCTTTGATCCATCAAACTTAGAATTTGTTGTTTACATTTATTTGTTTATAATTTTCCAAATACTGGTTATTTCCTATCTAGGTATTTGGATTTAGGAATTGTTTAGAGTTACTTTTTGATATGATTAGGTAATTCCGGTTAAAAACAGGATAAAAATCTTAGAGTTTAGTTGACTTTTTTTCTTCCTGTGTTTTAGGCACAATATATACAAGCAATATTCAGTGAAACTTGAACCAATTGTAACCACTGCCTCATAGGCTGTCATTGCACTTAGAATAAACCTTAACCTTGCTGGAAGTCTTCCATGCTCTTCTGACATGAGCCCTGTGTCTGTTTCAACTGCTTAGTGACATAGCCTTTCCTCAGCATACCCAGACCATCCTCCAAGTCCTTGTGCATTTTTTTAAATTTAATTTAATTT
>NW_008350740.1:0-744 GCF_000622305.1 Nannospalax galili
GATTTCATCTAATTGATTCTTATTTGGAGTTCTTATTAAGGTTTTTTTTTATTTTTTCTGAAGGGGGTCACACTGATTTAATTTTTCATGTCTTACACTACTGCATTGAGACTTATTTTAAAGGCTTATTTTGCAGATTGGATTTTTAAAATCAGTTATATCTTTTCAGCTGAAGTATTTTCAAATCTCAAGTGAGGTTATATTATGATAAAGCTGTGGTGTTAAGGTCAGAAGTTAAACCCTCAATCCATGTGCTTAAGAAGCCTGGTGGGACTCCTATATTACTCCCAGAGTAGAATATTAACTGCAGACACAACCCCAACTGCTGGATAGGCCACTACCCAAATGTCAGACTAGCCAGTTAAAAACAGTAGTCTTGGGGCTGGAGAGATGGCTCAGTGGTTAAGAACATTGGTTGTTCTTGCAGAAGACCTGGGTTCAAATCCCAGCACCCACAAGGCAGCTAACAACTGTGTACAGTTCCAGGGGATCCGACAGCCTCTTCTGTCCTCTTTGGGCATTACACAACATGGATGCACTTACCTACATGCAGGCAATACACGCATACACATAAAAATAAATAAAATAAAAAAAAACAGTAGTGTCTTTAACGTCAATAACTGCTGGAGGATCAACAAGCAAGGACAGTAGTATGTATATGAAGATGTTAGTTACTAAGATTAGGTGTGGAGCGGACATAGGCTGCTTAAGGACAGGGATCAGTACTAGATATCTGGGAGGGAA
>NW_008350741.1:0-354 GCF_000622305.1 Nannospalax galili
AAATTTTATTCTAGTTAAATGATAATAAATTTCCAAATTAATATTATTTGTGGAAAAATATCTACCATATTCTAATATTTAAAAATTAATGCTGGGCGTGGTGGTACACGCCTTTAATCCCAGCACTTTGGAGGCAGAGGCAGGCGGATCTCTGTGAGTTCAAGGCCAGCCTGATCTACATAGTGAGTTCCAGGACAGCTGGGGATACAGGGAGACCCTGTCTCAAAAAACAACAACAAAAAAAAAGTTAATGCAATCTTTGACACTGAAAATTGAGTTTTATGAATGCATAGTCTCACTGTATCTTTAATTGCATTCTCCATACGTGAAGTACCCAATTTGGATGATGCTACT
>NW_008350742.1:0-336 GCF_000622305.1 Nannospalax galili
GCTTTTTGGTTTATGTTTGCACATGTGCTTGCTTGTTTGTTTTTCAAAATATGTGTATGTGTGCCTCTGTGTGGGTGTGTACACATGAGCCCAGGTATCCTTGGTGTCCAGAAGAGGGAGTCAGATCCCCTGGAGCTGGAGTTACAGGTGGGTCTTAGCTGCCTGAAGTGGGTGCTGGGAATCAAACTCGAGTTCTCATCAAGCACAGAAAGTGCTCTTAACTTCTCATCTCTAGCCCTGTTTTTTGTTGGTTGATTTGTTTTGTTTTGAGACAGGGTCTCACTTTGTAGGTCAGGCTCTCGTGGAATGCGCTATGTAATTTCAGAACGGTCTCAA
>NW_008350743.1:0-665 GCF_000622305.1 Nannospalax galili
TCTGACCTCCATGGACACAGCACTTACATACATCCAAGTAATACACATAAATTAAAAATAATAAAGAAGGAAGGAAGTTTATTTGGACTTATTGCTCCAGAGGGCGGAGTCCATCTTGGCAAGGGAGGCGTGGCTTCCATAGCAGAAGGCTGAGTGCTCACATGTTCAGGCACATTCAGGAAGCAGACAGAGAGCAAACTGCAAGAGGCCCAAGGCTGTGAAAGTCTGTCCACAGTGATGTGCTTCCTCCTGAAGGGCTGCACTTCCTAGAGATTCCACGACCACCCCAAACTACCACCAACTGGGGACCACAGACCAAGTGTTCAAATACTTGAGCCTAAAGGGGACTTTTCTCACTCAAACCACCACATATGTATACACACAAGTACACACAGACACAGACACACACACACAGACACACACACACACACACACAGAAATGCTTGAAAAGAACAGGATAAGTGCCAACTGTTTGCAGCTCGCTGTTCCCCATTTCCCAGACCCTCCTCCCTGTGTGGCCCTGCTGGACCCATGGAGATGCACCCATGCAGGAGGGAAGGTCACCGAGTTCAGCCTTCTGAGCGCTGGAACTGCAGATGTGCACCACCATGCCCGGCCCAGAGGGTTTTAAGGTACATGGAAGTGACTCTTTTCTCTTGGATGAC
>NW_008350744.1:0-266 GCF_000622305.1 Nannospalax galili
AGGGGGCGCTGCCTGAGCGCCGCGGGTGAGTCCCGGCGTCCTGCCTGGGGGTGCGGAGGACCTAGACCCCAGCACTTCGGAGACCTTGTGAGCTTTCCCGGTGCTGGTCCCAGGTGGAGGCCCGAGGATTGGCGGAGCCTGAGGCCTGCCTTAGGGATGATTGACAGGAGGAGGAGGAGGAAGAGGAGGAGGGGGAGGGGGAGGAGGAAGGAGGAGGAAGGGCAGGACGAGGAGGAAGAGAAGGAGGAGGAGTGGGGGAGGAGGAG
>NW_008350745.1:0-474 GCF_000622305.1 Nannospalax galili
AGATAGATAGATAGATAGATAGATAGATAGATAGATAGATGGAAAGATAGAGATAGATAGATACATAGATACATAGATAGATTGATATATAGATAGATACAAACATAGATGGGTAGATAAATGATGTATAGAAAGATGATAGGTATGTAGGTAGATAGATGGATAGATAGATGCAGTTCCAGGGGATCTGACGCCTTCCTCAGACCTCTGCAGGCACTGCAGGACATGGGTTCAGTTACATACATGCGGGCATATCATTCATGTACATAAAATAGAAAAAAAAACAAACAAAACAAGGCTGGAGAGATGGCTCAGTGGTTAAGAGCACTGCACCCACATGGCAACTAACAGTAATCCATAACTCCAATTCAGTGGAATCCAGCACCCTTTTCTGACCTCCACAAGCATTCCACCACATGGGTCCAGTTACATATATGCAGGCCAATACACTCATACACATAAAGTAAAAATCAT
>NW_008350746.1:0-358 GCF_000622305.1 Nannospalax galili
GTCTCTTGGGTCACCCTGGCCAACAACTCAAAGAAAGGCATCTCCTATCTAGAATTGTTTCTTGTTATATAGTCTTTAGCTATACATATGGACTCAAAAAATTATGTTGACCCCTTTAATCTTTGGTTATGCTTTCCTTTTGGGTATTTAAGACCATACAGTTGGCCCAGATAAACCAATTTATTTTTACTCTTAAGGTCCTTTGAAGATCTGTTCCTCAGGGGTCACATGGGCTTGAGACGAGCCCCTGGCTCCTTTCTTTTACTGGTTCCATCTAGGTGAAGATAAGTCAAAGGTCCTGCTTAAACATGGCTGGCTTTGCTTGGAAGCATGGAGAAAATGTTCCTTCTGTGTTGAC
>NW_008350747.1:0-464 GCF_000622305.1 Nannospalax galili
ACTGTCTGTAGGTTATGTTTCAGATCTTTCTCAAGGTTGAGGCAGTAGTTGGATTGGCAATAGGACCTAATCCAGTGCTAAAACATCCCCGTTCAGAGCCTCGACGTCCTACGCTGAGGCCCATCCCTAAGCCTGCTACAGAAAGAACCATGACATCAGTAGCCTTCCCTGGGCCTACTACATCTGTGGCCCTGACCATGGGGAGCCCGCCTCCTTTCAGAAATCCCATGTGGGAGATGGTACAAGCGGTGGTGGAGACCCTAAATCACACCGATTCTCCTCTAATGGACCTGTGCTGGTTGCATTACCCTGGATCTCCACCTTTCTATGAGGAAATCGGGATGAATGGTTCTTACACTCTCAACAGCTCTCACCCCGCTTATTGGGATGGGAGACCTTGGGGATTCACTATATCCCAAGTTTCTAGTGCTGGTACCTGTGTAGGCACAGTTCCTACATCCCAA
>NW_008350748.1:0-1366 GCF_000622305.1 Nannospalax galili
GGGGGGAGGGGGAGGGGGAGAGGGAACCAAGCAGCTGCCTCTGCAGCAGGGACAGCAGAGGCTGATAGCAGACCTTCTGCCGCTAGAATTTGAAAGCTTGCTGACACAGAGGTTGTCTTTAGGCTAACTTTGTTTCTAAAGGTCTACTCGCCTGAAGTCATAGGCAGACATCGGTCATTTGGGGATAGAAACGATTGGTTTATTTAAATTGCAGAACTGGAGGCCATTTAATCTCTTAAAATGTGCCAGTGGGGGTTGGTCTGTTTTGAGACAGGATCTCAGGTATCCCAGGTCAGCTGCAAACTCACTGTACAGTCAAAGATCACCTCCCAAAGTTCCTGGACTGGAGGCATTCACCGCCACACCTGGTTTATGTACGCTGGGGATAATGAAATCCAGGGCTTTTCGAATGGGAGGCAAACACCCTGTATTATCTACTTTCCTGTTGCTGTGATAACCATGACCAAGACAACTTATAGAAGGAAGAATTTATTTAGCTTATGGTTCCAGAGGGCAAGAGGCCATCATGGTGAGGGAGGCATTGCCACAGAAGGCAGCTGAAGCAGAACACTAAGCAATCTCATCTTCAAGCGGGCACAGGAAGCAGAGAAGGTCTAGAGATCTGGCAAGGGTTAAGAACTCTCAAAACCCGCTCCCAGTGACCTGCTTCCTCCAGCATGGCCACACCTACTAACAAACAGCACCACAAACTGGGGACCAAGTGTCCAAGTACTTAGAGCCTGTGAGGGACATGTCTCATTCAAACCACCACATTCCACTCCCTGACCCCTGTAGACTCATAACTATCAATGCAAAATGCATCATATTCAACCTTAAAAGTCCCCATCATCTTTAACAGTTTCAACACTATGTAAAAGTTCAGTTTCTCCTGAAACTCATTGTGAACCTTTATAAAATCAAAAGACAGATTACATACTTCCAACATACAATGGAGCCGAATACGTATTCCCATTCGAAAAGGGAGGATGGGGGCCATAGTGAGGAGATGTTAGACCAACACAAGATCGAAAGGCAAAGCAAACACCAAATCAAACAGCTTCATGTCCAACTCCTAGGACTTTAGTTCCAAAAGGCTTAGATGGCTCAGCCCCTCCAGCTTTGCTGCGTGCAACATCCATCTCTCTCTTGGGCTGGTACCACTCCCTGTGTGCAGCTCTCCTTAGCAGATGTCTCACGGCTCTAGCGTCTCCAGCATCTTGGGGTCTCCACTGGCAAACAAGCTTGATCGTCACAGCATCACGCAATGGCCTATCAGGACCTTCTTTATGCGTATTCTTTACGTGTTCTTTCCCCTTGAACAACATGCCAAGTTTGGCTGCCAGCCTGGGATGGATCCTGGCCTGCT
>NW_008350749.1:0-395 GCF_000622305.1 Nannospalax galili
TTGGAAAGACCTGGAGGGACATAAAGGTTCTTTTATTCCCTACTTTGTGAAGGGGTTGCCTATCTGTCTTTGGGGGAGAGATGTGATAAGTAGGATGGGAGTCTAATTGTATAGTCCCAATGAGCTTGTTTCACGGAAAATGTTTAATCAAGGAATGCTCCTGCAAGCAGGACTAGGAAGAAATGGGCAGGGAATTCAGGCACCATTATAAATGTGTCAAAAATTGAATATGAAAGGGCTAGAGTATTTTTAACAGAGGCCATTCAACAACCAGCACCTCATGCTGATGCTATAACATGGAAATCTGAAAAGCCACTATGGGTGTTTCAATGGCCTCTAATCAAGAAAAAATAAAAGCTGTGGAGCAGTTAGTGCAGGAACAGCTTGATAGCGGA
>NW_008350750.1:0-529 GCF_000622305.1 Nannospalax galili
ACATAGAGAAATATTGTGTCAAGAGCCAGTGAGATTAAAGCCCAAACACAGGCCCTACTGGACTGTAACTGACATTATGAGACACCCATTTAAATATATGGGAGGTACAGTTATCCCAAGGGGAACCTGGGAGAGGAAGGTGCAGCCTGAATTTTGCTGACTCTGTAAACCTGGACTGAACTGGGAAGTGAAAAATGGACCGTGAGGGATGCTGAGTACAGGCCAACCTTGGCTCCAAGAAAGTCTGTGATTCTTCCCCTTGAGAAAGAATCTGATGACTAGTTATCCTTCCACTGCTTAAAATTAGGGCCCCTAAGTCACAGTCACTCAAGGTGGAGAGAACCACCAGGGCCTGGTTCTCGAATTTTAGAGGAACTGTATAGGCCATTCCCTGCGCACGGAGGGCCAGCCACTAAGGACATGTGCAGAGGGTCCTGGCTTTGCCATCACCCTCCTTTATCCCCAACCCTGATTTATAGCACTTGCCTGTTCAAAATTTCATCATAGCTCTTTTCCCAAGCAAAGGGAA
>NW_008350751.1:0-605 GCF_000622305.1 Nannospalax galili
AGACCAGCTACTGTGAAGACTGTTCTCCACCCTCTCCACCCTGGCTCAAGGGGGGCTCAGCCACATACCCCTCACTGTGCCCTCCTCCACAGGCCTTCAGGTCACTTCTGTTCAGGGCAGCAGCCCCTCCACCCTGATTTCCAAGGTGAGCATGAGACGGTCTCACCCAGACCAGTTAAAGGGCCCATTCTCCTCCCAGGAAAAGCCCTAGGCAGTGCCCTCCTGCCCCAAAGAAGGTTGGACTCACATCACGCCAAGATGCAGCTGATAGAGAAACACATAGTTGGCCAGGGCATTGACAAGGTTGGCTGCAACTCCAGTCACAATCTGGGGCAGGACAATACCCTGGAAAGAGGAGACACATAAGCCACGCCCACCTGAACATGCAGCACCTGCTACTCCTACCTTCCTACTCTCCCATCCCCTCCTGTCCTCTCTCTGAGTAGAGGTGCACGCTCTGGCCACCAACAAAGGCAGCAGAGAGGGGAAGAAAAGCGGATTCCCTCCCCACGTGCAAGCACAGCAGGAGCTAACAGGGTAGCAGGAGGCACTTTGCCAGCGGTTAGAGACAAAGTACAGCATTTTCTCCACCAAAACGGAAATTT
>NW_008350752.1:0-597 GCF_000622305.1 Nannospalax galili
GAAAGCTGGCATTAATGATGCCTGGGTCTGTGGTAGGGTCCCCGGTGGGACTCGGAACCAATTTCTGGGCTGCCTCCAGGATCGTGTTTTGTTCCTCAGTAGTGAACAGGACACTCATGAGCTGGTGGCAATTATCCCAGGTGGGCTGGTGAGTGAAGAGAACAGTTTCCAATAAGTTAATCAAGTCCCCAGGGTTTTCAGAGAAAGGAGCATTCCGTGAGCGCCAATTGTAAAGATCACTGGTGGCAAAGGGCCAGTAATAAAAGGGCTGATTGCGCTCTCAGTCTGGGGGCCCCACTGGCTGGAGGGGGAGGACAATGGTGTCAGGCTGGGGGGCCGACCCCTTCAGCTCCATGTGGCCTGCGCAGGTCCCTGTGGAAGCGATGGTGGCTCCTCAGGGTTAGGAGGCAGTGCCTGCACTTGTGGTGCTGTTGGCAGGGTGCCCGTCAGAGGAGTAGGGCAGGGGAAAAATGTTGTTCTCCTCTGTGCTTGCCTGGAGAATGGGTTTCTCTTCCGCCTTTGGTCTGAGAGGGAGGACCTTCAGAGGTGGGGGGGAGCAGTTGGATTACTCAGGGGAAGGAAGGACTTGACCCAGGT
>NW_008350753.1:0-1284 GCF_000622305.1 Nannospalax galili
ACAGACCATCTTAGTCATCTTTATATTCCCTTCCCCATTGGCAACCTCCCATAGCACCTCCTCCCCCCTCTGGAATTGTGCATTCTGTCATTTGTGTGAAAGGCCTATCGTGTCAAGTTAGTGTCCGTAGAAGTCCCTCAGTACAATTCATCCACTGAGTTCTAGTCCCCTTCTAGAGTCCCTCCCCTTAAGAAGATCAGCCTTTCCATGCAATCTCAAACACACAAAAAGCCAGCAGAGGACTGTGGAAATGGGCAACAGGACCCAATCTACCTTGAAGGATTATTGGCAGCTGATTTCTGCTGGATAAGGAAGAGCTGGTCTTCATAAAGAGAAGAACACCATATATTCTAACATTGCTTTTTCTCCCCTTCTAGAGTATGCCCTTCATGGGGGAAAGGACTTTTTTTTTCTTACATTTGTCTTCCCAGTGTCTAGAGTACTGGTTGGTATATAGTAGCTCTTAGCAAATACTTGTTAAATGAATGAATCAATGAGCTCATCAACTAAGCTGTGTACCTCCCATGTGCCACACAGTGGGTTATATGCTACAACCATTTAGCATGAGAAAAGCAGTTGTGTCCCTTGCCAGTAGAGGGATCCTTGCATGGCATTAATTAACAAACCACACAGATAAATACATGATTACAAGTAGTTGTGGGGTTAGGTGCTATTAAAATGTTTAACAAATAGAGCCAATTTTGATGGGATGGGAAGGAAGACCTACTCCAGTTTGACATGAGCTAGGGACTGAAAATATTTTGAAATTATTCCTTCACTAATTCACTTCAAGTACATAAATATTTATCATCCTAATAATTACAATATTTGAGATGCAGCACTGAATTAGATAAAGACCCTGCTTTCCTGCTACACTGTAGTCTACTGTCTATTAGTGGAAGACAGTCCTGCTTGCCCAATATTTCTATAGTTTACTGTCTATCAGAGAGACACGGCATGACAAGAGGCATGCTAAATCTGCAAATTGTTTAATTTATTAGAAGTGGAGGGGATACGGGGTAGTGTTCAATGTGAAATATATATTTATGAAAATGTGAAAAAAGATGAGATAAAACAAAAAGAAAGCAGGTTCAGGGGAAGAAGGAATAAAGGGTGGGGATTAGAACGCTGAATGGTTGCTAGAGGATGGCAAGGACGTGGTTAAGCAATGATGAACGAGGGAGCAAGCACAAAGACAGTAAGAGCAATTGAGATGTTGTTCCTTTCTAAACAAGGGAACTTTGTTCTTGGACATGGCTAAGGTGTTGGGAAACAGTTTGATGA
>NW_008350753.1:2557-2921 GCF_000622305.1 Nannospalax galili
GAACCAGAAAGGCTACAGACTTTTGTAGGTTAATTTTGTAACCTGCCACTTTACTGAATGTGTTAATAATTTCTAGGCATTTTCTGGTGGAATCTTTGGCATCTCTTAGATATATCATATCATCTTCAAAAAGGGATAATTTGATCTCTCTTCCAATTATTACTCCTTTAATTTTCTTATTGTAATTATAGCCTATATGATTTTTTCTTTTGAGACAGTGTCTCCCTGTATACTAAGCTGGCTTGGAACTCACTTTGTAGACCAGGCTGGCCTTTGTCTCAAAGATCTACCTGCTTCTCCCTCCCTACTGCTAGGATTAAAAGCATGTTGCCACCATGCCTGGCATAGCCTATAGGATTGTGAC
>NW_008350754.1:0-427 GCF_000622305.1 Nannospalax galili
AAACATAAGGCTACAGAAGTGTGACACAGCAAAGAGAAAGTACAGAGAAGTAGAATAGAACAATATAATAGAGTACAAAAAATATCTAAAGAGGAAGAGTTAAGCAGTTTAGATAGCCAAATGCAAAAGCTCAATCTAACTGTATAAAATTGTCACTGATGCAATGACCTGGTCACCATAATTAAAAGTCAGATACAATCAAATAAAGAAATATGTTTTCTATACAGGACCTTTCAGTAAGACTTGGTAAGTTAAAAATAAGAGAAAATTATATCCCACACTAACTTGAATTACAAGATAGCTGAATGGCTATGTTAATCCAGGGCAAGACAGACTAAGGATCTCCAGGAGAAGTAATACATGATGGTGAAGAGAGCAATTCTCTACAAATAGATACAAAACTTAAATATTTAAGTTTTAAATATTT
>NW_008350755.1:0-1169 GCF_000622305.1 Nannospalax galili
TATCTTATAATTTAAAACGATCTACTACTTTCCCTCTCCCATATTCAAAGAATATATAATATGCACAAACTGGATCTGTTATAGGAGACAGTTGCTAGGGCAAATGCAAGATCATTTAACTGCCACCATGAGTTTACCGGCAGCTTACTTATAGCCAATTCACTTATAAATACCAGCCTCTTATCTCATTATTAACATTTACTTTACACTACAGGTTCAAAGAATTCAAGTACTGTAACATTTATTCTTACAGAGTCATCCTGTTTTCATCTTCAGGATTTTGATCACCATCAAACTATTTTGCTTCATCACGTTGACCTTATTACTAAAGATTTCAGTTGCCCACCTCCCTCATGGTTATTCTCGGCAATTTAAAGGACTCTGCTATCTATAAGACAACAGTTTCCAGCTTACTTACCTTCAACTTATCTTACTTGATAACTTCAATTTTCAGATCACCTAACCATATTTGACATTCTAATTATAATATTTATCCACAGTTCCCTCCATTTTCATTCAACCCATGCCCTGTGCTTCAGCTCCTGCCTCCAGGCTCCTGCCCTGAGTTTCTACCTTGGGCACCCTAATGAAATGTGACTTGGGAGATGTAAGCTAAATAAACCCTTTCTTCCTGCCCTAAGTTTCTACCTTGGTCTCCCTAATGAACTGTGACTTGGGAGATGTAAGCTAAATAAACCCTTTCCTCCCTAAAGTGGTTTTGGTCAGTGTTTTTATCACAGCAACTGAAAGCAACTTAGAGCACAAGTTGCACCCTAAAATTAACTGTAGGGCTCAGAAAGCACAAACTTAGGCTAGGCTTGGGCTACATCTTTCTTCCAGTGGCTCAAACTCTTTTGAGATTACATTTCACAAACACACACGATCCTGAGAAGAAACAGGTAAAAGGAGCCAGTCTACTTTACAGATTGAGGAGACATCAAATAGGGTATTCAGCAACAATACTTGCACCATAGCTTAGATTCTAAAGTAGCTAAAGTTCTTAGAGGATATGTTTTAAAGATATGCCTCTCTTCCCTACCATGCAATACAAGGTAACTTTAAACTTGCAGACTGCTACTGAATATTCAGGAAGGACCTAATAAGAGAAAGTGGTATTTCATTGGCTTTTTAAATAAAGATAAGGAGAAAAATTACTTTTAGCTGTTTCT
>NW_008350755.1:2081-2966 GCF_000622305.1 Nannospalax galili
GTATTACAAATAATATACATTCTGCACCTTGCCTTTTCACTGAACAGTATATTAGATATCAATCTATTTCAGTATGTGCAGAGCTGCCTAATTCATTTTAAGAGCTAGCTAGTAGTCCACTTCATGGCCAGGTAAATCTGTATGGGATCACATGCTATGAAATAAAAACAGGATCACTTCATCTATGAAAGAGACTTTGAATAGAAGTAAATATTGATAACAAAAAGGAGTTTGAAGAATGAGGGGCTGGAGAGATAGCTTATTCATCAAGAGAATTGGCTTCTCTTGCAGAGGACCCAGGTTCAATTTTCAGGAACCACAGGGCAGCTGATATCTGTCTATAATGCCCGTTCCAGGGGATCCATTGCCCTCTTCTGACCTCCGTGGATCTTGCAGGGCATGGGTGCACTTACATACACACAGGCCATATACTCATATACATAAAATAAATTTTTTTTTGAAAAAAAGAATGAGTCAAGGTGGTTTAGAACAATAGTTGGACGACTTGAGCCACATAGTAAGAATCTGTTAGTAAATTGGAAGGCAGAAAAGGAAGGAAAAAGTCCTGCTTCCTGGGTGGTGGCTCTTCTGGGGTTACAAGAAAGTGATATATTCCAGCAACGTCATATCATGTAATAGTTCCTTTGCCTTACTTGTTGTCTCCACATGAAAAGAATTGCTAGAACATTAGGAGTAAGATGTACATTAATGGATGAAAATATCTGCTTAGGAAGTAATGGAAGTCCACATGGAAGAAAGACAGACGGTTGTCCTAAAAAACCAGAAAAGGTTATCTGCCTCCCTTTAAAGGTTGTAAAAGAAAGTTGAAATTATTTTCAGACATAGAAATTATGATCTTGTCTTGTAAGTTGGATGGTTCTGGTT
>NW_008350756.1:0-515 GCF_000622305.1 Nannospalax galili
TATGTTAATGCTGTAATGAAATGCTTCTAATCATGTGGTTATTAAATAAGTTAAAAAAAATAAAGAAAATATTTTAAAAAAAAAGAGTACTTGAAATTGTCAGAAAAAAGTGATGGGGAGGTATGGGAGGAGTTGGAGGGGAGGGTGTGGGCATGGATTTGATCAAAACACCTTATATGCATATATGAAATTCTCAATAAATTTTTAAGTTAAAAAAAAAGAAATGCCTAACTTAAATGTCATTAAATCAATTCATTCTATGCTTCATTCCAAAGAAGAGCCAAGGCATCACTGATATTTTCTTAAAACAGGATAATTTGATGTTGATCAAGGAGACAAAGGATATCCATTGTGAGCCCTCTACATGCCATCTGCTGATGCCTTCCTAATAATCACCACTCATGCCAGACATCTACACCCCATATTCTTCCACACTTCTAAAGACATCCAAACTATAGTTAGACATTTCTCTGCCATTGTGAAAAATATAGTAATCAGAGAAGTTGGCAGATACC
>NW_008350757.1:0-626 GCF_000622305.1 Nannospalax galili
TGTGTGTGTGTTATGTATGTACACATACTTAGGTGGGTGTGTATGCGCATGTGGATGCCATAGGAAGACCTTGGGATTCTTCCTCTCTTTTTCTCTATCTAATTTCCCAAGATAGGACCTCTCACTGAACTTGAAGTTCACTATTTCTTTTCATTTGTTAGTCAGAGTGTTGCAGAGATTTTCCTACCTCCATACACCTCTGCTGGGGTTACATATGTATATGGCCATGCCTGGCATTTGAAGATTTTGGGGATTTGAACTTAGGTTACCTTGCTTTTGCAGGAAGTGCACTTACCCTTAAGCCAATGTTTCAGCCTCATGACATGCTTTCCATTTATAATATACATTGAAAACACAACACATAGCTTTAGCTTCCTCCTTCCTTCCTTCCTTCCTTCCTTCCTTCCTTGCTTTCTTTCATTTTTTCTTTCTTTCTTTCTTTCTTTCTTTCTTCACATATATACACACTCTTCAGTAAGCATTGATGCTCTAGGCCATGATATACAACAGTGAAAGCAAGCCGTTATAATAAACACAACCATAACAACTTCTATTCTACTAAATAGAAAAAAGAAAAATATGTATGATATTTCAGATACTGATAGGAGATTTGAGGTGAAATAAGA
>NW_008350758.1:0-14127 GCF_000622305.1 Nannospalax galili
ACACAGTGAGTTAGAGGCCAGCTTGGAATTGTTAGATGCTATCTAAAAAACAGAAAGAGAGATTATTTAGCCATGTTGAGCCTTGATGCTCTCATTCACAGGTTGGGCATGACACCTCCCACTTAAAGAATATTTTTATGACTCAAATGAAATGGGAAAGAGATTATTTAGCCATGTTGAGCCTTGATGCTCTCATTCACAGATTGGGCATGACACCTCCCACTTAAAGAATATTTTTATGACTCAAATGAAATGATGTGGATGAAGTGCCTTGCCTAATAGGTGTAAGAAAAATGCTGAATATCAGTGATTATCAGGAACACCTAATTCAAACCACAAGGAGATATCAGGCCACTCCAGAACAGCTGTTATGAAAAAGACAAGGTAACAGGTGGTGGTGAGGATGCGAAGAAAAGAGAGGCTTATACACTGTCAGTGGGCATGGACACTGGGCAGCCAGCACTGAGAAGGATAGTATAGAATAAAAATAAAACTGTCAATAATCCAGCAAGTCCAACACTGGGCGCATTTCCAAAGGAAATGAAATCAGTGTGGCCAGAACTGTCTGCACACCTATGTTTATTATACCACAGTAGCCAGAAAACAGAAGCAACCAAGTGCCCACCAACCAATGAGTGAGTGCACAACTTGTGGTGCATGTAGACAGTGGAATACTACTTGGCCATTATAAAATATAAAAGGATAGAATTTTGTCATTTGCAACAACATGGGTGAAACTGGAGATCACTTAAGTTCAGTGAGCCAGATTCAGAAAGATAAGTACTGCATGGTCTCATAAATAAAATCTGAAATAAGGAATAAAAGGTAGTTACCAGAGGCTGTGGAGAGTATCAGGCAGAGACGGATGAGGAAGGGTGATCACTGAGTGCTGTTACAGTTAAACAGGACTTAGAAGTTCTAGTGAGGTGGTGCAGAGAGAAGTCATCTGCTGTCTATTGAGGAGAGCTGGAAGAAAGGACTGAGCGATTGCACAGACAGAAGTGACGAGCCCTGTAAGTCGTCCCCAGCACCAAGCACCGCCTTTCTGCCTCTCTTGCCCTCAGTGGGTCTCCTCTTCCCACCACGCTGGCCCTATATCCTTTCCATCACTTCCATTAAGAAACTGAACAATCATTAAAGGACAGAGATGGAGTGAACAGAGAGAAGGTCACACAGATGAGGACATTGTCATGTGAGCCAAGAAAGGAAATAGTCTTTGAACACTGGCTGGTGGCCCTTCACAGAGCTTGTCCCGGTGGGCACAAAAGATCCATTCTCTGCCAATCATAGTGCCCTTGACCACACTGTCTGACCACTTTGTGTCATAACCACCTCATCTTCTGTGTTTCCTATTTCCTTCTGAGACAGGGTCTCATGCATCCCAGGCTACCTTGAACTTACTATGTAGGTGAATGGTTCCAGTTTCATTTCTGTGGCTGTGATAAAATAACCTGACAGAAAGCAACTTATTGAAGAAAGGCGTTCATTTGACAGAGGATTACCTTGAACTTTTGATCCTCCTGCCTCCTTCTGAATGGTGGGATTGCAGGTGCGTACCATCCTGCCTGGCCTGCTCATGATGGAAACCAGAACTTCATGTATACTAGGCAAGCACTGTACTAACTAAGCCTTATCCTCTGCCCAACGGTTGCTGATTTAAGTTTGATATATATTCTAGAAGACTTGGTGTATTTTAAAAATTGAAGAGGAAAGTAAAATTTCTATGAGTTTACCACCCTGAAGTAGCCATTATTAAAATGTGTGTACTTACTTCATTTACAGTCACACACGTCATTCAACGATAACTTGTGTGCATGCATTTGTGTGTGTGTGCGTGTGCGTGTGCATGTGTGTGCACGTGTGCGTGCGTGCATGTGCGTGTGTGTGCATGTGTGTGTGTGCGTGTGTGTACATGCATGTGTGCGTGTGTGTGCTATAAGAGCTAGAGGAACAAGATGAGTCACATAGATAATGACTTCTAGACAGGGAAGATGAAGTCTCAGCTACATACTAGACCTGAATAATAACAAAGCTAGTTTTCACTCCAGTGCCGATGGGGGACATGTCAGAGGGTCTCATCGCTAGGTGAAGAGCTACAGGCAATGGCTGTTGAAAGAAAGGAAGTCAGTTTTCTCCAGGAATAAGACCAATAGGTTATCCAATCCCAAGTGATCAGCCCTAAACGCATGTACACAAAAGCACCACTAAATGGACTCAGTAAACATATATGATATATGTATACACATGTATTTATATATGTGTACACATGTAAGCAAAGAAGAGATCAAGAACTTGGGGTGAGAAAGGTTGGAGGGAGCGCAGAGTACTCAGGCATGAAACTCTCAATGAAAAAGCAATTTAAAAGATTGAAAAAAGCCCGTTCTGCATAGGATAAAGATGTGAATGTGGGGGCAGAGGTAGAATGTTATAGATTAAGTGCCTCCCCAAAGATGGAAGTTTCATCCTCTGTGGAGCAGTGTTGGGAGGTGGGACCTCAGAAGTGATAGGGCATGAGGGATCTGCATGCACAGGTAGGTTAGTGTCTGTCTCACAGGAGTGTGCTATGTGTGCTATGGATTATAAGCGTGGTCTGCAATAACAATGAGTTTCCCCATCCTGAGGCTCCGGTGCCCTCCTCTTCCCTTGTGCCTTCTACCTGAGTATAACACAGAATAAAGGCCTTGATCAGATGTGGGGCTCTTGATCTTGGACTCCCCAGCCTACACACACACACACACACACACACACACACACACACACACACACACACACACCTCATAGTCTGAGATAACATCCACCAGGCCATAACGTGAGGGGCACAACCAGCAGTCGATCCTCATGGTAGCTCTGTGTATGTGACCAGAGCTATAAATAAGTTTCATGAAGAAGTAGCCAAAATGTCCTACCCCAGCAACAATGCCTTCTCTCCAGCCTGTGTCTGAGTCCCTCACTGTCACTTGACAGAGCAAAGGAAGACCTGGGTTTTACAGGTGGTTCTGTATAAAATGTCCATGAGAAGTGGACAGCTATCGCCCTGTGACCCCAGTCTGGGATATCTCTGAAGGACAGTGAAGGGCTATTCTTCATGGACAGAACTTTGAGTAGTGCGCTTAATTATTCATTTACCAGGAGACCTTACCAGCTATGCATTATTGCCAATTTGCTGTTGCTTGTCAATGATCTAGCTAGATGACAAGGACTTTGAAAAAACATGAAAATAAAAATCAAAGAAAATAAAGAACAAGGAAGTCTCACAGAAGAATCTGGATAGACTTTTCAGAATGAGGTTTGTTTTTTTAAACATGACAATTGTGTGCCTTCTGAATGCTCATCAAAAAGTGACTGTGGTAGAGGAAGATTTCAATCATCAAGTTGAAAAGACAACCCATTCTGCTGGTATTAGGTGGTCTCTTCCCTCAGTCACCTAATGATCAGCTAATGTAACAAATGGCCAACCAAAGTGGCCACAAGTGACACGGATGGATATTAGACATGAGCCCACCCAGTAACGTGCCAGGATTCGTGGTTAGGAATCCTGGGTAGAAATCAAGTTGGAATTACCCCACTTGGCATCAGCAAAATGTTGCCAAGATCTTACACTCTTCTTGAATACAGCTTATAGGTGGCAGAGAGCAGAATACTTCCACCAGGAGACACCCAGTCCTCCCCCTGAGTTGGGGGTAAAGCCTGTAGAGATGTCCCCACTGTGTCTTCTCAGGATGCAGCCCAAGTGGCCTGTGTGTTCAAACATCAAGAAAAGTTTCCTGTGATGTAGAGATTCATCTCACATTTAGGGACAGGTGGTCACAGAGAAAGGTGGTCAGAGAGGCCTTCCTAGCTGAGTAGAGGGAAGACTTTAGTCCCAGCCAGTGTGTCAGTCAACAAGAGGGAGGGAAGGGTTAACAGGTGAGGCAGGTTGGCTTAAGTGTAGACAAAATCAGGACTATTGTTTTCAACAATATACTGAACAACTTCAAAACACAGTTATCTGGACCTCTCTTTGCAAGGGCCTGGAAATGTTAGCAGAGTGGGCGTGGAGCACAGACTCTGCCCTGCTTCTCCAGGACAGCAGCCCCAACAGCACCCACCAGCTTCCTCCTGGAGGCTGCTCTGTGGCTCTAAGGAGTTCCGAGGAGCCGTCCTTCTTTCTCTCACTCCTCTCCCTTAACCACACTCTTGCCCACTTCTTCTGCTTCCTCCTCACAACTAAGACCCCCCACACTGGTAGGAAGGAGTTCCACATATATCCTCAGGAAGGGGACCCCGAACGCCTCCTGCTGGACCTGGTTGGAGTGGCGTGAATTGGACAAGTAAAAATCATCCCAGAGATTCTGAAATCAAACCCAGCATGGGGCAGGTTGCTATCTATGGGTTGAACCCATTGCTACCCCTCACAACACATCTAGTGCATACATGTTGTAGACCCCCCCCCTACATCTTAATTACCTTGGTTCTGTTTTCTGGCCTCTCTGGGTTTCATAGCCTCTGTGCCTCATCTGGATCCATTTGTCCATTCCTTGTCTGTGAAAAGTAGCCATGGTTACCCTCGGGACAGGAAAAGGGAAAGCAAACAAGAGCCTCCCACTGAGAAAAGACACAACAGGTTTAATGAGGTTTCTCCAACCCCTATCCTGCTGTCATGAGGATTCCAAGTGTGTCTGAGGAAGAAGAGGTTTCAAGAGATTTCACACTGTTAGAGTCTGAGAGGCAGCAGCTCAGAGCCCAAGGTCAGAGGGGGAACATGCAGGGGCTGTGCAGGTGTGGGCACACGGGCACACCGTCTCTGGAGCTGGCTGCCATTAGGGGCCACCATGCAGCAGAAGGTGGTGGGAGATGAGCCAGTCACACAGCTGCCGAGAGGAAAGGGCAAGAGAAGAGCCAGCTTGGTCTGTTCCTGAGAGCACAGAAACCAGAAGTTTCCAGCCAACCCGGTCAGGCTGTGGCACCCAGCAGGTTTTCCTCGTTCCTGCTCTTCTCACCAGCACCTCATCACCCTGGACTGCTCCCCAGATACAAACAAAGAAATCCTTTGCTTTCCTCCAAAGCCTAGTGCTCCCTGTTAGGTGAGTGAAAGCTTTTCCCAGCTAGCAAAACACCTTGCTTGAACCGCGGTGTTTTCAGGTGAGTCTTGAGTTGAAACCACTTTTCTGAGAGATCACTGTGGTCTCAGCAACCCCAATTTCCCAAGGAAATGGAACACTGAGAAGGAAACCATTTTCCCCCTTAACTTCATTAAAGAGCACGTATCATTAGAGGTGCCATCTCCTTCGATTGGGTGCACCACTAGTGGTCAGCACAATCCACACAGTTGTGCACAGAACCCTGCCACCTGCAACACTGGATCTCCACACCCACTGGCCTCCATCTCCCCCTCCCTCACCCCTTGTAACTATCTTTCTTCTTTCTGTTTCTGAGACACTTTGCGACCTCAGACACTTCACAGGAGTGGACTCACACAACACCTGTCCTCATTTGACTAGCTTACTCTCTAAGCAGCTTGTTCTGCTGGGTCACCCATGGAAGCCACACCTAGCCTCAGGATTGCCCCCACAGGGTGCCAGTGATTACCTGAACCTGACTCACAATGGCTCTAAGTATCCAAAGGGGCCCCTCGGAAGGGGGAGCAGTGAGGGACAGGCAGATAAGAGGTCTCTAAAGTAGCCAAAGTCATAGGCATTTTGGGGTGTTGCTCACAGCCTGCCACCTCCGCTGGACACCTCATCTTCACACACTGGCCTCAAGGCTCCTTTTCCTTGTTGTGAACCTGAAGGGAAACCTGGTTATGCCGGGATGCCCCAGAAGGGTTTGAGGAACACAGTCTACATATCGATGAGGAAATCTGTCAAAACAACCAGCCAAACAACAACAGAAAACCTTGAATCCCTCTCGCTTCGTTAATAAAGGACCACGCTAAGAACAGTCCCCACCTCCCCTGCTCACCTGGTCAATGCACAGAAAATCAGCTCGCTGAAGTGATGAGGAGAAAACAGCAGTTCAAGTCCTGCGGGCTCTTCTGTCAGGGGCAGAGCTACCGGTGAGTGGGATCCTGCTGCTCTACAACTGGAAGACAGTAAACCGGTGAGGAGGGTGAGGAGGCCGTGTGGAATCTTCTTCAATAAAACACTGAGCAACTCCTCAGCGATATAGCAAGGTGACAGTTTGCTGAGCTGACCCTTTTGCAGAATGACCTTTCAGTAAGTTGAATCTTAGAGAGTTGGTTTCACCACCTGTAGAAAGGCTACAGGGATTCTAGTTCGGCTCCAAGGGAGGATGGAAGTTCTCTGCCCTCTAGTGACTTTGTGAATGGTGACAGGTGGAGCAGGCTGAAGGACACCTTCCTTCCTCTCTAAGCCCTTAGAAGGGCAGGAAGGAGAGGGAGTGGAATTTCAGAAATTACACAGCAGGAAGACATGGTTGTTCAATCAAGGCGTCTACCAGAAATAGGTTCCATGCTAAACAGAGGCTCAGAGATAAACAGAACGTGCACAGTCTGAGGACAGAGGAGGCAAGAAAATCCTACCACTATGAAACTGCAGTGGGGGAGGCATATAGAGTGTGCTGTGTGTAGACCAATGTGTTCAGCCTGCCCCGAGACCAAAGAGGAAGTGTTGTAGACCCTTTGGGGCACAAAAATAACCTTTACCCTGGTGTTTGTGCTGGTCAACAGAGCAGCCACTAGGCAACTGCAGCTCTCCTGCTGGGGCAGCTCTCCACTGAGAACCCTAGGCCCCTGGGCTTCGACTCTGGACAGCCCACTATAGTCAGATAGAGTAAAAGAGTAATTTCTTCTTTCTGGGACGACTCCCGATGTGTGGTGTGGAAACAGCAACATCTCACCCCCTCACACGTACTGTGAGGACTCTCTCTTTCCTGTCTCCCCTCCTTTTCCTGTCTGGCATTCAGCACCACTTTCCTGAGAGGAAGAGCTCCGAGCACGTGGCAATGGTGATGGTACTTGCCATTTTCTCTTCCTAATGGGACTTCCTGATCCAAGGGACCAGTCAGCACCCCTGACGGTGTGAATCCTTTACCGTACAACTGGTTTGTGACCAGTTGCACTTTGTGAGCATTCTTTCAATGTCGGTCCATCCAGCCTGACAAACTAGACAGATTCAGCTCCAGAATGAAACTAGGTTTCATCTCCAGGGTGTGAAGGTTCCTCTTTTGTTAAGGTATTCAGAAAAATAGGCAAGCCTCTAGAGTCCATGCGGTGAGACTGGACCCACTGCCCCAACAGGTACAACCTTCAGGTTAAACATTAGACCTCCAGGCAGACCCAGGATGGCTTTGTATCCTATATCCCCTCTGGCTCACTTGTAGACTGCATCCTTAAAACTTGTTCTAAGTTTGATCCTCAGACTTAGACACGTTTGATCTTGACCTTAAAACATCATCAAATTTCTCCACACCATGTAAGTGAGCTTGCATTCTGCTATCTGATTATTTACTATGAACACAAACCAACTTATTTCTTTAAACTCAGCCTACATAACCAGCTCCACTTTTGATCTCTTCCCCTTCACTAGACCTCTCTTGATGTTTAGGTTTAACCTCTATATCTTTATGATACAAATGTTCTATCTTCTTCCTACTAAAAGTGCACTCTAGTTAAATGTAATCATGTTACCCGTCCTTTGGGTTTCCTGTGAGGGCATTCACAGTACTTTTTAAGATTCTAAAACTTAGATTTTATTTGAATTACAAAGATGTACACATTTCATCTGTTCTTCCTACCACAAAAGTACCCATGGGCTATACACAGAGTTGATGAGTTTGTGGACTAGTCTGGATTTTTGAATGCTAACCTACAGCACTATTTCTATGAATTCTTTAGAAAAAAATAATCAAGCCTATTTTTATAAAACTAGTTTTACAGAACACATGAACATGGAGTGAGACTCCAGCTCCTGTATCAGCTGGTTATTTGCCCACGTTGAACAAGCTATTCCCACTTCTTAAAAAATCAAACACTACGGTGACATTTAAGGTTATGTGTAATCAATGTCTTCAGACACCGAATTTTTGCAATGCAGCATTATTCTAACTCACTGGGCAACTAAAAATTTTATCAACATTCTCCCCATTACTCCTATTTTTATTAATATTTGTTCCAATTTAATAAAAGTTTGTTTTTGTTCTTTACCAATTATCTTCAAACAAAATTTTACCCATAGCTTTTAGAGCTAAGGAGCATTTTTTTTTTGTCTTTTTGAAGCAGGGTCTCCCTGTAGTCCCAGCTGCCCTGGAACTCACTATGTTGACCAGGCTGGCCTTGACCTCACAGAGATCTGCCTGCCTCTGCCTCCCAAGTGCTGGGACTACAGGCATGCGCCACCATGCCCGGCCTAAGGAGCATTTTAAAAAAAATATATATTTTTTATTTTATGTAGATGAGTGTATTGCCTGCGTGTAGGAAAGTGCACCCATGTCATGCAATGCCCGCGGAAGTCAGAAGAAGGTGTTGGATTCCCCTGGGACTGGAGTTACGGGTGGTTGTTAGCCACCATGTGGGTGCTGAGAATTGAACCTGGGTCCTCTGCAAGAGCAGTCAGTACTCTTAACCACTGAGTCATCTCTCAAGCCCCAGGATCAGTTTTTAAACCACAGGCAGGCCACTCCTAGTGCAGTGGGAAAAGTACCTTTGGCTCAGATACCTGTGGAAGAGAAGAGCTAACGGAAAGTATCAGCAAAAAGACTCCTAAGAAATCAAGGAAAGAAGCACGCATATCTTTCATTACTATTGTTTACATGTGTGAGCTATAATCACCTAAGTTAAATGATTCTTTTCAGTCAGTTTTCCCACGAATATTAAAATTATCAGAAAATACTGATATTTTATACATTTTCAAAACAATCATCAGATTGTTTTCAATAATCAGACTGTTTTCAATAATCATTTAGTAGAAAAATAGAATCAAGCAACCAGATTTATTAATTTAAGTAATGTTTTTCAATGAAAATATAGAAAAATTTAAATTACAGTGTACCAACATGAAGTCAATATCAACAATTACACTCATAAAAAATTCCCAACTTGCTCATATGAACTTGCAAAAACAGTGTCAGCATGCACGAGACCCATGCCGACTGAATCAGACAAACGCCCAGCATGGAAGGAAGGAAATAGGCAGCAGGCCCCAACCCTAGCCTAGGAACTTCTGGCAACTGATTACTGCTGGGTGAGTGAGAGCAGATCTTTAGGCGAGAGACTCTGGATGGGATGACTGGACTCCAATGGATAAACTTGCACTGAGGGGCATCTGGGTACAAATACTTGACCTGAAAGGAATTGATATGCACGAAGAGTGAATGGGATCTGGTGTGTGTGTGTGTGTGTGTGTGTGTGTGTGTGTGTGTGTGTGTGTATCTAAGTTTGATTAAGGTCTATTGTATGAAATGCACAAAACTCAATAAAAAATATTTTTTAAAAATTCCCAGCACATCTTGAGAGCAACCAGTTTCTGTCCAACATTTACGGGTGTGTAATGTGTGTGGCGTTTCCTCACTGTGCCACAGGTTAAAGGTTCTGCAGGACTACTCCCCAAGTCCAGTGCAGAATCTCTTTCTCCTTTAGTTTCTCTAGTGACAGCTACAGTACCACCATTCACAATGTACAGTCCTGGTTCCACTTGTTCGACTCCCTGTGAAGAGCTCAATACTCATTTATGGCTTTCATCCAAAACCAAATTAATGGTCTGGGCAAAAGCTTCTAGTGTTCCCACAGTCATTCTCCCAACAGAATTGATAGCATCCACAGCTGGGTTGATGGAGCTCTCCAAGGTGGAAGTCATGCTGCTGGGTCTGAAGGTTCCCAGAAAGTGAGAGGAGCTGCCTACCAGGAGAACTGAAAGGGCCCACCAGAAGCAGGAACCAGTTCGCACCTGCTGACGAACACCACATTCATAACTGTTAGTCTGTGGTAATTGTTTCTGTGTAATTTTGCCTGTTGGTACAGCTGTTAGCTTGTGTTTATGATTTGGCATTTTGTTATATATATATATATATATGTGGGCCTCCTTTAATATATTGCTTCATATAGTCTGAAGAATGATCTGTGACAGCCATATTTTTGGCTTTGAGAGAGAGAGAGAGAGAGAGAGAGAGCACAAAACACCATCAAATTTGGTATTCAAAGCATCCAGCAGAAAGTGACCGAGGAAGCCCATTTAAGGCAGCTACTTGGAATTCCTCAGAAAGAATCCTGGGCAAAGCCGATCCCCATGAGTAAGGTTTCCATATAGAAGAACACATAATGGCAGAATTCAACTGAGGAAGCCCCTTTAAGCAGCCAGCAAGAGTTCCCAATAGAGAGAGTCCCAGGCAGAGCAGAGCATCCCCTTGGGTGAGGCTTCCAAGTAAAAGAACAAACAGCAACAGACAGAGGCAGCACCATGAAGTTGGGTGTTCATGACATCGAACAGAAAGTGAACAGCGAAGCTGACATAGTTCCTGGAGTTCCCACCTGAGCCTTCTCTCCATGTACGAATGTCCCATGGCTGAACTTCCAGCTTCTCTTTCCCACTGCAGACACTTTTATATTATGGCATAAGCAGTAATCACATCTGCGGGAAATAGTCTTCTAGCTGGTCTTGGGGCATAATATTCTTATTCTTGGGCTGTTTTACTGTTAACTTCTATCTCTGTGTCAAAGTTAAAGGGGCCAGCCCATCCCTAGACCTTGAAGGACACTTTGAAGCAAATATGTTTGGGCTTGAAATGGAGGAGGAGTATCTCTGCTTCCAGAGCTATCTCCTCAGTGAGTTCAATCAACACAGAACAATTTACCTATATAATGCACATTACACATATATTATATGGTATATTTACATGATAAAGGGAGGTTTGTAAGTAAACTAGAATACCGAATAGCTTTGTCCAAAGTCCTTTTAATTTATAAGTCAAATATAAATAAATAAATTCATAAAAATGAAACTAATGTGGCCCTATACAAATGTCACCAGACAATTTAAGTCAAACGGTAGCAAGATATGACCAATTACTGACAATGTAAAATTTTACGTCATCTTTCAGATACAGCTATTTTGTAAAGAACAAAAAGTATTCAGTTATGTTCTCTGTCCAGGTTTTATGGCTTGAAGAAAACCCTCCAAATTACATCAGGAATTTTGTGTAGGAAAATAAGACAAAAAGCAAGCAGAAGTGTGAGATAGAGATTTAGAAAGTTATAGAAATGGAAATATGTCCCTAGTAAAGAAAATGCTTTTGAGGGCTGAAGAGATGGCTCAGCAGTTAAGAGCACTGGCTTCTCTTTGCAGAGGACCCAGGTTTGATTCCCAGTACCCACATGGTGGCTAATAACCATCCAGAACTCCATTTCCAGGTGATTTGACACCCTCTTCTGATCTCAGCAGAAGTTGCACGACATGGGTACACTTATACATGCAGGCAAAGCACTCACACACATAAAAATAGGTAAATAAAAAATTTAATCCTTTTAGATGAGAAAGGACTTATATTTTATCAAGATAATTTTTTTACATTTTCTTCTGAATTTTCTAGGCTTTTGACTTCTCAGCCTTATCAAAACTAAAATTTATTTTTAAGTCTGTCTAATAATGAAGTTTTAAAGCGTTATTCATTTCTCAAGACTGGTGCAACTGGGGCTAAAGAGACAGCTCATGATTGAGATCACTGTCTGCTCTTCCAGAGGACCTGGGTTCAGTTCCCTGCACCCACATGATGGCTAACAACTGTCTGTTACTCCTGTTCCATCTGTAACACCAGTTCTAGGGAATCTGACACCATCTTCTGGTCTCCATTGGCTTTGCCCGACATGAGTGCACTAACATGCATGCAGGCAAAACACTCATGCATGCATACACAAAACTACATAAATTGAAAGATAAAAAAGCCTGGTGCAATGGACTTTTGAACGTTCAACAGTCATACCTGGAGGAGAAAGCTGATAAAGAAAAGGAGGCTAAAAAGATAGTCAATGTCAGCATGTTGGCCGTCGCCTCCAGATCAGCTAAGTCCCAGAAAACCATGGGTCAACAGGACACCTACAGAAACACCCCACATGCCTGAAAAATCATCTGTCCTACTGATTACAGAGACTGTGGAGACCCTAGGGGCTGAACTCTAACCAGAATACATTCTGCAAAGAGGAGAGTCATTCCAGAGAAAAGTATCCTCAATGTTTCAAAGAGAAATCACAGAGTTAGCAAGAGTGTGAGAGATTGTGAAACTGGTACAGGAAATTGAAAGGAGCCAAAGTGTTCCTCATATGAACCACAAGGACCTAAAGACCTTGACCTGATCACAACAAAAACAGTTTAAGGTTTAGCCACCAACATGGACTTGAACACCAAACAAGGAAGCATAACCAATTAATGATATTACAAAATGAAATTTTGCCAGTCTCCAACCAATATTCTTATCCTGCCTCAGTTCATCTGAGGGACCTACAAAGACATTCAGGAAACCTGCTTTAGCAAATTTCAAAACTTTACCATCCACAAAAGAGGCCAGCATACCAATGGAATAGAATACAAAGCCCAGAAGTAAACCCACAGTTTTTTTTTTTACTAAGCTATCATAAACATACGTTGGAGAAAAGACAGCCTATTTTAATAAATGGGGTGGTGAAAGCTGGATTTTTTATATGTGGAAGATTGAAATTAGATCCATATATCCCATCCTGCATAATAATTCAATTCAAAATGGACCAAAGATCTTAAAGAGAGACCTAAAACTTTGAAAGTGTTAGAGAAAAACATAGAAAAAATACTTAAAGATAAAAGCATAGGTTAGGATTTTTCTGAACATGATTACAACAGCTCAGGAAATAATCCCAAGAATTAGCAAACAGGATTTCATGAAATTAAGAAGCTTTTGAGCTACAAAGGAAAAAAATCACTAGAATGAAGGGACTGACTACGGAATGGGAAAAACTTTGCCAAGTACACGTTATACAGGAGATTGATATTCAGACTATAAAAACCACTGCAAAAATTAAATGCCAAATATCATCCAATCAGTAAATGGGCTAATGAAATGAATAGACAAGAATAAATAGAAATGGCCAATAGATAATTGGAAAAGTTCTCAACCTCCTTAGCCACGAGGGAAATAAAAATTAAAACTGCTTTGAAGGCCAGACACCAAGGCACACATCTGTAATTGCGGCACTTGGAGGTGGTGTCAGAAGAATCAGGACTTCAAGGTCTTCCTTAGGTACACAGGGAATGTGAGGCCAGCCTGGGCTCTAGAAAAAAGAAGAAAGAATGAATGAAAGAAAGAAAGAAAGAAAGAAGGGAGGGAGGGAGGGAGGGAGGGAAGTAAAAGAAAGTGAAAGAAAATAAAATAAAAAGAAAACTCTTCTGATCAGACATGATATCATGGTCACTGTACTCTTCAACTGTCTTGTAATTATCAGCACAAGAACTTCACAAGATTGGGCCCATCCACAATCTGATGAGAGAGGAGGGATCACAAGACTCCACATCTCCATGAGGAGATTAATGAAGTTAATGATTGCTGCGGAAAGAAGAGAGATTTTCTTCAGTGGCATGGCCAATGGTAAGGTGATCTTGAAGGCAACCCCTCATCCATGGCTCCTGGAAGCAACCCTAATTTAACTCAGTGGGTCACACATGCACACACACAAAAAAAGAGGAAGGGAGAGAGGGGGGAGGGGGGAGGAAGGGAGGAAGGAAAGACAAGACAAGACATGGCAATGAAGGGAACCGGTTGGGAATAGAAAGAGGATCATCAGGAGTGAAGAGGGGAAAAGTAAGGGTTATGGAAGGCAAATGTGATCATAAAACATGATAGATGTGTGAAAATTCCAGATAAAGCCCATTATTGTGTGTAATTAATGTATGCTAATTAAAAACTGCAAGATGCTTTGAGATTTGAAAAGAGCCCTTATTCACTGCTGATGGGAATGTGAGTTTATTCAACCTTTATGAAATCAGTATGGAGGTTCCTCATAAAATGAAAATAAAACCACCACATGACCCAGCTATATCACTCTTGAGTATATACCAGAAAGGCTCTAAGCTGACTTACCATAGAGATATCTCTACATCCATATAGCTGCACTATTCACAACAACTAGGAAATGGAACAAACCTAGCTGCCCATCAATAGAAAAATGGCTGA
>NW_008350758.1:14198-39715 GCF_000622305.1 Nannospalax galili
ATCTTATGTAGCTGTAAAGAAAAGTACCATTTTCCTGCCAATGAAATCATGGACTTTTCAGGAAAATGGAGGCAACTGGAAATCATGCTAAGTGGAATAAACTGGTCTAAGAAAGGCAAATACATTTTTTTCTCATATGCAGAACCTAAATATAAAATTATATCTGCATGTGTATGTATATGTGTGGGGGGTCGTAAACTAGAAAGAAGATCATGAGGTGGAGAACAGGTCTTAAGGAGGGTGGAAAATAGAGAAGGTACATTCGAAAGGGAAATTGACTGGAGGAAGGAAAGGAATCAGCTGGTGGTGAGTGGAGACAGGCGGGATAGTGCCTGGGGAGGAGTCTAATTGAGAACAAAATGTACAGCTCTATGAAGATGTGTGATGACACCCAGCGCTTCATATACTAACCCAAAGCTTAAGGAAATTAAAAATATTACTGGGTATTTGAAGTAGGCAGGCCAGTCTGTGTCAGACAAATCAGGAGGCTAGGGGAAGGTGGGGATGAGGACAGCCTGTAGAGGGTCTAACACTAGAAGATTAAGCGAGTCTGAGTTAGGAAACTAGTCCAGAGATCTGAGACAGAAGAGCAGGAGTGGGCCTGGGCCCAAGGCTAGAAGGGGGCCTTACCAGGTATTTGAAACTCAATTCTGAAGGATTTTCTACTGTGTCTTATATAACAAAATCACAAGCATCTGGCTCTTCACTTACAAAATCCAGAGCTTTCTAAAATACCTTGTTATACTTTAAACCCCTCTACCTTACTACCGGATCCCAATCCCAAGATCCCTCTGCACTATTACTGTATAGAAACAATTGAGTTCTCCTGCAGTACTAGATAAGCTCTATAAGACTCTCCATTTTCCCAATCCAAGGCCACCTGGTTCTCAGAAGTCATTTTATGGTGGCAGGACACAGACTTTTTGGAGTGTTCAGGGATGAGCCTCACAGAAGTCACAGAATCTGAGTCCCTTTCAGGTAATTCTAAATCAGACTGAAAGAACTAATTGCCCTCACTTGGTGTCTCCAGGTGGGCAGGAATGCAATTTAATATTTACATGGATTTGGCCTATTTCTCACTATGTTCATACTCAAGATTCAAAAGTTGCGGCCCTATGAGGTGTTAGCCAGAGAGGCCCTAGAGGCCCCCAAAATAATGAAGGCCATTGCCAATAATGTTGGTTGTACACCAGAAGTGTGCGATAAAACCCTATTCCTGAAGACACTGCATGTTGTGAGCACGGGAGAGGGAGAAATCAAGCTTTGACTAAGCTGGAAACTCCCTACCACTGGATGGGTGGCTTTCATAGTGTCAGAAGGCATGCAGATGGCTGGGGGAGAACCATCCCCTATAATTCTGCACAACGGTGGACCCCATGTGCTGCACTATCAACATACCAAACAAGATGCTCCACCTGGTGCAATAGTGGCACATGTAGTGTATGTACAACCAGCAAATTTTCAACTGGATATGATGCCTGCTCCTAGAGGTGGAACACACAACTGGTACTGTAGACCAGGCCAATCCCCATGGGGTGAGGATATACACCCCATTGGGGAAGCCACTGCAATTGTTTTGTTAGATGAATGTGTACCTGCTAAAGTACCATCCAAGCATTTGTGTTTACATCCATAGGTTAAGTTATTACAGCAGCCACTATTACAGCAGTCCATGGCAAACAGGTGATGCAGAGGCCTGAAAGTTCAGTGTCTTCCCACAATGGGAAGAAGATCATCCCACACCTATCACCCCCTCCAAGGCTCAGGGACTTTTGTGGAAGAGGTTGGCGGAAAGAATGTAAGAGCTGGAGGAAGGGGTGGAGTGTTAACTGGAAGTGTCCCCCAACCACTATTCTGGCAAGCTATAGTCACACCTCCTTCCCACACTCATCAAGGAGTCCAGGGGAGAGTCAGTTACCCCTCCCACTCAGTCAGTAAACCCTAGCTGCAGGTGGGGGAGGGGCTAAGGGTATATAAGCCAAGAACGCCATGAGGCACCTCTCTTGCCATTTTGTGTGGCTGTCAGGAAGTGACAGGATCTATATTTGAGTGTGGACTTTCCAGCACAGCCATAAATGGGGGGCACCCACTCTTCTGTAAATAAACCCCCACCCTATACTCTATTAGCAAGCCCAATAAACTTGTTGGGATTTATTCCACCAAAGCTGACCATATGATGGCAAATCCTTTGGTCTTTGATTTCTTATTCCTGTTCCCCACCGCCAACGTCATTGTGTGTGTGTGTGTGTGTGTGTGTGTGTGTGTGTGTGTGTGTTGTGGCCCATCCTTATCCCAATTTTACTTTTCTTAAGATCACATATATTCCCAAGTCCACAACACACCTCAGCCTCTTTAAAGGTTTTTGAAGACAGACCTCTTACCAGATTCAGGGACTTGTCATATGTCATAGTATCACTGGGTCCTTCAAGTCAAGACTGTAACTGAGTACCAGAAGATATATAGTCCCAAGCCCAACTCCCTCTTTTTGGAATCACATCCCCACATTACCCTGGGAGACTGGGAGCCCTTCCCCAGAACAAAAAAGCCACTCAAATTATTTGTACCAGAACTTCTCAAGTCCTGCTCATATCACCAACTCAAGTCGAGTTACACAGTCTGGCATTATGGGTTCATCTGTCTAGAGTTAAGACTCAAATGGCCTATTCCTGTGAGACCCCAGGAGACATATGTCACCTTTTCCACCAAGACTCAGATGAAACTCACCTTCAAATACCTCCACATCCCAGTGAGTAGTCAAGAATCCTTCTCTCACCTTTCTGAGCTCTATGATGGAATTTTATGAAGTCTCTCCACATTATGCCCTCAGTATTCTATAGAACCCAACCCAAAGAAATATAAGAGAGGGAGAATATGAGAGTCCAGGAGGGTCTCTGCAGGGAGACCTCTTGGAATATCCTGGACTGAGGTCATCACTTCCTTTAAGCTATAACATCTGTTGCTACTCCCATACAAAAATGTAAAACACAGTAGCGGTTCTGTACTGGGGCCTCACTGTGTTCTTGCCCATATACCTCTGTCTTTAAGAACCAGCCTGTCCCCCAGAAAAGTGACTCCTTTGCCCCTGCTAGGTCTAGTACACTTACATTCACAATCTCAATTCAAGGTTATTCCTTTTTCCAAATAGCCTTGAATCTCCTGCTATGCTGCCTCTTGATAAGTTTTGTGTCAGCAGCCAGAGTAAACCTAACACCTCCTCTAAGCCACCTGGCATCAAGAGACTGGGCTGAGGCCAGGGACACAGCCTTTCGTGAGGCTGAACACCATGCATCTTCCTTGGCCTTGAACGTGCAAGAAAGACAAGAATGATTCCTGCTTCTACCTTCAAAGTATAAGATTATACACCTGATTTATGCAGTGCTGGGGATCAAATCCCAGGGCTTCATGCGTACTAGGTGGGCACTCTATCAAGCGGGCCACATATCCATCCCCTGCACAAGCCCTGTGGACTGTCCCTCTGATGCATCTATCTTCTCACTGAAGCGAGGAAGGGAGCCTAGGGTAACAAACCAAATCCTTCTGTTAACCTACTCTCCAACAAAACAAAATGAAACACATATTAAAAAGAAGTCTGTTTGACCAGATTGGCTTGGGTCAAGACTAGTTTGCAGAAAGGAACAGTGTACCCTGTGCAGAGGTAGACCATGGGAGGGAGAAGAGACAAGTCGGTTGGGAGGGAAGTGGGGCCCAGCAAAGTCTGTCCCAGATACCACAAAGACAAGGAATTCAGACCTGTGGCCAGTATGTCTCAGACTGGGCAGGGTCTGAGCTCAGTGGTCAGCTCTGACCATCAGGATGAGCAGATACTCAGAAAGCTAACTCTGGCCTGCAGCTGTGTGATCAGGACATGTTGCAGCTGTCCTGCTATAACTCCCAGGGCCTCATTCAAACCTTGGGCCCCTCTCAGAATCTGCCACAGTAGCACAAAGCAGGCATACCCATGATGCCCCTCGTTAGCGTCCGATGGTTTGATACCCTCTTGGGCGGTTCCCAGTTGTCTCGTGGGGGACATCCAACAGCAGCATGGAGCTGTCACCAGCAGGTAGGTGTCCTCCTGGGCAGTCCTCTCCTCTCTGCCCACAAACTGCTGTCCTGTCCATGTCTCAGCCTGCCTCCATCCTGGGTTCCAGGACGGGTGGAGGTTACTGCTGCCGCCTTCTAGTTCTCACCAGCTATACAGGCTAAGAAATTCCTCAGCTCTTTTAGAGGCTTTTATTTCTAGCTCTGATATTTGACCTTTGCTCGGTTCAAATTCCCCATCTTTATTGAATGCATAGTCTTTACCGTCAATTCTATGTTAAGTTCATAATAGTTGTTTGAAAGTCCTTGTCCAATGTCTGGATCTTTTCTGAATCTGTGGATTGTTTTGCATTTCAATAATATATTATTTTTCTTATGTTTCTCAATATTTCATAATCTTACTGAATTAAAGATATCATGGACAGTTGAATATTGGAGTCTGAGCTAAATAGTGTTTATGCTTAGAATTGGGCATGCTTCCTCTGTCAGGCTGTGAGGTACAGAGTTGGGCTGAAGTTATGTTTCTGGTCAGCTTTGGAATTTGTTAGGGTTTTCTCAGGAGTTGCCTTGTGTTGAGGGCAGGGCTGGAAGATGTGTGTACAAGGTCTTTCCGGGCTTTTACCCTCCTTCCTGGCAGAGGTTACTCTATCATCTACAATGTCCCCATCTACATTTTTTCATTGAAAGTGAAAACCACAAAGATTAATATTTATATGTACTTTCCAGGGAAAACCCCAGTCCCATTCATACCCAAGGTCTCTGAGCCAGCCTCTGAAACAGAAGTCCCAGGCCACCCACACATCTGCTTGTGGCCTTTCCTGAGGCCATGTCCCTGGTGGTGTCCCAAACCTGGCATTCCACTCAGAAATGTTAAACCTTCCTTTCACCTAAGTATATTTCTGTATGCTACAGACCATAAAAGAATTTCAAATCACGATATTAATTTATTTTAAAGCTAGTATATTTTATAGACAAGACAGAAACAAAGTGACAAACGTTGTAGGGCCTATGTGGACACGTATGTTAAAACAATAAGAAACCAAAGAATAACAGGGCATTAGTCGTGATGGTCATCAACCACTTGGCTTGTGGTAGCATAAACTTGGAAGCAAGCATCCCTGGACCAAGAAACCCAGACAGCACCTTGCCTTACCTTCACCCCAACACTGACACCTTCCTGCTGCCCCTTCAAGTCATGGAAAGTGTCTCCATGGCTCAGCCCCCAACATGGGGCAAGGGTTACTAAAGAAGAAAAGGGTCAGGATTAAGAGTGAGATTTTCTCCGGCCATGTTGTAGAGCTTAACTCATTACAACAGTCACATGGGCCTTGAACTCTACCACAGCGCATTCTGTCCCAGGGTGTGCCTCCCACAGCCCTGAGCTGGTTGTGTATCATGCACATAGACACTTCCTTCCTAAAGTAAGTTCACTGAGGCTCTTAGAGCTCCTGTGCCCAATTCCCCCTCCTCCCTGTGATTGACTTAGCTGCTTGAGATTTTCTCCGGCCATGTTGTAGAGCTTAACTCATTACAACAGTCACATGGGCCTTGAACTCTACCACAGTGCATTCTGTCCCAGGGTGTGCCTCCCACAGCCCTGAGTTGGTTGTGTATCATGCACATAGACACTTCCTTCCTAAAGTAAGTTCACTGCGGCTCTTAGAGCTCCTGTGCCCAATTCCCCCTCCTCCCTGTGATTGACTTAGCTGCTTCTTTCCATATCCACAGACACTAACTAGAAATTGGCTAATTTAAACATAAGTCTTCTCTTATCGTGCTCAGAAGTCAAAATAAGGAAATCCTGTTTCCCTTGTCCAACTGGTCAGCGTCCAATTTCCTACAGGCCTTTCAAGAACTAGCTCATCCTTCTTAAACCCAGTGCTATAGTGGAACCAACCTGTGCTCGGGTATCTCTGCCTCTTACTGTATATACTTGACTTTTTCCTTTGTGATCAGAAAAGAGTTAGATACATACAAACATACCCACTATACATATTCCAATACATATGCAAAAATGCGTTTCATGAAAATCTCGAAAACCACATTGAAGATTTCACATATTAGTCTCATTCTCTGTCTCTCTGTCTCTCTGTCTCTGTCTCTCTCTCTCTCTCTCCATCTCTCTCTCCATCTCTCTCTCTCCATCTCTCTTTAGAAAGAAAAGGGCCATAATAGAAAATTGAGATGTGCTATTTTTAGTTTATTTGGTAGGAAATCATCCTTCTAACAAATGTATCAGAAGTGCACGTGAACACACGCAGACCTGACACATGAACACGTGCAGCCCTGATGTCTCTTCCACGGGTAATCCTACAGGTCAGTGAGGGAAGGGAAGGAGCACAGCTGCCTGTGTGCCAGAACTAGAAAACCACGCCGTGTCAGTCGGATAAAAGAAAATGAAAACGTTTGTTTCCTCTGTCTCCACTGCAGGGCAGCAGGCATATTTCCCTATTCGTTCAGGTCAGGAGTGACCCGCAGATGCAGTCACAGATGATAAAAATGTCTTTAAAAGGTTTTAAGTTAGACGAATTTATTTTCTATAACTGCGTACATGCAGTTAAAAGTTAAGACCGAGCCTTTGCCAAGCTGTCTTATTGCGAGCACCCTCTGCTCACATGTGCCTGATCCTAAGGGTCCTGAGCCACAGTCTCCCCTAAGTCTGCCGCTCCACCCTCATTTCCAGCTCACCCCACTCAGCCATCTTCTACACAGAAAGCAGATGCAGGGCCTCTCCGACCCTCTCTGGGCTTTCTCTCCTGTGACTGCAGGCCCCATAGCATGTTTCTGTGAGTCTTATCTGTCCTTCACAATCACTTTAAATTCTGCCTCTTCATATCTACACCCAGACTGCTCCAGGTGACGTGTTCTCTCCACTGGGCAACACACACACACACACACACACACACACACACACACAGGAAGTTTCCAAAAATGCTACCTCTGACTGAGGGACTCTGGGATTGAGTCTGGCCATCATTTAATACAAAGGTGTTTCTGTTCTGAAGCAGCTCCCCTGCCAGCCCCCAAAGCCTTCAGCAGAATGCATCCTTAATCTTGTGTCATCTACTATTTTGTGTGTAGAAATCCCTAAACTTCCATAATTGTCACAAAGCTGGAATAAATAAAACAAAAAGAGAGTACTCAGAACTGAGGAGATCCCAGTTCTAGAGATTTCAACTCCAGAAAATTCTCACTGTGTGCTTGAGTCTAGAATGGCTTAATATACATCAGAGCTTTCTCTCATTTTTGGTGGTGTCCATTTGGGGAGCATCAACTACCTTGTACAATGTGGTTTTCTCTGCATCACTTTGGCAAGCACCTTTCTTACTGACTGGAGAGCAGGCAGAGAGAAAGGCCCTGCCCTTCATGGGATGCCCGCACCACAGAGATGGCATCACGGCTTCCTCCTTCTCCACAGCTGGCTCCTTGAAACTTGAAGCACCTCCAGCATCCTGAAGTCTAGTGAGTCCCTCTCAGTCCCTCTCTCCTTTCCTGCTCCTGGCACAACCAGATACTCCTCAGCAAGCTTCAACGCTGGCTGGCGCTGAACGCTTTCTGCTGCTCAGAGCTGTCTGAGCTGTCTGTTATCCCCATCCCACCCCCAGGTCCCTGTGACAGGGGCAACTTGTACCCAGCAAGGGCTGTACCCTAAGAGGGGAACAGTTTAGGTCTCTGAAAGGTGTCTCTACTCATCTCTGACCATCAGTCTTACCTCCAGTCTCCTTTGCTTTATAGCCAGCTTCCTAAAGAATGGTCTCCAGAGAGTCTCACTTCCTGATTGAACATTGGTGGAAGGTACCACCAGGGTGAGCATGCCAGGATGAGCACATGCAGTCGGACTGCTCAAAGGCTTTCCCAGCTGCTACAAACAGGACAGCAGAGAGGACTTAAATTATTTATTGGACACTTAGAGTTTCATACTTCGTCACTAGCTCATTATCTTTAGTGGAAATTCCAAACTCACTCTGCTGTGCATTCTTCCCGGTTGTCATTATCACATTATGTTTTAAATTTTTCATCATTTGCATTCATTGCAAATAGCACTGGGTTACACAGGAGTTTTCATACAGGTATGTATTGTGCTTGAAGCACATTCCCCTCTATACCTCCCTGATCTTTCCCTTTCTCCCCTCTCCCTCCTCTGGTCAGTCCCTTTGTACTATCATGTCATATATACACACATGATTTAATGTATCTATATAAAATCCAGGAATTAAAAATGAGAAAACTTACAGTAACTGTCTTTCCGACAGGCTTAGTTCGCTTAGAATGATAATCTATTTTCCTGTAAATGATGCAACTTCATTCTTTCTATCTCTGAAAAAAATCCTTGTGTATATAAACATTTCCTTCACCCACTGTTCTGGTGTTGGATACTTATCAATAACTTACTCCTTCATGATGGTTAAGTATCATGTGACGGGTTGGCTTGGAGTAATATCCAGGAGTGGTACAGCCAGACCATTGATAGAACAAATTTTAGGTTCTGAGAATCCTCCACATTGATGCCCATCAGGGTAGGGTGGCACTAGTTTACCTTCCCACCAGCCATGTGTACGTCATAACAAGCATTTGTTTATCATTTATGTTCTTAATGATTGCCATTCTGATTTGGATGAGATAGAATCTCAAAGTCTTTTTAATTTGCATTTCTATATTTATTGATTAAGCTCTTTTGAGGGCTTTATTTTTTAAACTTATTTATAGATTCTAGCTATCAAGTCTTTCAATCTGTAGGCTGTCCCTCCACTGTATTGACTTGCCTTTGCTGTGCAGAAGCTTTTGAATTTCACGAGGTCCCATTCTTCTAGTGTCAGCAAGGTTTCCTGACACCTGGGATTGCCTATGCTTATATTTGGAAGTGTTTTCCCCGCCTTTTCCTCTAACAATGTGAGTTTCAGGCTTCTGATCTAGACTCACCTAAGAGACAATGTCTGGGCATATCTGTGACTCTGTCTGGTTGTGTTTCATGTATATTTTGGGGTGAGTTGGTCTTTCAATTTTGACTTCCCTTCTTCTGGTGAATTGGCTGTTTTGTTCTCTGTGCTTCTTCTTAGGATACCTGCATGAGGCAAAGCCATGGTGACTGATGTAACTCGATACACAATGAAAAATGGAGTCACAGAGGTCAGTCATCCTGTCTTGGCTCTGTGCCGACGGACCAAGGGTAGAGCCATCGAGCCCCAAGGCAGCCAGTGGAGTTCCAACTATTTCTCTTTAAAGTTCATCTTCTGTTCTTGAATTTTATATTGTCTTATCAGCTCAGGAAGGAAACAATCATTTTCACTTTAAATAGTTCTCCTAATGCACACTCTGTTCTTCTCTTCCCTTTCTTTTTTATTTTTCTGAAGAAGGAGTTTTTGGTTCATGATTCCTGGTATAGTTCATCACTGTGAGAAAGTCAAGTCAGCAAGAACTTGAAGCAGCTAGTTTCATCACATCCACAGTGGTGGTACCATCCACTGTGATGAGGAATCCTGCATGGAGGTGGAGCTCCAGGGTCCATATGGCCAACATCTGATGGAGATACTAATGATCTGGACACATGAGAAATTGAGCGTCACATAGAGATTTGGAAGAGGATTCAGACGAGAGGAGCTTGTAAAAGCACCACAGTGCTCACTGGGTACTTAGGAAAGGGGAAAGGGTCAGAACCAATATCATGAAAGTGGTGGAAGAATTTAAGTTCCCACAAACAAAAGGAACAGCAGCTGGAGAGATGGCTGAGCAGTTAAGAATGTTTCCTGCTCTTCCAGTGGGACCTGAGTTCCTTTCCTATTACCCAAGTCAAATGGCTCATGACTCCCTATAACTCCAGCTCCATCTGGCACTCTCTTCTGGCCTTCATGAGCACCTGAACATACATGGCATTTACACACACACACACACACACACACACACACACACACACAAATAACAAAAGTAAATTTTTTTTAAAAATTATTTTATGTGTATGAATATATTGTTTACATGTATGTAAGTGCACCCATGTCATGCAATGCCCATGAAGGTCAGAAGAGGGCTGTGGATCTCCTGGGACTGGAGTTACCTACTGTTGTTAACCACCATGTGGATGCTGGGAATCCACCTCAGGTCTTCTGCAAGAGCATCTCTCTAGCCCTAAAAAATAATTTTTTTAAAAAAAGGAAATCACTTGAAAAAGACCTAAATTGAGGTAAGATTTTGGATACTGGACAAGAAAAATCAAAGAAGTTAGTTTATGGCAAAAAATTAATCATTGGCCACAGGAGTTTGGGGATTCTAGTTATTCGTGATTTTTCTAAAATATGATTATTTTCTATCTGTAGGGATCAAACTACAATGGCAACTCAGTACTACAGTGTGAATTCCGACCTGGACAAGTCAGGAAGCAGCCATTGTAAGAGGTGCTGGGTGCTGGGTGCTGGGTAGGGGCAGCCAGACTGCAGGGAGTGGGAGGCAGGGAGAAGCGTGGTCCCTCTTGTCACAGCCAGTCCCTACCCAAACAAGAGAGACTTTGCAAATCTTCAGTCATTTCTCATTTTCCTTGTTATCTCATGTTTCTTGATCCTCTATACTTTCTTCTGACGATACACCCATAATACTGAGCCTAAAAAATTAAACAGCCTGTTCTCTCTCTCTCTCTCTCTCTCTCTCTCTCTCTCTCTCTCTCTCTCTCTTCCTCCCTCCCTCCCTCCCTCCTCCCCCCTTCTCATACTTTAGCCCAGGCTGTCCTAGAACTTAGAGAAATTCTCTGGCAGCTGCCTCCTGAGTGCTGGGATCACAGGAGTGAGCCAGCAGGCCTGACTCAGCACAGCCTCTTCCTACAACATCCACCTAACAGAACATCCCAGTGACCTCACTCGGCTTTTCTGGTCTTTATTCAGCCTGAGGGAGGATTAGAAAAGAGGAGCAAAGCGGTAATTGATTCTCCATTCATGGCCCTAATTTTCCTGACCTCAGTGATAAAAAATTAATCAGGGGGAATCGGCGAGTCACTGAAGCCTCCACCGACTCTCCCTTCACAGAAGCTGACTGACAGTTGAACTTTTGCTTGTGTAGCAAACTGTCCCACAGTTTAGTAGCTTTTAAGCATCAACCATTTGCTTGACTCCAGATTCTATGAGTGTGTAAGGCAGCTCTAGGGTCTTAGGTCGCTATGCTAATTCTGCGCACTTGCTCATGTGTCAGTGGTAACTTAGTGGTTCAGTGTCAGATATGGACTTAATGGGCTCATGGACATGTGCAGCTTGGGCTTCTAAAACTTTTTCAACTTGATGCAAGATTGAGTGATCACTTCAAATGGGATATGAGAATGTTTATTCTGGAGCCCAGTATCAGTGACGATGGTCCAGGAATACAGATTTAGGTGAACCCCAAACTTGATGGTAACAATTTCATGAAGTTTTTATAGTAACAGAACAAAGATCATTAATCAAGACACAAAGTACCTTGGTGGAAACATCAGGTAGGTGGGTTAGAGCCAAGGGGGAAAAGCTCCTCTACAGGCCTCCGATGCCATCTGGTGATATTGTTAACCTTTTGCTTGCTGGAAGCCACAAAAGCTACGAATCTGTTAATACATTCCAAAAGGTTTTACCCAATAGTCACACGGAAGTTAGGTCAGACACAGATGTGGGCAAGGAATATTTAAGAGGACTAGAGATAGCCCAAGATAAATTGTAATTAAGCCCAAGACTTGCACCTTTCCACCCTCTCCACAATTACTGATGTTATAACCATTTAATCAGTCTTATCCACTTTATAGAAGGTTCAGTGCAAGTCGTGTGCTTTTCAGGGGGGACTTTATGTATATATTTGAGACGGGGTCTCACTATATAGCATTGGCTGGCCTGGAACTCACTATGTAGACCATGCTATCCTTGAACTCACAAGAGATTCAACTGCCTCTCCCTCTTGAATGCTGGGATTAAAGGTGTGTGCCACAACACCTAGCCTAGAGGGGTAGGGGGCATGTTTTGCTTTTTTTTTTTTTTTTTTTTTTTTTTTTTTTTTTAAAAAAAAAAAAAAAAAATTTAAACCTTAAAACTTTGCATTTCTTCCTGTTAGCCAAGCATCACATCATATACATGGGAGGGCCAAATATTATCATTTAAAAATGATCTCCCATCTCTATAATTGCTGATTCCTAGCAGCTGATGAGGATGAGGCTGAGCAGCAGAGAGGAAAGCAGTCTTTAAGAGACATGAAGATGCCGTTGGTCGGAGGACAGAGTCGCAGCTCCATATTGTCACTCTGAGCAGCCAGAGGAGGTGCCCTAATTTTTAGGTACCTCAACTTGGGCCGAACTAGAATTCATGGGAGTGAATAGGCTCAGTCAGTTTGAAGCAGAGTCACAGATTTTACTAAATATACTTAATACAATCTTAGCATAAGGGTTAGGAGAAAGAACCATTCAGGGAGAAAGTAAAAAATCCCCAATTGTGGATATTGGCTTCCCGAGGGAGAGTGGCCATTACAGGGGAAATATTAAGAGTATGGCATCTCTCATCTTCAGGTTTCATCCTAAAACGGCCCATAACAATCTTTTCCTTTGATATAAAATTTTCTTTTGCTTGGAGATTGTTCTACATTTATCTCTGTTGCTGTGATAAAACACTGAGAGCAACTTAGGGAAGGAAAGGGTTTATTTCAACTTACAGGTTACTGTGCATCATTGAAGGAAGTTAGGGCAGGAAATCAATCAGGAAGTTGAGGCAGAAACCATGGAGGAACTTTGCTTGGTGACTCACTCACAAGCTTATGCTTAGCCTTATACAGCCCAAGACCACCTGCCTAGGGAATAGTGCCACCCACAGTGGGCTGAGCCCCCCTTCATCAACTCACAATTAAGACAATCCCCCACAGACATGCCCACAAGTCAGTATGGCTTGGGAAATCCCTCATTTGAAACAATTTCCTTCTCAGGTGACTCTAAGGTGCATCAAATTGGCAGTTAAAGTTAACGAGGACAGAGACAGATAAAGAAGAGGAAAGTGCTGGTGAGGGTAGAGGATTGAGGATGGATTTATGAGAATTATCTTTAGTTTTGACATAACCTTAAAGGAATTAATTTTTTACTATTAATTTCTAGAGTCTTGTATCTCATCACAGCCACAGAAAATTAACCGATATAGATGCTTATTAAATACTGATGTGAACTCCCACCAAACAGTTGTCTCACATAACCTTAGCCTTCTTTTATACAAGTTTCTTAGTCACAAGACTTTTTAATTTTTTTGTATTTAAAAAAATTGGTGTGTATGTCTCTGTGTAGGTATGGGTACATGAGCACAAGAGCCCATGGAGGCCAGAGACGTCGAATTCCTGGAAGCTGGAGTTATAGGTGGTTGTAAGCCACCTAATGTTGGTGCTGGGAACTGAACTTGGGTCCTCTACAAGAGCAGTAATATATTCTTAACCACTGAGCTGTCTCTCCAGTCCCAGTCATAAGACATTTGAAAACATTCTTGTATCCTATCATTCCAGTTCTCAAAAATGGGAAATTCTGTCTAAAGGATCTTGAAGACTTATATAACACTTATGCATAGCTCTTAATTGGGGGAAGAAAAGCTCCTTCTAAAATATAAATTGGGCAAAGTAAATCTGCCCCTGTGGACAGCCCAGATTCAAGCTTTGCATTATTTCCTGCATTATTTCAACAGCGGCTCACAGCTCCCTTCTGAAACAACTGTATTTCCTTCTCTGTAGGCTAGGAAGCTGCCAAGAGTCAGAAAAAGGAGTTCAAAAGAATCCTGAAAAGAGAAGTGAATGCAGAATCTCGTTCTCAACCATGTGAAACTCTGTCTTTGTATAGTGAAGGCTCATATAACACTCACACCTAGTTTTAGTGGGAGTAAGAAAAATAAATCTGCGTATGCACGTACCCCATTGAAGCTCTGTGTTATTTTCTGGATTAGCGGAGTGGGGCAGCTGTCAGCAGCAATTCACAGCTTTGTTCAGAAAACATTTCATTTGCACTTCCATGGGATATCAGTCTGCAAAAAGACAGAGGAAGGATTCAAAGAACCTTAAGAAGAGGCAGTGAAGGAAGGAGTCCAGGGATGGATGTGCCAGTTTTCTGAGTCCTGCAACACACCACAGGACATTGTCTCCAGACCCGGTGAAGGCAGAGGCGACAGCAACAGGCGGGCCCCCAACCAGCACTGGAGATGGGCACAAGGTGGCCAGACTCTGCGTGGGAGATTGTCGGAGGTTGAGTCTAACACTTGGCTTCTGTTTCCTTCATGTTTCGGTGACTGAAAAGCAAGGTCAGGGAAATTCCCAACTGAGAATTGTCTTACTGGATAAAACTGGAGCAGGAAAAAGTGCAACCGGGAACAGCATCCTTGGAGAGAGGGCATTTCACTCTGGCATTTCAGCAAAATCCATTACCAAGGTCTATGAGCAAAGGAGAAGCACGTGGAACAGGAGAGAACTTACTTGTCGTGGATACTCGGGGCATATTTGACACTGAGGTACGAGATGCTGACACACACAAGGAGATCGCTCACTGTGTCACCCTGACCTCCCCAGGGCCTCATGTCCTGCTCCTCGTGGTCCCTCTGGGCCGTCACACTGTGGAGGAACATAAGGCCACAGAGAAGATTCTGGAAACATTTGGAAACGAAGCTAGAAAATTCATGATTGTCTTATTCACCAGGAAAGATGACTTGGATGGCATTGACTTCCATGAGTACTTAGAGGAGGCTCCAGGACTCTTCAAGGTTTATTGGCCATGTTTGGTGATCGTTGCTGTGTCTTCAACAAGGCAACAGGAGCCGAGCAGGAGGCCCAGAGGACACAGCTGCTGACCCTGGTCCAGCGCATGGTGAAGGGGAACAGTGAAGGATACTACACCAACAAGATGTCCGAGAAGGTCGAGAAGGTGATTCAGAAAGAAACCCGTGATTTGCAAGAATATTACAGAGCAGAGACAGAGAGAGAGAAGGCATGGATAAGGGAGGAGTATGAGGAGGCAATTAGAAACCTGAAGGATCAGCTGGAGCAGGAAAGGAGATGGATGGAAACGGAGAAGGAATTCTCAAGAACAGAACTTTCTATAGAGAAACAAGGTGCAAGAAGAGAAGTTTTAAATCATAATATGATATTCGAAATAATCTTAAAGCACTAGCCGTTGCCTGCTTGATCTTGCCCCTGTTTGGTGAGAGTGAAAAATAGAATGTTGTCTGTATAGTTTCCATTTCTCTGATGACCCCCCCCCCCACACACACACACAGGACTCACTCTCAAGGGTCCAGTGCTCTATTTTTAAGGACTAAGGAATGCAGTGAAGTTCACCACTGGAGGTTGGTAGATGTCCAGTTGATTTGTATCAAGAGATTCACAAATTCTCAGTTTGTGGAGCTTTAAAGCAGGTCGTTTTTATGCTTGCCACCTACGCATTTTTCCTAAGACACAGGAAGGTCACTGAGGGGACCACAGATGATGGCTCCAGGCTTTATCCAGTATTTCTCCTCCAGGCTCTGGGCAGACAGTCTATTTTCAGACTCATTTCTACTCACTTATTTTTGCCTTTAGGACAACAATGATCATGTTTCTCAATTGTTTTTTAGAAAGTTCTTTGCATGAGATAATCGTATAGATAAATATGGTTGTAGAATTCTTCCTCAATGAATGCCATTTTCACAGCAGGTCTCAAAATGTTCCTTATTATCTAAGCTTTAAGGAAAAAAGTGTTGTCTTCAAAACAAATCTTAGAACTCAAATAACCCCTGGGAGCAAAACTCAGTTCAACAGACAACAATGTTCGCTGTGTTCTCAGGTGTGTGGGTAGAAACTCTGGCCAACCTTAGTTTATCCACTTTCATGAAAAATCAGTTCTCTTTTTCCTTCAAAGCTGTGCTGATTACTCAGCCCGTCATTCCACGCCTTGAGTACTTGCTGCTTCTGCCCCCAACCAGTCAGTTCATTATATTTAAAGCACAAGACCCATGCCAGCTCAATCGGACAGGGCCAGAGTGGTAAGGGGGAAATGAGTGGCAGGCTGGCCCCAGATGGGAACTGTTAGAGACTGATCACTGCTGGGTGAGGGAGAGCAGACCTTCCTTAAGATCTCTAGATAGGCTGACTGGACTCCAGTGGATGAACTTGCACAAAGGACACCTGTGTAAAATGCTTCACTGGGTGGGACTTAACATGTATGGCAGAATACATAGGCCTGATGAGGGGGGTGTGGATGGGGGAGGGGGTCTTAATTTGATTAAGAACTATCGTATGAAATGTACAAAAGCTCCATAAAAATTATTTAAAAACTTCTTTCGCTTCTCTCTTATGTGTGTGGAATTGGAGTCTGTTTTGTCTTAGAAGATGCTTCCCAGCCAAGGTTCTCTTTCCTGATGTAAGCTGTGTTCGTGGGCATATTCTATAACCATGCTGAAACTACCAGTTTATTTCTTAAACATTTTAACAATTCTCTCTATCCCTTGTTCTACTATGTTCCACGAGCCTTAAGTATAGAGGTTCCATTGTAGATGTTGCCATTTAAGGCTGGGCATCTCACAGACACTCATTTTCTGTGTGATAAGTTGTGGCACTCTGTAATAGCCTCTGTCTGTTGTAAAAGAAGCTTCTTTGATGAGTGGTGACTGGCATACATGTCTGTAAGTATAAGGACCCACATTTAGCATACAGTAAGAAATTACATTTGTCTAGGGGTGTGACAGACTTAAGGCGTTCTCTAAAACCTAAGACCTCTCCAGCCATGTGTATTCAGCCAACGAATCTCTCAGCTCTCATCAGTGAAGCCTCCTCATGCAACAGAGGTTGATGAACACAAAAGGCAAAGAAGTAAAGAATAAGAAACTGCAGAGTGTGAGTTCCTGGACAGGACTTCTAGAGTGAAGTTCACTCACCCAGGGAAGAAGGACTGGAAGAGCCAGGGGAGGAGGTGCATGTCCACAAGGAAACAGTCTTACAGGTTCCTGGGACCTTGCTCATATGAACTTACAGCAATGGTAACAGCACGCACGAGACCCATACAAACTCAGATAAAACCAGTATAGAACTGGGGAAATGAGCAGGAGGCCACAACTTTGATGGGGAACTACTGGCAGCTGGTCACTGCTGGGTGAGGGAGAGTTGATCTGCTTTAAGGGGGGACACAAGAAATGCTGTCGAGCCTCCAGTGGATAAACTCACACCAAGGGACATCTGGGTACACAAACTTGACTTGATAGGCCTTCACATGTATGACAAAATGCATGAAGTCCTGTGAGCGGGCTATGGAGGGGTACAGATAGGAAACGGGGGCTAAATATGATTAAGATGTAAGGAATCCACAAATTTTCAATAAAAATATATTTTTTAATTCTTTGGCAGAGGATGTGTTCAAGTGCTTTGAACAATTGATATTGATCACCATATGCTCATTCAGAAAGGAGTTTTACAGCACTTAAAATGTGTTACAAACCTAAAAAATTGACAATTTTATACATGCATAGAATGTAATTTAGTCCTTTTTACCACCTATTGGCCTGTCAGCCCCTCCCACTCCATTAAACCCTTCTTCTTTCTACTAAGTCTGCCTTCCATGCCTTCTTGCTGTGTGTTTTGACTTGCTGTGACTTGCTGATTTTGATTAGGGTTGCTTGCCTGAAGGTGCTTGGGGATTTATTTACTAGGGCATGGCTACACCACTGAAGAGAATGGTCCCCTCGTAAGCCTTTCCCCATCCAAGATGGAACTTTTACAGGGCCAGTCTCGTGCAGGACTGAGCGCAAGGACCACATCGTTCCCAGAGGCTGGCATTTCACAGCACCCCTCCTCATCCCCCTCCTTTCACATTATCTCAGTTCCCCCGTTCAGGATTGTCCCTGCAGCTTGAGGGGTGATATGGATATCCTGTTTAGGGCTGGGCATTCAAAAGTCACTTATTCTAAGCCTTTCGGCCAGTTATTAGCCTCCACGTTAACTGTCACCCTCTACAAAAAATGCTTCTTTGTAGAGCTGCATCAATCTGATCCCCGGCTCTCACCTGGATTCTCATTACCTCCCTGCCACGCTACCAACTTATGTCTAAACTTGTGAAGGACTGTCCTGCAGTGACCACATGTGTGCTGTGACCTGTGCTAAGCTGTGCACGTGCTTCCTGGTGTGGGGACTGGCGCCTCCACTGTATTTTGTGAGATCAGTGCAGTTGATTGGCATGTGTTCACCACCACACAAGTGAAAAGTCCTGACGCAGAGAGCAGAAGACAGACAGGACATGGCAGAGATCCTGAGCTGTGTGCTGTAACTGCCAGTGTGCCTACACAGAAAAATGTCAAGCTGTAAAAAGTTGTCTCCAGCAACTATTCAGTGAGCCAACGCAGAACTTGGTGGAAGCCGGGGGCTGTAAAAGGGCTTAGTATGGTTTGTGGTGAGACCAGAAGGGCCCTTGGCACACCAAGAAGAGGAAGCTGAGTGCCTATCTCAGGGTATGATCTGCTTCCTAGGCTAGGTCTTATACCAAGAAGGGGACTGATCACTGACTTAATCACCCAGCAGTGTCTCCAACTCAAAAGGCTATGAGGAACCTCAAGGGTCAAAACTTCAAACTGCAGGGCTGTTCCTAATGCTGCTTCCTGGCAAAGATCCTCATCCTATCTCCCCAAACCCTCCCTCCCCTGGTCTGCTCACTGCCTCTGGTCTCCAAGAGGAATCGCTAGTTCTCAGAAGCAGCATGGTGGAGCTCCACACATGATCAATCAGTTCTCTGAAAACTGGGTCAGTGGTGATGAGTTAGTGAACTGGACCATGTCATGAGTGAGCAATGGTTTCCTGCTCACCTGAGTATAGCCAGAAATGAGGATTTTAGTCAAAGGAGGAAGGGACTGGGAAAAACCAATTTTTAAAGTTTTCTACTCAGATTTCCTCCTGATTATCGTGGTAAAATGGGTTAAAAGCAGCCAACAGTGTTACATGTCACTGCCTGAATGCTTCCCTACCTTGAAATTTTCTCCACTAGGTAAACTAGTCCGTAGTCTTTCAACTTGGCCTTCCACAAAGTCTCAAGGCATGGGCACAATGCATTAGAATTCTTTGCCAAGGTATGACAAGGACGGCCTCCACTCCAGCTTCCAATAGAGTCCTTATCTACATCTGAACCCTGACCGTAATCCTGTTCATACTTGTGCAACAATCTGGAATTCCAAGCCCTCACCACGGTATACCCTCACCTACCCATTAAACTCTGCCTCCAGAATTCTAAGCCTTCTCTAACCTGGTCCTCCAAACTTTTCCAATGTTTCCTGGAAACCAGCTAGTTACAAAATGCCTCCATTTCATCTCAGGTACAGTCACAACAATGACCTCACTTCTTCCTTCCAGTTTTCTAGGCTAGTCAGCTTTCTGTAACTTTGGAAAAATACCTTATAATCAACTAGTTTTGTTTAGTTTAAGGACAGAGTCTCACATTCATGCCAGGTTAGCCTGGAGCTCACTAGGTAGCCCTTCTTGGTCTCAAACTTATAATCCTCCTGTTTCAGTCTCTTCAATGCTGGCCTTACAGGCTTGAACAATATGCCAGGCTGTATAATCAATATAGAGTGAGGAAAGATTTGAGCTCCTGATTTCAGAGCCATCACTCCATGTGATTTGACCCTGTTACTTTGGACTTGATGTAGCACAACACATCAAGGTGGGAGGATGCGATACAGGAGTGTATTTACCTCAAGGAGGTAGAGACAAACAGGAAGTCTCACGGGGCCCGATATCTGCTCTGAGGGCATGCCTAAATTTCCCATGTATGAAGCAAATCCAGACAGTTGAGGTGCTTCAGAAATAAGCCTTACATTTCTAACTACAGTGGGGCTTGGGACCTGATTCCACTGGACATGGCGGTGTTCAGCATCAGTAATCCATGTGATGGCAGAAACCCAGGGCAGTGGTTCTGAATGTGAGATCCCTGGTCCAGCCACATCATGGGGATTATTAGAAATGTAATGCAAAATGTACTAATTCAGGGCTTCCAAAAAAGTTTCCTGGCTAGTAACAAGCTCTTTGTATTTTTTGAAACAGGCGAAAGCTTGATGATGCCTGTGGTGACCAGTGAGAACTCATGCATTGTTCCCATGTTACTCATTTATATGTTTTTGAGATAGGGTCTTACTGTGTAGTCCTGGATAGCCTGCAACTTGATGTGTAGGCTGGGCTCAAAGGCGTGTACCACCATGCCTGGCAATTGTTTCCATTTTGAGATGAGGGAAGTTAGATTTATGTTTTTCTAGAGGTCAGTTTTGCTGATCAGTGGCCCAATAGGAACTAGAATTCAAGTCCATCTGATTTCAAAACCCCATTGAGTATGTGGAGGATGACTTTGGTCATCTGTGTTCACTGATGAACTTTGGGTGGGGAAAATGTGGGAGAACTATGGGGCAGGAGACAGAAAAAGAAACGGGCAAGGAGAGCCATCTCTGCTAGACTCTTGTTGGCTTGTTTTAATTTTCTTAATTTTCTTTATTGATTTGCAGTGTTCACCTTGATGGGGGATATTTGCATACACACAGCCTGTACTAATTAAATCCAGATTCTTTTAATCCACTTTCCCAACCCCTAATAGTCATTGCCCACATTCAGACTGACTTTTCTAATTTCCGTATGAGACGTAATGTGCTGCACTTGTCTCCAAGTCTTGTTTGCTTCCCCTAACATGCTGTCCTCCAGTTTAATCTGTTTTGTTGAAATGGCAGGGTTTTCTTTAGCACTGAGGAATATTTAGTTGTATATGCATAGCCTGTTTTCTTCATGCATCTGTTGATGGGCACCTGCCTATGTTGGTTCTATACCACACCTATTATGAATAGTGGTCATAAAGCTATCCCTTTGGCATGCTGACTTCTATTTCATTGGATTTGTACCAAGAAGCGGGATTCCTTTGTCATGTAGTAGATGTACTTTAGTTTGTTTATGAATATCCATTGTTCTCCATCATGGCTATACTAATGTATACCCTCCCAACAGTACTCCACACATCCTCATCTGTGTTTGTTATTGTATGTTATTTTATAACAGCAGTTCTAAGATGAGAGGGTATTTCATTATAGTTTTTGCTTTTATTTTGGTTTTGGTGTTTTAAGACAAGCTCACCCTGTAGCCCCAACTGACCTGGAACTCACTATGAAGACCAGACTGGCCTCAGTCTCACAGAGATCCACCTGCCTCTGCCTCCTGAGTGCTGGATTAAAGGGGTACACCACCATGCCCAGCTTTCGCTATAGTTTTTAAATTTTTGTTATTTTTATTTCATGTGCATGTGTGTATTACTGCATGTATATAAGTGCACCCACATTCTGCAATGCCTGCGGAGGACAGAAGAGGCTGCCAGATCCCCTAGAACTGGAGTTACAGACAGTTGTTAGCTGCCATGTGGGTGCTGGGTCTCAAAACTGGGTCTTCTGCAAGAATAGCCAGTGTTCTTAACCTCTGAGCCATTTCTCCAGCCCCTCACTATAGTTTTGATTTGTATTTTCCACACAGTTAATTTATCGTTTTTGATTTCCTATATTTTTGCTATCTGTATTTCTTCTTTTTAAAATTATTTATTTAATAACCACATAATTAGAAGAAGCATTTCATTACAACAGCACTGACATATTCAATAACAATTTCCAGAGCTAAGATGCATTTCTTTCAAAATTGGCTGAAAATTTTTAGGTTTACAGTTGAATCAATACAGTTATACAATATTAAATTAATTCAGTTATACAATATTGTGTACTATTGTTTATAGTATAAACCCTATAAGACATAAAATTGAATAAGGTTTTAACCTTTAAAAATATCTCCATTTCATTTTAAAATATACTATTTCACACAGAAAAACTCCTTTTTAGTGCAACTAACGCTTAGACGTTTGCACATGTGTTTCTAATCTCCATATATCTGATTGTTACTAGTCACAACTGGTTACTTTCTGAGATCCTGGGCACCTGAGCATGGATATAAAGTCATCAGGTAGATTTCAATGGTGATGTTTCTCACATCTACTAATCAACATGAAGAAATGTTTATGCCCTTCCTCCAATATAACTCATTTTTATTGATTGATTTTTTGTGTGTATTTCATCCAGCACACCCCAAACAATCTTATTCATCTACACACCCACATCCCAAGTGGCCCCTCCCATAGCCTCCCGCCAACTGGAGCCCATATATTCTGTCATCCCTATTACTGTCCACTGCGTTGTCAGGTGCCCCAGCCATTCCCCAGTGCTTGTCCATCTGCTGAGTCTAGTCAGCCTGCCTAGAGTTCCCTGTTTCAGGAAGATCAGCTCTTCCTCATCTAGCAGCAATCAGTTGCCAATATTCCTTTAGATAAGATTGGGGTCCGCTGTTCATTTTCCCAGTTCTATGCTGGGTTATTGTCTGGGACTCTCTTGGGCCACCCTGGCCAACAACTCAAAGGAAGCTATTGCCTGTCTGGCATTTGGTTATACTTCCCTTTTGGGTGCTTAAGGACATACAATTGGACCAGATAAACTGATTTGTTTTTACTATTAATGTCATCCAGCCCCTCACTACAGTTTTGATTTTTATTTTCCACAAAGTTAATTTATAGTTTTTGATTTCCTATAATTTTTGCTATCTGTAGTTCTTTTAAAAAATATTTTATTTATTATTTTGTTTTCTGTGTATGAATGCAATGCACATGGAGGTCAGAAGAGGGCATCGGATCCCTTAGAACTGGTTGTTAGCTGCCATATGGGTGCTGGGAATGGAACCCAGTTTCTCTGTAGAGCAGCCAGTGCTCTTAACCATCTCACCAGCCTAGTTCTGAGATTTGCTTTGCAGACAGCACTATTCTTCCTCAACACATATATGATAAGGAACAGTTTGAGTCTCTCTGTGAAAATGTAATTAAACTGATAATCATCTTTACATATAAGATTACCTCATCATAGAATCAAATTTTCTGACAAAACAATTCAGAAACATGATGACTACAGGCAACTTCCAGTGAGTGGACTGAGTCTTCAGGTAGAGACTGTCTGCCAGGAACCTGGAGCAGAACTGCTGGATACAGCTTGGTGCCATCTTCTGAGTAACTTTCCTCTGTGTCCTTGAGGAAGAATGCACAGGTGGCACACACCAACGCCTTCTGCTGTGGAGTTCCACAAACTGAGACTCTGTCGTGCTCCTGCTAAATCAATCAACTATCTACCCTCCTTAGTTGTATAACTTGGAAAGTAAAGCATTTGGACCCTTGAAAGCAGGGCAGGATTATCAAAGAATAATCACAAAATAAAGACAAGTTTCACTTGGTCTCATCTTCCATAAGCTGGTGGAAGAGAATGGAAGCCATTTCCCAGGCTTTTAGGATTAACTCATGTATCTTCTGATTCTCAACCTCGTTTCTGGAAGCTCTTTGTGTCTCTGCGTACGAAGCCTCCTTTTCTAAGACATCGCTCTCCACTTGAGCCTTCATCTTCTGCCTCTTCAGCTGATCTTCCAAGTTTCTAATGTGCTCTTAGTGTCCCTCCCTTATCCATGCTTTCTCACTCCAGATCCACTCTGTAATGTTCTTGTCTCTCCTGGGTTTGTTTCGGAATCACTTCCTCCATCACCTTGTTGGTGTAGCACCCTCCACCGTTCCCCCTCACCATGCACTGGACCAGGGTCCTGAGCTGTGTCCTCCTCAGCTCCTGTTGCCCTGTTGTTGAACACACAGTAGCAAACACCAAACATGCTCGATAACTCTTGAATGACTTCTGGAGCCTGTGCAATGTGCTCTTGGAAATCAGTGCCCTCCAAGTCATCTTTCCTGGTGAATAAGACAATCATGAGTTTTCTAGCTTCATCTCCAAATCTTTCCAGAATCTTCTCTGTGGCCTTATGTTCCTCCACAGTGTAACAGCCCAGCAGGACCACCAGGAGCAGAGGATGAGGCCCTAAGGAGGTCACGAGAATGCAGGGAGCAATCTCTTTGTGTGTGTCAGCATCTCGTACCTTAGTGTCAAATACGCTCGGTATATCCACAACAACAAGCTCTCTCCTGTTCCACGTGCTTCTCCTTTGCTCACAGACCTTGGTAATGGATTTTGCTGAAATGCCAGAGCGAAATGCCCTCTCTCCAAGGATGCTATTCTTGGTTGCGCTTTCTCCTGCTCCAGTTTTACCCAGTAAGACAATTCTCAGTTGGGGATTTCCCTGATCTTGGTTTTCAGTCTCTGGAACATCAAGGTAAACAAGGAAACAGAAGCTAAGTGTTAGACTCAACTTCCAACAGTTTCCCATGCAGAGCCTGGTCACCCCATGCCCATCTCCACTGCGGGCTGTGGGCTTCTCCCTTGCTGTTGCCTCTGCATGCCTCTAGTCCCTTTGCCTAGAGACCGTTTTGTGGGACTTGCAACTTGCACATCCCTTGATTCCTGCATTTTCTGCCTCTTCTCAGGAGTCTTTTGCAACTCCTTATTCTCCTAGCCCAGAAAGGAGGAAATTAAACAGCTTCATAAGAAGTGTGAGTTGCTGCTGACAGCTCCTCCAATACGGTAATACAGGAAGTAACAAAGCTTGGATTTGGCGCGTCTGTAGTGACAGATTTATTTTTGCTGTACATTTTCAAAGGAGCCAGGTAGGGGTATTAAATGAACCTCCAATATCCATAAGACAGTTTCCCATGTTTGGGAACCAGAAGTTGGGATAAAAGAGTATTTTCAAAAGTTCTGTGTCTGAGGACATTGTGCAAAGGAAGGTTGAGATTATATAAGAAAAATGCGGATGTGAGTTCACATCTGTAGCTTTTAGCGTCGTGGTGGAAAATTCCATTCTAAGGCTCTTTTGATGGGGGAAAAGGAAAATATTTAAGGTGAATTTAAAGGGCACCAAAATCCAGCCCCAGTCCTTCCACTGTGAGGCAATGCTAACAGAGTATATATCCCCAAATCATTCCCTCACTCAATGCCTGCGTCTTTGGCATGTGAATCTGTAACTCACCATTAAAACACAACCCCTGGGTCTGGTTGAGCCATATGACCTGCTTTGATGACAGTGCAGTAGAAAGTTCAAGGCCAGCGGAGCCTGCAAGGATGTGGTGACTGCGGCTCACCTTCTCCGGCTCTGCTGCAACCGCCACTTTGCTGAACAAAACGCCCAGCCCAATGTGAGGTTTCCGGCAGCGCTCACCTGGGATGCGTTGGGAGCCTTTCTGCAGCCTTGGTTGTAAACACACAGTGTGAACGGCTGGCACTTCCCCTGCAATACGACAAAAACAAACACCGCCTGAAGAACACCTTGGCTCAGACTCGACACTATGCCATTTTTTAATTGTACATTTATGTGAAGTGGTGTTCTTGTATTCGGCAATCACATAATCAAAATATTAATCAACTCTGAAAAATGTTGAAAATGTTCTGGATTCCCCAATATTAAATACTTGGTCAAGATTTCTTTCTTTATGTAAAATACGCAGGCACAGTCTTCTCAGTATGCAAATTTTGTCTCATCATTAATAAACAGTAACATTTTTTTAGAGTCAAGAAATATTTTTAATGGTTTGCCTT
>NW_008350758.1:40559-42818 GCF_000622305.1 Nannospalax galili
GTATGTATCTGATTATTACTAGTCATAATCGGTTGCACTTGGATCCTTGGCACCTGTGTATGTCTATAAAGTCATTGGGTAAATTTCAATGGTAATGTTTATCACTTCTACTAATTAACATGACGTAAATTTCCATGCTTCCTCCTCAAATATAATACATTTTTTAATTTGTTGATTTTCTGTGTGTGTGTGTGTATGTATGTATCACACAGAACATCCCACACCATCTTATTCGACCATATTCCAACTTCCCAGATAGCACCCTCCGATAGCCTCCCTTCCCCCACTAGAGTCCTTATACTCTGATATCCCTGCTACTGTCTGCTGTGTTGTCAGCACCCCAGCCATTCCCCACTACTTGCCCTTCTGGTGAATCTAGTCATCCTATCTAGTGGTCTTTGTTTTAGGAGGGTCAGCTGTTCCTCATCTAACAGCAATCAGTTGTCAATATTCCTTTAGATAAGATTGGGGTCTGCTGTTCATTTTCCCAGTTCTATGCTGGGTTACTATCTGGGAGTCCCTTTGGCCACCCTGGCCAACAACTCAAAAGAAGGTATCTCCTGTCTGGCATTGTTGCTTGTTATGTAGGCTTTAGCTACGCATATGGACCCTTAAGAAATTATATTGGCCCCTTTAATCTTTGATTATACTTTCCTTTTGGGTGTTTAAGGCCATACAGTTGGCCCAGATAAACCAATTTATTTTTAGTCTTAAGGTCGTTTGAGGATCTGTTCCTCAGGGGTCACATGGGCTTGGGAAGCGCCCCTGGCTCCTTTCTGTTACCAGTTTTGCCTTATGTGAAGATAAGTCAAAGGTCCTGTTCGACCATGGCTGGCTTCTCTTAGAAGCATGGAGGAAGTGATTCCTCTGTGTTGACCCTCCTCTTTGTAGACTGGACACTGGTTCAAGTCCATCTGGTGGAATCTCCTCAGCCTCCTTGATCAAGAGGACTGGTGACCAACCACAATTGCAGGACATTTTGAGAGATCCTCACAGTCCCCTGGAACTAGTTGACATAGGGGGACAAGGAGCAAAAACTGTCCTTTATGTCCTTCTGACAAAATTATTATAGGCTTCAAAGTATGTCTGTTAAACTTCCAAGGTTAGTTCCACCAGTCTGGTACTTTTAATTACTGTGTGTCATGTAGATAAATCTTAATCTGCTATGTATAATTTGTCAGTAGGTCATAGGAGTAATATAGTTCCCTCTAGTTTTCAAAACTAGCTAGGCATTGTTTATCTCTCGCATTGTCTCACCCTCCATCATAGTTTTCCCATTTAAGGTGCCCCATTTCCCCCCTTTCTCCCCTAATAATACCCTTCTCCTATGGTCCTACCTCTCTTGAGCTCCTTCTTTCCCTTTATCCCTTAGGTTCCTTGTATACCCTTCCCTCCACCCTCCCTTAAACTAACCCAATTTTTATCCATATCTCCCTTATTAAGGCCTGTTTCCTACTGTTCTTCTCATTCAGGTTCTTTCTTTTCCTTTACCTCCCTGTTTCCTTTCTATTATCCTGATTCCTACAGTTATGTCTGGATACATACTCACTTATCAGGGTTTGGTTCTAGGATCCACATATGAGGGAGAACATATGTCGAATTTTTTTTTTCTGATTCTGTTACTTTACTTAGTGTAACAGTTTCTAGTTCAATCGATTTACCTGCAAATTTTATGATTTCATCTTTCTTTACTGATGAGTAAAACTCCATTGTATAAATGAAACACATTTTCATTATCCACTCCTCAATTGAGGGACACTTAGGTTGATTCCGTCTCTTAGCTATTGTGAAAAGAGCGGACATGAACATGTCTTTGCAATAGGATGAGTTCTTTGGGTATATGCCAAGGAGTGGTATAACTGGATCAAATGGTAGAATCATTTGTAGTTTTTCTTAAGAGTTCTCCACACTGTTTTCCATAGGGGTTGAACAAATTTGTAGCCCCGCCAGCAGTGGATGAGTGTTCCCCTTTCCCCACATCCTCTCCAACATTTGGTATCACTTGTTCTCTTGATCTTAGCCAGTCTGACTGGGGTAAGATGAAATCTTAAAGTGGTTTTAATTTGCATTTAATTTGCATAATTTGGATAATTATATATGCGTTTAATTTGCATAATTATTAGTGATGCTGAACATCTTTTAAGATGTTTCATAGCCATCTTTACTTTTTTTGAGAACTCTCTGTTCAGCTCCTTAGCCCATCTTTTAATTGGGTTACTTCTTGTCTTGATTCTCTGTTTTTTGAGTTCGTTATATATT
>NW_008350758.1:43415-44202 GCF_000622305.1 Nannospalax galili
AAAACATGGGTATTTTGATTGGCATTGCATTGAATCTATAAATGACTTTTGGTAGGATGGTCATTTTCACAATATTAATTCTTCTAATCCATGAGCATGGGAGGTCCTTCCATCTTCTGATGGCTTCCTCAATTTCTTTCTTTAAAGATTTAAAATTTTCATTGTAGAGCTCTTTAATGTCTTTGGTCAGGTTTATTCTGAAATATTTTATTTTTTATTTTTTTTTACAGCTATTGTGAATGGAAGTGTTTCCATGTGCTCTTTCTCTGACTGCTTGTCATTGGTATATAGAAAGGCTACAGACTTTTGTAGGTTAATTTTGTAACCTGCCACTTTACTGAACATGTAAATAACTTCTAGGTGTTTTCTGGTGGAATATTTGTAATCTCTTAGATATACTATCATATCATCTGCAAAAAGGGATAATTTGATCTCTTCTTTTCCAATTATTATTCCTTTAATTTCCTTCTCTTGTTTTATTGCTCTTACCAAGTTTCGAGCACTATGTTAAAGAGAAGTGGGGTAGTGGACAGCCTTGTCTGGTTCCTGATTTCAATAGGAATGCATCCAGTTTTTCTCCACTTAGAATGATGTTGGCTGTCAGTTTGTTATATATGGCTTTAATTATGTTGAGGTATGTTCCCTCCAGTCCAATTCTGTCTAGGACTTTGAACATAAATGCATGTTGAATTTTGTCAAAGACCTTCTCTGAATCTATTGAGATGACCATGTGGTTTTTGTCTTTGAGCCCATTTATATGATTTATGACATTTATTGACTTATGTAT
>NW_008350758.1:44864-45231 GCF_000622305.1 Nannospalax galili
CTTAATTTCTCTTTTGACCCATTCATCATTCAGGAGTGTGTTGTTTAATCTCCATGTGTTCATGTGGTGACTAGGGCTTCTTCCAGTTTTGATTGTAAGCTTTATTGCATTGTGATAGAATGCTTGGAATTATTTCAATCTTTTTGTATTTGTTGAAGTTTGTTTTGCGCCCCAGTATATGGTCGATTTTGGAGAAGGTTCCATGGGGTGCTGAGTAGAAAGTATGTCCTTCGGTGTTTGGGTGGAATACTCGGTAGATATCTGTTAAGTCCATTTGAGATATGGTTTTGTTTAATTCAGATGTCTCTCTGTTAAGTCTCTGGCCTGTTGACCTATCTAATGGAGATAGTGGGGTATTGAAGTCCCC
>NW_008350758.1:45405-50653 GCF_000622305.1 Nannospalax galili
TGATTAACTTTAGTTTAAAGCCTATTTTATCTGACATTATAATTGCAAAGCCTGCTTTTTTCTTAGTACTATTTGCTTGATATATTTTTCCCATCCTTTCCCCTTAAGGTAGTGTCTGTCCTTGAAAGTGAGATGAATTTTACAGACAACAAAAAGATGGGTTTTGTTTCTTAATCCATTCACCTAGTCTGTGTCTTTTGACTGGGGAGTTCAGTCCACTAATATTTAAGGTCAATAATGAAAGATGAGTATTGAATTCTGCCATTTTTATTTGTTTACATTCTTGATATAGCTGTACTTTCCCACAGTTATACCTTCATTGAATTTCTTTCCACAACCCCTTGGGTGTAGTCATTCCTTTCTTCAGCTCTTTGTATTGCTTCCAGAACTCTCTTAAGGGCTGGTTTTGTGGACATGAATTCCTTCAGCCTATTTATGTCATGGAAGATTTTTCTTTCTCCTTTGACTGTAATAAACATTTTGGCTGGGTATAGTAATCTGGGTTGGCATCTGTGGTCATTTAAAACTGGGAATACTTTGGTCCAGGCTCTTCTGGCTTTCATAGTTTGCACTGAAAAGTCAGCTGTAATCCTATCGGGTTTTCCTTTATGTGACTTGTTGTTTCTCTTTTGCAGCTTTCAATATTGTCTCTTTGTGTTGTATGTTTAGTGTTTTTACTATGATGTGCCGTGGAGAGTTTCTTTTCTGGTCCTGTCTGTTTGGTGTTTTGTTGTATTTGTATGGTCATGTTTTTCTTTAATTTTGGGAAATTTTCTTCCACGATTCTGTTGACAATCTGGTCCATGCCATTATCTTGGGATTCTTCTCCTCCCTGAATGCCTATGATTCATAAGTTTGGTCTTTTTATCAGGTCAACAATTCCTGCATATTCCATTCTTGTGCTTTCTTAAATTTTTCATAATCTCGCATCAGTGGTCTGGTTTGTCCACTTTATCTTCCAGCCTTGATATTCTGTTTTCCATTTCATTCATCCTATGGGTAAGGTTTCCTCCTGTCGTTTATAATTGGCTTATGGAGTGTTTCACTTCCTTCTTCATTTCAGCCTGAGTATTCCTCAATATTTCTAGCTCTTTTCTGAATTCATTCAGAAGTTTATCCCTATCTTCCTTCAGCTCTATGATTACCTTGTTTGTGTGTTCTTTAAATTCACTGAAATCTTTTATCATGTATATAATTGTTCTTTTGAGTTCCATGTCCTGCATTATCTCTTTGGGGTTCTCATTGTACTCCTCTAGAAGACTATTGGTATTTGGTGGGGATATGTTAATTTGGTTTTTCATGTTATTATTTTTTCTCTGTGATTTTGAGAGGTGAATTTCTTTTGTAGTTTCTGATTCTTGTGTAGGACTCAAGCCTTCAAGTTTAGGTCTGCTTCTTTTTGTAAACTTTATGTTTCTTTGTGGTTTACTTTTTGGGCATGAAAAACTGGTTCCTCTAAGCTTCCAGTTCTCTCTTTTGATTTTATATTGGAGTGGCCAGATTGCTTTTGTCTTCAGGACTTCCCACAGAGGCCCAAGTCAGATGAGGATCAGATACTCTCAGGCTTTCTCCTAAGGTCTGGATCTCTCCAGGAAAGATTTTGGCCTCAGGAATTTAGGGGTTTGACTGGCTTGGGAGTTGGGCTCAGGAAAGATGCTGGTCTAGGGCAGCGGGTGGCTGTGCCACCCAGAGATGCAAAGGAAGATGGGGGCGGGAAGTGGTCCCAAGGGCTCCTGGGGAGTGCACTGAGGAGCTGGGTAGGTCTGGATGCAAAGGATCAGGAAGAGGAAAAGTGAGCCCCGGAGTCCAGGAAAGAGGCTGGCTGGTTGTGCAGTCCCAGGGAAGCAGAGGGAGGTGAGGGCACTGCCAGGCCCAGAAGCAGTGCTCCTGGGGACCCGAGAAGGAACTGAGTTGGTCTGTATGCAAAGGATCAGGAAGCCGTTGTGATTCCCCAGATGTCTGGGGCACCAGACATGGAATGGTACAGGACCCAGGCAAGGAGGAGAGACAGGCAGTGGGGAGATGGGAGGGTGAATGAGGCTGGGGGGCACAATCGACTTACCCCAGAGAGAAAGGCCTGTGGGTCAGAGAGAGGACTGTGGTCGTGCAGGCCCAGGGAAGCAGAAGGAGGTGGGCAACAGTAAAATTTTATGCATGCCAAATAATTGTTTGAATAAATATTTTGTGATTTATTATTCATAAACATAGTGGGTATAAGAATTTTAGAAGCCCTGAGCTACACAATCAATGAGTCCATCAAGATTATGTCTGACCTGAAGTACTAGCTTGCCACAGATGCATGAATGAGTACCCAGAATTCATATAGAAATCTTGGACCCTAAAAAAATGCCTCACTGACCACAGAATCTGGAGCCAAGGAAATAGATGGTTGATGATTTAAAGCTACCAAGTCATGGGAGGGTTTGATAAAGTTCAAATGACGTAGTCAATTTCAGTGGGTAAAGAGTCACATTGAGTGAGCCTTTCAGATTAATTTGGTTAGAACGAGGCCACCAGAAGCAGAAAAGTTGGGACCTGAAAGATGGGTCGGTTACTCCCACGTCCCTCCTCTTCAGTCTTCCTCCGTGTTGAAGAAAGGGCAGATAATTACAGAGGCCATAAAGCCATTCTGCTAGGTCCATATTGTAGGAAGCAGGAAGTAGGAAGCTGCATTGAAGGTGGACCTGGTGGCTCATGTCTGTGATGCTGGCACTCAGCAAACAGAGGCAGGAGGATTACTTGGGTCAACCTCAACTACACAGTGTGAGACCCTCTCCCAAAAGATGAAAGGAAGGAAGGAAAAAAGGGAGGAAAGGAGGGACAAACAGGGTCATTGGACCCTCACCAGAGTATCTAGTCACTCTTCCCAGCCAACTGTATGTAATTTGGCCCTAATCACACATGGACTCCTGGATTAGGGGAAGACTGAAGTATATAATCTGGGGAAGGCAAGAAAGAGAAGGCTTGATCCATGCTGGGAAATGGCTTTCCAGTGTGCATACCCCCAGGTCACTCATACACCTCATCAACCCCTCAGTCATCTGTGTAAGTAAGCTCAGTAAATTCATTGGTTCCCCAGGAAAACAAGGAAGAGAGGAAGAGAGGGAGGGAGGGAGGGAGGGAGAGGGAGGGAGGGAGAGAGGGACAGACAGACGGAGGGAGGGACAGAGGGACGGAAGGAGGGAGGAAGGGAGGGATGGAGGGAGGGAGGGGGGAGGAATGGAGGGAGGGAGGGAGGCTCAGAGGGAAGGAAGAAAGGAAGGGAGGAGATAGAAAAAAAGGAAGAAAGGAAAGAAGGAAGCTGAGGGTTACTTAGTTCCCCCACTCAGCCTCCTGTGCTCCCAGTGAGGAGGAAGTATGAGAGTCCAGAGAACTGAGGGAATGGGAAATGAAGAGGAGTGAGGGTCCAGACAGGGTGGACCATACCCCTTCCTGCCTGCCTCTCTTTCTACAGTCAGCCTGATCACCCCTCTTTCACCAGCACCTCTTCCCAAGGCTGGTCCTTGTCTTGAGGGAGTGAGAACTCACATCATTGTCCTAGGATGCCATTGTTTACATCCCTATAGACAAACAACCATGGAAACTGGTTATGGAGAATGGAGAATAACTGGAGTCCCCAGCCTCCTGTCGGCAACACTTAACTTTTGCCATGAACGTAGCACTTGGGTTTCTCCCTCCCCATTTCTGTAAAGTCACCTGAATTCTCCATTTTCAAGTGGTTCCTTTTTGTTTACAGGAACATAACTTCTTCCGGTGCCTCCTTGTTACTAATTTCACCCCTTTCTGTTTCTAGGTACCAAGGGAAGACAGTGGTGTCTATTGTAAGCCATCTGTCGTCTGTACCCCACCCTCTTCAGAGTAGCAGAGTCACATTCAACCCTTCATTTATCTGGTTCATGGGCATCTCCAGTAGAAGTTGGCCTACATGAACCCCTGAACTTCGACCCCCATTCAGAATTTCTCTTCTCAGTGAATGGTGCTGCCATGGAGTCCTGACAGACCTTGAGGATTTCTACAGCTTTTCTGCCTGACTTGTGTCACCCCATCACCAAATTCTAATGACTCTACTTTCAAATTTGGAACTGGCAAGATGGTTCATCAGATAAAAGATCTTGTTGCATGTATTAGTTACTTTTCTGTTGCTGTGATAAAACACCATGACCAGGGCACCTTACAGAAGGAAGAATTTATTTGGGCTTGTAGTTCCAGAGGGAGAGTCCATAATGTCAGGGAAACATGGCGGTAGGAGGTGGTAGAGCAGAAAGCTGAGAGCTCACATCTTCAGTGGCAGAACAGAAGCAAAGAGAAATCAAACTGTAAGTGGAATGAGGCTTTGGACTCTCAAAGCCTGCCCCAATGGCGCACTTCCTCCTGCAAGGTTGCTCCTCAAGTGCCACAAGCCACAACTCCGTCCAGCAGAGCCGAGGAAAAACGACATAGACACCAAGGTGAGGTTCAGGCTTCTTCTTCTTTATTACGCACTTCAGTCCTTATATAGTTTGTTCCCAACAGCCCTCCTCCCAGCCAGGACCAATCAGGGCACACATACACACACACACACACACACACACACACACACACACACACACACACCACATCAAAAAGAAAAAGAAATAAATAAAGAACAATTGCTTGGTGATGTCTCTGATCAGGCAGACAGCACATGATTATGATCGGGCTCTGGGTGAGAGTTGGAGTAAACAAGCGAGGGTCACGAGGCTTGGCAGCTAGCCAAGGGTTGGATGTTTGGCTGACTCGGCCATGCTCGCTCCCCACAATACTAATCTAATGTGCCACCACAATGCTAAAATTTGACTTCACAATGCTCCAATGTGCCAACACTATCGCTCCATGTGACATTATATCGCTCTAATGTGCCAAGACAATGTTACAATATGATTTCACATTGTTCCAATGTGACATCACAATGCTCCAATGTGCCAACACTATCTCCACATGTGCGATAATATTGCTGCAGTGTGCCACGACAATCTTAATTTATGACTACACAGTGCTCCAATCTGACATCGCAATGCTCCAATGTGCCATCACTATCGCCCCATGGGCCATTGTATTGCTCCAATGTGACATCAAAATGTAGCAATATGACTTCACAATGTTCCATTGTGTCATCACAGGGCTTCAATATGACATCATAATTCTCCATGGTGCCTTCACAATGTTACAATATGACATCACAATGTTTCATTGTGACATCACAGTGCTCCAATATGACATCACAATTCTC
>NW_008350758.1:52256-53799 GCF_000622305.1 Nannospalax galili
TAGACCTGCATGACCATGGGCCAAACATATCCTTCCCACTATATGTTTTCTAGCTTCTGAAAATATTTAATGAATATATTAGGACTTTAAAAAGAAAGGAAAAATCTGAATAATTTGCCAATCCCTAGATTTCTGTGGCTGACAGAACAGGAGAACTGAAGAACTCTTTTACTTCACTACCAAAGCACATAGGAATGATGACTGAATCGGCTATATTACCACCAGTGCTAACACAGCAGAGTGGAATCTCTGCCTGAGGTTTCTGACAGGGAGTCTGAAATATATTCAAGGGATTACTGCCTCAATGTTCAGTATTTCCTCATCTTAAGTGTGTTGGTGTTTTTGGTATGAAGCATGTGGGTTAGGAGTTTGTAAACATGGTGTGTGTTTTAGTTAGCCTTCAATTGCTGTGACAAAACACTCTGATCAATACCAACTTGTGGAGGAAGGGGTTTATTTTATCTTACATCTCCCAGGTCACAGTTCATCACTGAGGGAGCCCAAGGTAGGAACTCAGGGCAGGAAGTTGGAACACAGAGCTGGAGCACAGGCCATGGAGGAATGCTGCTTATTAGCTTGATCCCCAACGTGTGCTCAGCCTGCTTTCTTAGACAATACAGGAATGAACACCTGCTCAGAGTGGCACTACCCACAGAGGGCTGGACCCTTCTACATCACTCTACAATCTAGAAAATGCCCCATAGACAACTCCCACAGACCAGTCCACTGGAGGAAATTCCCCAGTTGATGCTCCCTCTACAAGGTGGATTGACTTGACAGCTAACGCTATCCAGCACAGTGTGTAGGTGCTGGAAAAATGTTTCTGTGTTTTTGGCAACTATCACAGCAAAACAGTCTCCCCAAAATTTAGTGCATGAATCCAACATTCTTACCTTCCTCCATGAATTTTCTATTTTGACAGAATTCAGTGATGATGGTGCACATTTGCTATTTGAAGCTTCATCTAAAATGGCTCAAGGGGCAGCAGAGAAGCCGTTGCCATGCGCCTCACATGCAAAGCTGGGAATTTAATGCTGGCTGTCAGATGGAAATTCAGCTTGAAACACAGACCAGAAAATTCAGGTCCTGTCTTTGACCTTTAGACTTTGTTCAAAGATCCTCACACACGGCTCCTAAAACATTATTTATTGCCTGAGTGACAGCTTTTACTAGAGGTAATGAGCCTTTTATTTCATGTATGAGGTTACAGGAATGAGCAAAGTTTATTAAGGTGGGGCCCTTAAATTTAAACATTTAAGCAAGCTGTTGCAGGTCACCTAGTGTCAGGTTTGTCAATTTTGCTTGCTTTTTAAAACTCAACTCTTGAGCAAGGGATGTAGCTTAGTTGGTACTGGCCTTGAAGATTACACCTAATCTGGCACCAAACTGCTGCTCTCTGCTTCTTAACTAGTGCCATGAAGTGAACAGATCTGACAGCACAATTCAATTCTGAAGCCTTTCTTTCCAGGATGGACTGTATCCTCTGAAACCATGAGTCAAATAAATTCTCATTTTCTTATGTTGCTTCTGTCAAGCGTTTTGT
>NW_008350758.1:56357-72944 GCF_000622305.1 Nannospalax galili
AACCCATGTACATAGAGGAAGGGAATGCCTGAGTTCTGTGAGCCATCCTAAAAAATTAAGAAACCAAACAGGATCATAAGAATCATCAATTTAAACCCAGTCAGTGAAGGAACCCAGGACAGTGAAGGGCACAAGAGGCCTGGACTTGACATTGAAATCTAACGTGGGAACAGTCTTGTGGGGTTCAACCCTAAAACTTGTGGGCTTTGTCACTAAATCCAGGACCACAGCATGAGAATTAGATTGAATTGTTAGACACCCATGTAGTATTGGAATATTGCTCAATGTGTAGAAAATTACACAATTTTTTGTCAAGGGTGTTAAGGTCAAGTGTGGAGAGACTTTTTTTCCCAGGATCCCCATGGTGTCTACTTCATGGGCAAATTGGTTTTCTTTACAAGCTTCCCAAGAGAGGAATGCATCAGGGGATAATTTTTCTAACCAGACCGTGAAGGAAGGCAGTGCTCCTTCAACGAAATGAGTTTCCAAGAATATACACAACCTTAAATGAAGAAACAGGCATAATTCAACAGAAGTAGAGACAAGGTCAGGTTCACTAAGGATGTAACACAGAGTTGTAAGGAATCTCTAGAAGTTGTCAATTTTAGTTAACTTATAATTAAAATCTTGGACAACGGATGTAGTTCAGTTGGTAGCACGCTTGCATGGAGATGACACCTATGTCTAGTGGCAAACTACCTCCCTCTGCTTTGTGACTTGTGTTATGATCCAAGCAGTCCTGACTGCACAGTTGAGCTGTGATGTTTACCCTGCGAGGACAGGCTGTACCCTCTGAAACCAAGAGCCAAAATAAATGCTCCCTCCTTTAAGTTGCTTCTTTCAAGTATTTTGTCACAATGATAAGAAAATTAGCTAATGTGGTAGAGGACATAAAGGTGGGAACATGAACAGGAGTGAGACAGAGTTACCTGGTGACATTGGAAGTCAGAGAATGAGGGGGGGCTGTTCTTGCACTTTTCGTCACCCACTCTTTGGCTAACTCACCCATGCCCACTACACTGGAACCTCCCCCAGCAGGTCAGCATGGATCTGGTCTCATTCTATTTGGCTTCAACACTTAAAGTCTCCCTGATACCAACACTACCATCCTGGTGACTGTACTTCCAGACCAGGAGTTTGGGGGACAAATTCTCCACATTCATAGCATAGTTTGTGACTATCATGTATTAGCATTTCAAACTGGCATAAGTGCAGCACTAAATGCTTGAGTTTCCAAAGTCCTGATGTATGATGGAGAAATGACATTAAAAAGTAATAAAATAATGTGGAGCCAGTCTCTGACACCCTCTAGGCATGAACCCTTAAATTTCCCACCACCTCGACAGCATCATCCTGGGATAAAGGCCGCAACGTGTGAAGCTTGGAAAACAAACTACATGGAACTTGGCAGAAACCATTTTGAGGACTGAGGCTGTATCTCAGTGATAGAGCTCCTTCCCAGCATGGACACCACTTTCAGATCAATAACAGCACTGCAGAAACAAAAAGTTATAATCACAAAAATGGCAATGCTTAGACTAAGTCAGAGAACAACGGCTACAACCATTTATCAGCATCTTCCCCTCCTCGTGGTTTAAAAGATGTTATGTGAATATACAGGGACAAATGAAAATTATTGATGCCATAAAAATGACTTTTACGTGATAGAAGACATTAAAAATTAGGGTACTTCCTGATTGACTTTTAAGAGGGCTCGACTAGCTCCCCAAAGGCCCCTATGCTGCCTGATTGCTCAACAGTGTGGTGCAATGTAGTGCAAACTTTAGGTTGGGGTAATTAGACATGGGGAATCATCATTTATAGGTGTTACTCATGGCTTATGGGAGTAGATTATTTCCCAGGGGAGTGCTTTGTTAAAAGGCTGTGTGGCAATCCCTTGCTTGTGTGCTGCTATATCCTCTTAAAGGCTTTGCCAGACCTGAGCAGATATGAGGAAAATACTCTTGGGCCTTCAGAATTGTGAGCTAAATGAAGCTGTCCTCTATAAATGACCAAGCTTACGCATTTTGGGTTTTTTTTGTTGCTGTCCTTTGCTTGTTAAGATACACCGAGGCAGTACATTAAAGAAGAAAGTAAAAATTGAGAATTTACCACTTTGTAGATCTCAGGAATTATAAAACAGTCATCTTGGAGAAGACGGATACTTTACTAACAGTATACTCACAGATGTGAATTGACACAATATGTGTCTCCAGTGCGGTGAGCCCAGCATGTTTAGAATTCTGCATCATGGTTTCCTAAGTAGAGACTGAACTATATCAAGGGGTGATTGCCTCATTGCAGCATTTTATAGCTTTTTAAACTTCTTGGTACTCATGACAGGAGGCATACAGCATGACAGTTTGTGAGCATGGTACATGAGAGGGCAGGAAAATATTTCTTTATTCCAGTTAATTATCATCACTAACAAGGCTGGCTGATTGTTGCTGGCTGTCAGATGGAAATTCAGCAAGAAACACAGACAGTATCTGCAGGTCCTGGGGTGCAATCAGTACATTTGATCATTAGTCTTTGTTCGCATTTGCTGACACTATGCTCTTCAAACTGTTGTATTTTCTTCAGTATGAAATTCTGTTGATCATCCATCAGTTCATGAAAATGGACTAAGTTTATTAATGTGTGGCCCTTATGTAGCTTTTCTGTGTCAGCTGGTCACCAGAAAATGAAAGTTGTGTGTTGGTTACTGTCATTTTATTTTCTGCCTGCGTTCTTAGTCCTAGTTTGTGTTTCTGTCCTTCTACACGTACTTTCTGGATTCTCCAGGGCACGGCCATTCCTTCCTTCAGTCTTTTGTTTTTCTTCAAGTATTCTCTGTAGGGTTGGTTCGGTGGACATGAATTCTTTCAGCCTGTTTGTACAATGGGAAAATTTCCCCTTTTACTATGGTAGACAGTTTTTCTGGGTAAAGTATTCTGGGTTGGCATCTATGATCATTTAGAACTTGGGATAATGTGGTCCAGGATCTTCTTGTTTTCATAGGTTTCATTGAAAAGCCAGCTGCAATTCTGCTGGGTCTTCCTTTTATTTAACTTCTTGATCCCCTCTTGCAACTTTCAGCGCTCCTTCTTTTTCTGCACCTTTAATGTTTTACATTTAACGACGTGCTGAAGGGCGTTACTGTTCTCTTCCTGTTTTGTGTTCTGTGTGCTTCTTTGTATCTGTATGAGTATACCTTTCCTTAATTTAGGGAAGTTTTCTTCTGAAATCCTGTTGGTCAATGCCATTGACCTGAAATTCTTCTCCTTCCTCAATGTCTAGAATGCATAAATTTGGTCTCTGCATGGTGTCCCACATTTTCTAAATATTCTATTCCTGTGTTTCAATTTTTTCATATTCTTTGCTTGAGTGGTCCACTTCTTCAACTTTATCATCCAGTCTTGAGAGTCTGTTTTCCATTTCATTCACTCTGTTGGTGAGACTTTTTCCAGTCATTTTAAATTGACTTGTTGAGTTTTTCTATCTTCATTTCAGTGTGAGATTTCTTCAATATTTCTTGAATATTTCTCTTTTGTGAACTCACTTTTCAAATTCTGAATTGTCAAGCTGGGTGTGGTGATGCATGCCTTTAATCCCAGCACTCAGGAGGCAGAGGCAGGAAGATCTCCGTGAGTTCTGGGGCTACAGGGAGACCCTGACTCAAAAAGACCAAGTAGAAAGAAGGAAAGAAAGAAGGTAGGAAAGAAAGAAAGAGAAAGAGAGAGAGAGAAAGAAAGAGAGAAAGAGAGAGGGAGGAAGGGAGGAGACTGAATTGACTTTGTCTTTTCATTTATTCATATATTTTTATTTTCTTTTGCTTCAGTGAGGGGTTTATCCCACCCTCTTTCAATTCTTTGTGTTTTCATTAAAGTCATTGAATTGTTTGATTATGTTTATGACTGCTCTTTTAAATTCTGTGTCCATAGGTTCCTCTAGGTAGTGCTCACTATAGAACACTTCTCTAGAACTGGTGGGATTTGGTACGATATACCATTTTGCCTTTTCATATTATTTGTGTTTTTTCATTATGGCCTGGGCATATGAATTTCTTTTCTTGGTTGTATGTCTGATATAAAATTAATGCCTTCTTTTTTTTAAGTTTAAGTTTGATTTTGGTTCTATTGCTGATGTAAATTTATTGCTCTTTGATCAGGTATGACTACTTTGTAGGTCTGTGGTTCTGGTTCTCTCTTTTGATTTTTATTGGAGGGATAGGTTGGCTCCAGGTAGGCTAGTCAGGAGCTCTCCAGCAAGACCAAGTCGTGATGGGAATCAACTGGGCTGGTTTTAACTAGTTAAGCAGAGAAGATGTGAGCCCTGGAGCTATTCCCAAAGCAAGGCAATGGTGACCAGGTAGGGTGGGGTCTGCCTAATTCACCCAGCTAGGCAGCTGCTCTCTGGCAGCCTGGACAGGAAGGGGTTAAGGAGGACCAACAGGAACAAGATAGGCTGTTTCTTACTAGCTAGAGGAGAACATGTGAGCCCTGGAACAGCAGGACTGGGGCTGGTCTCAAAGCAGGGGGATGGTGACCCACTGACCCAGCATGGAGGGATCAGGCTAACTTACCTAGCCAGTCACGTGCTCTCCAGCAGCCTCGGCAGGAAAGTCGGCACTAGTATTTGTCTTTTGCACCTACAGTCATAGGTTATATTAGTGTATACTTTCCGTATTTTTTTTCCTTTGTGATGTCTTTCTCTGTTTTGTTTTTCTGCTTGCTGTTTGATTTGATTTAAATTTTGTTTGAGATTTTGTTAAGAAAATTTTAAGGAATATTGTTGTTTGTTTCTTGCCATGTAGCCCAAGCTGATCTTGAATTCACAGTCCTTCTGCCTGGGCCTCCAAGGTGATGGGATTACACCCAACTTTTTTTTTTATTTTTTACTTCTAAATTCTTTTTACGTTTTTATTTATTTGTATTTATGTGTATAGTATAATGCTTGCATGTATATAAGTGCGCCCATATCGTGCAATGCCCACAGAGGACAAAAGAGGATGTCAGATCCCCCAGAGCTGGAGTTATAGACAGGTGTTAGCTGCTATGTGGGTGCTGGAATTCAAATCTGGCTCTTCTATGAGAGTAGTCAGTGCTCTTAACTGCTGAATAATCTCTCCAGCTCTTCTAAACTCTTTTAAAAATGTTTTTATTAATTCTTTGGGAACTACGTATAATGTATTTTGATCATATTTTCTCTTCTTTTAACTCTTCCAGATCAATGACCACCTCCCCATCCACCCAACTTTTTGTTGTTGTTTCTGTTTGTCCCACCCAGTCCAATATGCTTTGCCCAAGTATTCTTGGGTGTGGAACCTGGCCTGGAGTGTGGTCCAACTGCCAAGGGTCAGGGAAGGGAGATGGAATAAAGGGGGAAAGGAAAATGAATAATGGGACAGGAAAGACTAAATGAGGTGGTGGATGGGGGTAGGGTAGAGGACAGAATATGGGTAGGGTTAACTAACCCTAAAGACTTTTTGGTCTGATTTTTATTAAGCATTTTAAGGGCCGTTGATGAAAGGTTGCTGCTAACTCAAATGCTCTATAGATGTAGTTGATGAGAGCCAGAGGTTGGCAGTAGAGATCTCTGAACAATGATTAAGAAATGAGGATGGAGACAGACTGAGACAGGGACAGGAAGGCACCAGCAGCTGTGGCAGGAGTTTGGAGACAGAGGAGAAAAGGACCGACTGTCCATGAGCACATCATTTCAGGGAGTCAGGAGATGGTGAAGACCAATGACTGCTCCTGTGCTCCCTGGTGAGACAGTTGGGGATCACCCAGGATGGGGGATAACACCATCAGATGCTGATGAGAGACATCATACGGGTCATGCCTGTTTCTGTGCTGTCATGTCACAGCCTGGAAGGGGCCCAGGGCTGGCATGCATCACAGGAAGTTAGAGCAGGGCAGCTGCAAGGATGTTCTAATCACACAGCCGCAGGCTAGTGTCAGTGTCCTGAGATTCTGTCTCATCCTAATGATCAGAACTGGCCCATCACTGAGCTCAGACCCCACCCAGCCAGGGCCCTGCTGGCCATATGTATGTATTTCTTATATACCTGGATGGGAACTATTGGTGGGAATTTGTCCTACATAAGGTCCCTCTTCTTTGCTTGGAGACCTGCCACCGACTTGTTTAGGGTCAGAGCTGCGCCTCTCACCTTGCCCCAGATGTGCACTGAAGAAGCCTTGCTGTGTTTCTCTAAGTATAGACTCATTTCTTCCATTTTCTAGACCCAGGAGCTTAACCCCAGTGATGTACATGAGCCCAGTATTCTTTTTATTTTTCAGAGACAGGGTCTTACTCTATAACCCAGGATGTCCTGGAATTTGCTATGTAGCCAAAGCTGACCTTAAATTTTTGTTAATCCAAAAATACAACTCTCACTTCAAAGGGGATAAATGATACTTTATTTTATAACTCAAACTATCTAGTGACCATGGCCCATGAACACAGATTCAGGTTACTCTAAATTTCATGTTCCAAAGTAGAGACAGTTGCATGAAATTTTTATAGAAACAGAATAAAGAAGGTATCAATCAACACACTTTTCAAATACATGGATGGAAACATTAAGTACAGCAAAGAGGAGAAATCTCAGCTATAGGCCAAGATGGTATCTGATGACAACATGGTACTGGTTTGGGCAACATTGAGGAGGTCATAGAGAGAAACTGAGGCTTGGCACCATGTCGCAGGGGTCAAGTCTATGAAGGTAAACCATGAGAAATCATTGTTGAAGGTACAGCCTCAGCTGCAGTGGAAACTCCATGATACTGAAGGTGCTGGGACTGTGGGACAACTACCAAGGCAAGTGAAAGGTGACAGTTGTTGAATGGAACTGGCCTGAGCTCAGCTGTGTGAGCTACAGAGCTGGGGATGTGGGGCTGCCCAAGCCTCTTGGAGCCCAGAAAATCATGAGTAAGTCTTGGACGTTGGACACTGAGCCACACAGATGGACATGGTTTCCATTAAGTGTGATTGCTTCTATGCTCTGATTCTTCCCATTAGGAGTAAGAAAGTATTTAACTTGTTTTTTTATTTTACAGGAGCCCACAATTGAGAGACTTTTGATTCTTAAAGAGACCTTGAACTTTTAAAGTTTTGGACTTTATAAAGATTGTGGGACTTTTAAAGGTGGACTGTGTTTAATATTGTGACATCAAATTAGATCTTAGGGGCGGGGAAACATGTTTTAGCAGCGATGCCTTTGTAAACTCAAAAGGAGTGAGCTTGTGATGACTAATCTTGGTGGGCAACTTAACACACTAGGGAAGAGTGAACCTCAGCTGAGGGGTTTCCTCCATCATATCGGGTCATTTTGCGTCCCCTCCCCAGGCAGGTGGAACTGGGCTGGAGGACAAGCTAGCTGAGCGGGCCTGAGGGACCACGCCAGTACACAGAGCTCCTCTGTGGTTTCTACCTCAAGTTCCTGCTTAAGTTCCTGACTTGGTTTCTCTCGATGATGAACTGTAATCTATAGGATGATTTTGATTGGAGTCTTTTATCACAGCAACAGGAAAGAAAACTAGGACACTTGTCCTCTCCCTGGGTTTCAACCTCCCTGCTTTCCTGGTACATTCCATATCATCACCAGGCAACTTGGCTGTTCTCCTTCAGCGTGATGGAGGGCTTGGTATTGTTTCAAAGATGCGTGATAATCAACAGTCACCAGAGCTCTGAGCACCAGAGATCAACACTAATTCCTATCTCACAAGTCTAGTGGAAGAAACCTGTAGACAGAAGTGAAGGCAAAAGTAAAGGCGTTTATTGGACATCAAGGGAAGCTAGAACTCCTGAGAGCAATGCAGTGGTGCTGTGACTCGGACTAACTGTTCATTAGAGCTGCCCAACAGGAATGGTTCCAAGAGAGGATTGCTGCAGTCCAGATTTTGGTTTGGGGTTTTAGACAGGGGAATTGCAAAGTAGAGTAGAAGTATAAGGGGGACCAGCCATGAGCTGTTCAGTACACTGGAAGCTGCCTGCCTATGTGGTTTTTCTAGGAACAAGAATGTCTTTGGCTGTGGTTGGTAAGTGGTTCTTGTCAAGTAGCGGTTGTCAGCTCAAACAGTAAAAACCTTGGGGCCCATCCTGACTGCCTGGTGGGAGTCTAACTAACGCCTGACCTCGATGGTTCAACGTGACTTCACAGTGGATATACCATTTATATTAATATCCATGGGTCTCTTTGTGGACCTAACAACCACACAGATTACTTATAATTGCTATTCTGCTTAGGGCTGGAGTGAGGGGGTGAGAAATACCTGAAAGTAAAGGAGGACTGACAGGAGACAGCACAAAAAAGAAGTTACCTTTAGGTAACATTACAAGTGTCTTATACTCAGCAGAGGCAAAGATTTACCTCTCTTGTGGGAGGGGTTGGTTCCTCAGGATAGAGGAGAATGAGTGAAAAAATGAGGAGAAGACCCTCAGTACAGCACCAATGCCACATTTGGCTTTTTTATGTAGAAGTAGAAACAGATTATAACTCAAGGGAAGTGACATCATCAGCCCAGGATGGTTTAAGTGGGATCCTTGAAGGGTGAGGTCTAAGATGAATTCTCCAAACTGGATTGGATTTTTTTGGCATCTGTTGTGATATTTCCCCTTTCATCTATGATTCTGTTGATTTGAATTTGTTCTTTCTTTCTTTTGGTTAGCTGGGCTAAGGGTCTTTCTATCTTGTTTGACCTTTCAAAGAACCAGCTCTTTGAGTCATTAATTTTTTTCATATTTTTTTCTATTTCATTAATTTCTGCTCTGATTTTGTTTTTCTCTTCTTGTCTGCTGGGTTTGGGTTTAATTTGTTCTTGCCTTTCCAGAGTCTTGAGTTGTAATATTAAGTCATTTATTTGTGCTGTTTCTGATTTTTTTAATGGAGGCACTTAGAGCTATACACGTTCCACTTAGGACTGCTTTGAAAGAGCCTCAGAAGTTGTGTTGTGTTCTCATTTTCATTTTGTTCCAGGAATACTTTTCTTTCTTTCTTAATTTCTTCTTTGACCCATTCATCATTCAGGAGTGTGATGTTTAATCTCCATGAGTTCATCTAGTTAGTAGAGCTCCTTTTGCTGTTGATTATAAGCTTTATTGTACTGTGGTCTGACAGAAGGCATTGAATTATCTCAATTTTTTGTATTTGTTGATATTTGTTTTGTGCCCCAGAATGTGGTCAATTTTAGAATAACTTGCTTGAGCTTCTGAGTGGAGAGGGTGTTCTTTAGTTCGTGGGTGGAATATTCTGTATATGGCTGTTAGATCCATTTTATGTAATATGTCATTTAATTCAGATGTCTCTCTGTTTATTCTTTGTCAAGCTAATGTGTCTATTGAAGATAAGGGGTATTAAAGTCACCTACTGTTTCTGAGTTGGAGTTAATCTCTGTCTTATAGTCCTGGAGTACTGATTTTATGAACTTTGGTGCTCCAGAGTTTGGTGCATATATGTTCATGTTCGTAATATTGTATTTGTCAGTTGTTCCTTTGATTAGAACGAAGTGGCCCTCTTTATCTCTTCTAATGAGTTTTAATTTGAAATCTATTTTGTCAGATATTAAAATTTCCACACCTGCTTGCTCCTTAGGGCCATTAGCTTGGAATATTTTTTTTCCATCCTTTTACCCTGAGATAGTGTGTCTATCCTTGATGGTGAGATGAGTGTCTTGAAAACAACAAAAACGTGTTTTTTCTTTCTTGATCCATTGTACCAGCCCTTATCTTTTGACATGGGAGTTGAGACCATTGATATTTGGTATTATTATTGAAAGTTGTGTATTGGATGCTGTCATTTTAATTTCTTTGTGTCTGTGGCCTTATTTTGTGTTTCTATTGTTACACCTTTCTTCGTTTTCTTTCTGTAGCCTCTTGGGTATTCTCATTCCTTTTTTCGGTTCTTTGTATTGCTTCAAGTATTCTCTGTTGGACTGGTTTGGATGACATGAATTCTTTCAGTCTATTCTTGTGGAAAATTTTCCATTGCCCTTCGACTTTGATAAATAGTTTTGCTGGATAAAGTATTCAAGGTTGGCATCCCCGGTTGTTTAGAACTGGGAATACTTTTGTCCAGGCTCTTCTGGCTTTCATAGTTTGCATTGAAAAGTCAGCTGTAATTCTGATGAGTTTTCCTTTATATGTAATGTTGTTTTTCTCTAGCAGTTTTTGGTGCCCTCTCTTTGTTCTGCAAATTTCATGTTTTTACTATGATATGCTGTGGGGACTTTCTGTTCTGATGATGTCTAATTGGTGTTCTATGTGCTTCTTGAATCTCTATAGATACATCTTTCCTTAATTTAGGGAGGTTTTCTTCTATAATCCAATTGAAGATATATTCAATGCCATTGGCTTGAGATTCTTCTCCTTTCTGTATGCCTATAATTCGTAGATTTGGTTGTTTCATGTTGTCCCACTTTTCCTGAGAGTTCCTGTGTTTTTTTTTTTTAATTTTGCATAGTCTTTGCTTAAGGAGTCCAGATCTTCAACTTTATCATCCAGTCTTGATATTCTGTTTTCCATTTCATTCATTCTGTTTGTGAGGCGCTCTACTGTTGTTTCTAATTGGTTTATTGAATTTTTCAGTTCCATGTTCATTTCCATTTGGGGTTTTTTTGTGTGTGTGTGTAGTCGCTGACCAGCTAATAAGACTTTCATTTGGCAAAACTTTGTCTGAGTCGTCTTTTGTGGTGAAACACCATGCTGGATAAAGCGAGTCACTGGGGGTGGGCTTGAGAGTTCTTAAGTATTGCCAGATTTCCAGTCACTCTCTGCTTCCTGTGCCTACTTGAAGATGTGAGAGCTTAGCTTCTGTTCCTACTCCAGTCACCTTTGCTGCCATGATGGACTCTTGCCCCTTTTGAACCACAAGTTGAATAAACTCTTCTTTTATAAGTTCCCTTGGTCATGGTGTTTCTATAGTAGCAACAGAAAAGTAACTAATACAGTAATTGGTACCAGAGAGTGGGATGTTGGCTGTGAAGAACCTGACCACATGGGTTTTTTGGAGGAACGCAGAAGACTTTGGAAGTTGGGCTAGAAGAGCAGTTGATTGCTGTAAGCAGAGCTTAATAGGCCATTCTAGTATGTGCCTGGAAGAAAGTAGTGCTGAGACAATGTAGTTCCAGAGGGAAATAAGGACTTGAGCAACAACTGGAGTATGTGACAGAGTCTTGCTGGAGTCTCCCCACAGCAAAAAACCTTGCCTGAAGCTAAGTTGAAAAGCAATGGACTAATTTCTTTGGCAGAGGATATTTCAAAGAAGTCTACCACACAAATGGTGGGATGACTATGAATGGTGTGTATTATGCAGATATATAATGAAAAAGAATGAATGAGGCAGAAAGAAATGCAGAATGCACAGTTTGGATTGAGAAAAGAGCACTGGGAAGATTAATGTTGGAACCATGGAATGTGCAGAAGGAGAGGATCCCTTTGATAAAGAGATTAAAGTGATTAAGGAGAGGCCTAGAGATTTTCACTTAAACAATGGACAAAGAGCCTCCAGGGTAAGACCACACCCAGCTAAGCCTCCAACTTGTGAAAGGAAAGTGTGGCAGGACTTTTTCTACTAGGAAACCGCTGAAGAAAAAGGCTTAGAAAGTGGATGAAGCAAGTTGGGGTTCACCCCAAACTTACAACCAAACATGTCAGTATTGTTCACCTGGTTCTGGCTGTAGAGACATGAAAGATGCAAGAGTGAAAGGGTCATCAGGTCTTCCTCTGTATCCACAGAGGAGCCTCTGAGGACAAGCAGGGACAATTTTTTATAAAGAAGGGCACTGACAAGCTGAGAGGCACTGAAAGGCCATTGAATGAAGCTATGAAAATGAAGCCTGGTTGGCAGTGGAGACCTCATGAAGACTTTCAAGATGTCAAAGCTGTGAGACATCTGCCAAGAAGAACTGCACACATCGAGCCCAGCAGGCCAAGAGTGAGATGTATGTTGCATGCAGAAAAGATGGAGAGGCTGAGCTATCTAAGCTCTTTGGAAGTAAAGTCCCAGAAGTTAGGCATGGAGCTACTGGATTTGGTGTTTTTCCTGGTGGTTTTCTTTCTTGCTTTGATCTGGTATTTCCTCACTATGACTCTATTCCTCCCTTTTAGAATGGGAATGCATATTTGGTTTCACTGTATGTTGGGAGTATGTAATTTGTTTTTTTCATTTCACAACAGCTTACAGTCAAGAGATTGTCCTGAGTTTCAGAAGAGACTTTGGACTATGGACTTTAGAACAGTATCAAGACTGGTAAAGTCTAGGGGAACTTTTAAGGATAGTCTAAATGCATTTTGCAGTTTATATGGTCATGAACCTATGGGGGCCAGGGAGTGGAGTCTAGTGGTTTGAATGAGAATGTCCCCCGTAGGCTCCAAGTATTTGGACATTTTGTCCCCAGTTGGTGATGCTGTTTTGGAAGCTCTTAGAAGGTATGACCATGCTGGAAAAAGTATGTCAGTGGGGATGTGTCACGCCATCTCCAATGAAGCCTGCGTGAGAACCTCCATGGGTTGAGGCTGGAACTTCAAGGAAGGTTGCCTCTTGGAATTGGCTGTGCTAAAAAACATGCAGTGTACTTGGCATGCTTTTACTTGCTATTATCTTTCTGACTGTCACTGTATCATGGGCTTTCAGGGGCCCAGAAAGCACCTGGTGTCCTTGACACCACTGTCACTGCCTTTATTGAAATCTTTTAGTTATCCTAGTATGCAGGAAGAGTTCTCAGGAACTTAATCACCAAAGACAACTTTGCCTCCAGATGCAGCACTATTAATGAAAGCTATTTTAGATGCAGCAAGAAGTAGTCAAGCAGAATTAATGCTGGAAAGTCCAGGGAGTAACGGATTTCTAGAAGAGAGACATAGATGGGTAAATATAGATAGAAGAAGGGTTTCTTGTTATTCATTACAATTCATGGATAAATTGGTAAGATCAAGACCACCGTGGTGTCTTTTGATAAACAATCAATAAGAGAGCATTAAAGAGCAAATATAGAAAGTATTTTAAAATTGGTAGGATAAGAGAAAAATATGGTTTCATGGATCTCTAACATGAGATAGCCTTTTGGGGACTTATAGAGTTAAACTAACTTAGAAGCCCTATGGCCCACTACAAACAAGCAAGGAATGTTATCAGATCGTTAAAAATGTAATATCAGGCACAGTTGATATTGAAAGTACTTGGTGGTTTAAGGTCATTCTGACCTGAAATCACAAAACTAAGCAGAATTCTGAGTGCGTAATAAAAACTGGTAGTAGAAACCACAGTATCATAAAGCAGGAATTTGCTGGCTGGTACCAGATTGATAAGATAAGGAAATGTGTTTTGGCTATATATGATAGTTGGCAAAATTGTTTCACTTTTACTGAAAATCTTAGGAAGTGACTAATTACAGAACAGTCATACTGATGATGAACTTTTGCAATCTTTGCTGTATATATTTCAAACCTTGCAGCTGCAAAAATACACTCAGACCTTCACCAAGTTCTTGTGTGTCTCTCTGTTTGTCACTCGCCGAATCCTTGCCCACTCTCTCGAGGACCCTGTTCCCGTCGGACTGAACTGCTCTGGTCTGGGCTGGTCCGTCGCAGGGATGGGCTTAAGAACTCTTAAGTCTTGCCAGATTTCTAGTCACTCTCTACTTACTTTGCCCGATTGAAGATGTAATAGCTTAGATTCTGCTCCTACTCCAGCAGCCTTTTCTGCCACGATGGACTCCTGCCTCTTTGGAACCATAAGCTAAAAAAATCTTCCTTTTATAAGTCCTCTTGATCATGGTGTTTCTATTATAACAACAGAAAAGTCACTAATACAATAGGTTTTAAAATTATTTCCTTATAATACTGGAACTTTTTGTCTGTTGTGATGTTTCCCCTTTCCTCTCTGATTTGTTGATTTGGATTTGCTCTTACTTTTGGTTAACCTGGCTAAGGGTCTGTCTATCTTGTTGATCTTTTTAAAGCATTGGCTCTTAGACTCATTGATTCTTTGTATTGTTTCCTTTGTTTCTATTTCATTAAGTTCAGCTCTGATTTTTGTTATTTCTTCTTATGTATTGAGTTTGGGTTTCATTTAGAGTCTTGAGTTGCAATCATAAGTCATTTGTTTGTGCTCGTTCTGATTTTTTAATATATGCACTTAGAGCTATAAACTTCCATCTTAGGACTGCTTTTAAAGTGTCCCATATTTTGCTGTGTTGCATTATCCTTTTTGGTTAGTTCCAGGAATATTTTTATTTTTTTCTTAATTTTTCCTTTGACCCACTCCTCTCTCAGGAGTGTGTTATCTAATCTCCATGAGTTTGTGTAGTTACTAGGCCTTCTTTTGGTGTTGATTTTAAGCTTTATTGCATCGTGATCTGATAGAATTTATGGAAAATTTCATTTTTTTGTACTTGTTAATGTTTGTTTTGTTCCCCAGTATGTGGTCAATTTTAGAGAAAGTTCCATGGGGTGCAGAATAGAAAGTGTGTTCTTTGGTGCTTGGATGGAATGTTCTGTAGATGTCTGTTAGATCCATTTGATGTATGGTATTTAATTCAGATGTCTCTCTGGTTATTCTTTGTCCATTGGACCTGTCTAATGGAGACAGTGGGGTATTGAAGTTCCCTACTATAACTGAGTTGGGGTTAATCTATGTCTTAAAGTCCTGTAGTACTGATTTGATAAAGTTAGGTGCACCAGAAATTGGTGCATATATGTTCATGATTGTACTATCTTCTTGGTCGATTGTTCCATTGATCAGAAAAAAAAATGACCCTCTTCATCTCTTCTGATTTGTTTTAGTTTGAAGTCTATTTTGTGAGATATTAGAATTGCAACCCCTGCTTATTCTTAGTGTCATTTTCTTGGAATGTTTCCTTTCCATCTTTTCATTTTAAAGCAGTGCCTCATTCTTGAAGGTGAGATGAGTTTCTTGTAGACAGTAAAAATATGGATTTTGTTTCTTAATCCATTCAAATAGCCAGTGTCTTTTGACTGGGGAGTTTAGTCCATTGATATTTAAAGTTATTATTGAAAGATGTGTATTGGTTGCATCATATTAATTTCTGTTTGCTTTCCTTATCTAATTTTGTGTTTCCACAATTATACTTTGATTTAGTTTCTTTCTGTTGCCCTTTGGGTATAGTCGTTCCTTTCTTCAATTCTTTGCATTGCTTCAAGTATTCTCTGAAGGGCTGGTTTTGTGGACACGAATTCTTTCAGCCTATTCATGTCATGAAAAAAATTCCCCTTCAACTATAATAGATATTTTTGCTGGGTAAAGTATTCTGGGTTGGCATCTATGGTCATTTAGAACTGGGAATATTTTGGTCCAGGCTCTTCTGGCTTTCATAGTTTTCATTCAAAAGTCAGCTGTAATTCTGATGGGTTTTCATTTATATGTGACTTATTTTATTTTTTTGCAGCTTTTAGTATTTGTTTTGCACATTTAGTGTTTTTACTATGATATGCTGTGGGGAGTTTTTTTCTGGTCCTGGCTATTTGGTATTCTATATTTGTATGGGCATGTCTTTTCTTAATTTTGGGAAATTTTCTTCTACAATCCTGTTGAAGGTCTGGTCAATACCATTAACCTGAGATTCTTCTTCCTCTATGCCTATGATGTGTGAATTTGATCTTTTCTTGGTGTCCTACATTTCCTGCATACTCCATTCCTGTGTTTTAAATTTCTTTTTGTAATCTTGTTTGAGTGGTCCAATTCTTCAACTTTATCATCCAGTCTTGACATTCTGTTTTCCATTTCATTCATTCTATTGGTGAGGCTTTCTCCTGAAGTTCCAAATTGTCTTATTGAGTTTTTCACTTCTTTCTTCATTTCAGCTTGAGTTTTCTTCAATGTTTTTCTCTCTTTGTGAATTCAATCAGAAGTTTATTCCTATCTTGTTCTAGTTCTTTGTTTTGTTTGTTTGTATGTTCTTTAAATTCATTGAATTCTTTGATCATGTTTAAGATTGTTCTTTTAAATTCTGTGTTCTAGGTTATTGCTAGGGAGTTCTAATTATAGAACTCTTGAATAGGACTGGTGATGTTTGGTGGAAACAAATATTTTGGTTTTTCATATTATTTTTTGTTGTGATTTTGGCATGTGGATTTCATTTGTTGTTTGTGATTCTGGTAATAATCTCAAGCCTTCCTTTGTTGAGTTGAATTCTGATTCTGTTTGTATTATTGACGTACCTTGGTTGTTTTCTTATTGGGTATGAAGAGCTGGTTGGTCTAGGCTTCAGGTTCTCTCTTTTGATTTTATATTGGGGGGACAAGATGGCACTAGTCAACCTACTCAGGAACTCCCAAAGAGGCCAAAGTCAGGTGCCAATCAGGAATGCTCAGGCTTCCTCCTAAGGTCTGGGCCCCTAACAGTCAACAGGAACAGCACAATTTAGGGAACTCACTAGGCAGAGGCCCCATTCAGACACTCTCAGGCAATCTGCAAAGGTCTGAGCCCCTACTAAAGGGCAGATACGCCTAGCCCTGGAGCTATGAGGGGACAGCAGGTGGTCCCAACATAGGGGCATGGGAACAGTGTTATTTGGGGAGCTCATCCACACACAGAGGCTGGATTCAGGTTCACAGACCTATCACAGCCATTTTATTTTGAGATGT
>NW_008350758.1:74195-100879 GCF_000622305.1 Nannospalax galili
GTGTAAATGCATCCACTGGAGTCTAGTCAGTCCATCCAATGGTCATATGTAAGTCATACTCTCCCTCACCCAACAGCAATCTGATTGCTGCACTGTTTTTTATTGTGTAGTCCTCAGCTATACACATGGTCTCATGTAGAGATATTGTATGTGATAATTTTTCAGTAGGTTTTTGAACTAATACATTTCCTTCTGGTTTTTCATACCAGTTAAGCATTATTTATCTCTCCTCTTTTTCTCCATGTCTAACTCTCCCTCCTCCTTCCTCAGTTAAAGTACCTCCATTTTCCCCATTTCATCATTGATAATAACAGTCTCTGTGGTCCCCCCTCTCTTGAACTCCTTCTTCCTCTTTTACTCCCATGAAAACCGTTCTTCTCCTTCTTCTCTCCCCCAGTTTTACCAATTTCCCCCTTGGTAACACCTGAATCCTACTATTCCTCTCTCTCAGGCTCATTCTTCCCCTTTACCTCTGTGGTTCCTTTCCACTTTTCTGCTTTGTGCAGTAATGTCAGGATATATACTCACATATAAGTATTTGGTGTTAAGATTCAGAAATGAGGTCGGACATATGTTGTTCATTTTATTCTGAGTCTGTGTTACTTCACTTCATATAACAGTTTCTAGTTCCATCCATTTACCTGCAAATTTCATGATATCATCTTTCTTTACTGCTGAGTAAAACTCCATCGTATAAATAAACCACATTTTCTTTATCTATCCAATCATCAGTGAGGAGCACTAAGGTTGCTTCTATTTCTTAGTTATTGTGAAAAGAGCAGCAACAAACATGGATATACAAGTATCTCCGTGGTAGGATGAGTCCTTGGGTATATGCCAAGGAGTGGTATAACTGGATCATGTGATTGCATTGCTTGAGTTTGCCCACCAACAATGAGTATTTCCATTTCCCCACGTCCTCTCCAATATTTGGTATCATTTTATTGACGTACCTTGGTTGTTTTCTTATTGGGTATGAAGAGCTGGTTGGTCTAGGCTTCAGGTTCTCTCTTTTGATTTTATATTGGGGGGACAAGATGGCACTAGTCAACCTACTCAGGAACTCCCAAAGAGGCCAAAGTCAGGTGCCAATCAGGAATGCTCAGGCTTCCTCCTAAGGTCTGGGCCCCTAACAGTCAACAGGAACAGCACAATTTAGGGAACTCACTAGGCAGAGGCCCCATTCAGACACTCTCAGGCAATCTGCAAAGGTCTGAGCCCCTACTAAAGGGCAGATACGCCTAGCCCTGGAGCTATGGGGGGACAGCAGGTGGTCCCAACATAGGGGCATGGGAACAGTGTTATTTGGGGAGCTCATCCACACACAGAGGCTGGATTCAGGTTCACAGACCTATCACAGCCATTTTATTTTGAGATGTTTTTAATTTTTTAAAGTTATTTCAAACTTTAAAACTTTGCAAAAATGTAAGCATTTACATATACCTTAAGTCATTTATAATTATTTTTTTTTAATTTTTGTGCATTCACGCAAAACACCTTAATCGTATTTATATCCCTTCCCACATTCGTACCCCACCCCCATGTTTCATGCATTCTATATCTGTTAAAGACTATCTAGTCAAGTTAGTGTACCCCGACATCCTTGATAACCAAAGCTTATTTTAATTATTTGTCTCTATATTAATTCACTTGTTTTTGACAATTCCATGTACATAATCTTTCCGCTTGTTTTCACCTCCATCCTTCCTGCTTTCCCTCCCCACGTCAGCCCCCACCTACCTCTCTCATTTTTCCACCTTCATGGTTTTTTGTTTTGTTTTCTGTCTCACTGAGTTTGACTAGGGCAATCTGTGTGATCCCAGCTTTAGAACTACGGATTAGAGCCTGGTGACATCACCAGGTGAACACAACAATGTCCATCCCCTTCTCCCAAAATCTGTTAGAGGCATAGGGCATCGATGAACTCCATTCATGGATTCTGTAAAGTGGAGGTGCAGCTGGCACAATTCACCCACTTAGAGCACTTTTTGCTTCACTCAGCTCAAGTCTGCCCACAACTATCCATCCTCTCCAGGTGGAATGAAGCAGAAAATCCTCTCTTGGGTCAAGACCAGTGAAAAGTGATATTTTAGGAGGTTCCTGAGCACAGATGTCACTGCAGATTGTCTGGTGGTGTTCCTCCTTTTCCCAACCTCTCCCTCCAACCCATTCTGGGTACTGTCTCTGTTCAAACCCACATCTTAAAGTTTCTACTCTGTGAAGTAACCACAACCCATGTGATGTATAATACAAACAGTGAAGGGAAGGGGTAGGAAATGGCTGAAGGGAGGGGGTAGGAAATGGCTGTGGTTGATGAGAGCAGGAAATGTCACAGGCACAGACTCGTCGAAAACCAACTTGCCTTAGAATATGAGACAGTTCTGGGAAATGGACAGACACTATGTGTGGAGCACTTTTTTTTTCTGGGGACTGCTGTAAAAAAATCATCTTATGGTCTCCTTACCTAAACGTTGGGCAATACGGCCCAGATGTTTGGGTAGGTGTGTGAAGAGTTGGTGAATAGGGGGGAAATGTCAGCTTAAATAGCAAAAGGAGGAAGTGGAAAGGGAGCAGAAACTGCTGAAAAATCAACTACAGTGAGATTGAATGCTGGATGCTGTGACTACTGAGCAGTGTTATCTGTTAACAATGCCTGATATTATATAGCCTTCAGCTATGCACATGGACTCATGTAGAGACACTATATGTATACATTTTCATTGGTTTTTGAACATTTCCCTCTAGTGTTTAACACTAGTTAAGTACTATTTATATCTCCTCTCAATCTACCTAACACTCTCTCCTCCCTCCCCAGTAAAAGTACCAAAATTAATCCATTTTGCCCTTGATAATATCTGTCTCCTGTGGTCCCCCCTCTCTTGAACTCCTTCTTCCTCTTTTACTCCCATGAAAACCGTTCTTCTCCTTCTTCTCTCCCCCAGTTTTACCAATTTCCCCCTTGGTAACACCTGAATCCTACTATTCCTCTCTCTCAGGCTCATTCTTCCCCTTTACCTCTGTGGTTCCTTTCCACTTTTCTGCTTTGTGCAGTAATGTCAGGATATATACTCACATATAAGTATTTGGTGTTAAGATTCAGAAATGAGGTCGGACATATGTTGTTCATTTTATTCTGAGTCTGTGTTACTTCACTTCATATAACAGTTTCTAGTTCCATCCATTTACTTGCAAATTTCATGATTTCATCTTTCTTTACTGCTGAGTAAAACTCCATCGTATAAATTTCCTGAGCACAGATGTCACTGAAGATTGTCTGGTGGTGTTCCTCCTTTTCCCAACCTCTCCCTCCAACCCATTCTGGGTACTGTCTCTGTTCAAACCCACATCTTAAAGTTTCTACTCTGTGAAGTAACCACAACCCATGTGACGTATAATACAAACAGTGAAGGGAGGGGGTAGGAAATGGCTGTGGTTGATGAGAGCAGGAAATGTCACAGGCACAGACTCATCGAAAACCAGCTTGCCTTAGAATATGAGACAGTTCTGGGAAATGGACTGACACTATGTGTGGAGCACTTTTTTTTTCTGGGGACTGCTGTAAAAAAATCATCTTATGGTCTCCTTACCTAAACGTTGGGCAATATGGCCCAGATGTTTGGGTAGGTGTGTGAAGAGTTGGTGAATGGGGGGAAATGTCAGCTTAAATAGCAAAAGGAGGAAGTGGAAAAGGAGCAGAAACTGCTGAAAAATCAACTACAGTGAGATTGAACGCTGGATGCTGTGACTACTGAGCAGTGTTATCTGTTAACAATGCCTGATATTATATAGCCTTCAGCTATGCACATGGACTCATGTAGAGACACTATATGTATACATTTTCATTGGTTTTTGAACATTTCCCTCTAGTGTTTAACACTAGTTAAGTACTATTTATATCTCCTCTCAATCTACCTGTCTGACACTCTCTCCTCCCTCCCCAGTAAAAGTACCACAATTAATCCATTTTGCCCTTGATAATATCTGTCTTCTGTGGTCCCCCCTCTCTTGAACTCCTTCTTCCTCTTTTACTCCCATGAAAACCGTTCTTCTCCTTCTTCTCTCCCCCAGTTTTACCAATTTCCCCCTTGGTAACACCTGAATCCTACTATTCCTCTCTCTCAGGCTCATTCTTCCCCTTTACCTCTGTGGTTCCTTTCCACTTTTCTGCTTTGTGCAGTAATGTCAGGATATATACTCACATATAAGTATTTGGTGTTAAGATTCAGAAATGAGGTCGGACATATGTTGTTCATTTTATTCTGAGTCTGTGTTACTTCACTTCATATAACAGTTTCTAGTTCCATCCATTTACTTGCAAATTTCATGATTCATCTTTCTTTACTGCTGAGTAAAACTCCATCGTATAAATAAACCACATTTTCTTTATCCACCACATTTTCATTATCCAATCATCAGTGAGGAGCACTTAAGTTGCTTCTATTTCTTAGTTATTGTGAAAAGAGCAGCAACAAACATGGATGTACAAGTATTTCTGTGGTATGATGAGCCCTTTGGGTATATGCCAATGAGTTGTATAGCCAGATAATACGGTAGGTTCATTTTTAGTTTTTTAAGAGTTCTCAACAATGCTTTTCATACTGGTTACAACAGTGCCAGCAGGAGACCTCTCTTCCAGTTGTTGGCCAGGGTATTTCTACTGACTCCCCAAATTACACAGGCTATTGGCATAGTCCTTGATTATCCCCCAGAACTTTCAGGTAAGTGCCTACCGCTGAAGACATTTTACTTCAGACACAGGACATGGAGCATTGGAGCTGGAACTGACCTGGAAGCCTCCTCCTTGAAGATTATTTCTCATAGTTTTAGAATGCACTATGCAAGCTGCTGATGGAGAACATTAGTTGATGGTCCAACATCAGCTTTAAGGCCTACAACAATGACCTGCATATCCATATTGGTGCAATGGTGGCAGGTCCTACTCAGCTGTAGTCAGAGACCTCTAAATGCTCATAGAAAGCAAGTAAAGAAAACTTTCAAAATGTGTCCAGTGTTTCTAAACCACTACATGATGATTTTCTGTCAAAAGGACTGGTATTTTCACAGGTCAGAATCAATCAGGGAGAGGTAAAGAATGGAGGTTATATACTTTTTCTTTTTTTAATCGAATATTTGTGTATTTAATACAGAATATCATTGTCAACGTAATCATCTTTATACCCCCTTCCCCATTGGTACCCTCCCATAGTCCCCCCACCACCACACTGGAATTCATATATTCTGTCATTTGTGTTAAGTCCTGTTGTGTGAAGGTAGTGTCCCAGATTACCTTCAGTGTAATTTCATCTACTGGGGTCTAGGCATCCTATCTAGAACCCTCCCTTTAAGGAGATCACCTCTTTCTGACCCAGCAACAATAAGATGCCCGTGATTCTTCGACTAGGATTGGGGCCTGATACCCATTTCCATAGTTCTGTGCTGGAGTTTTATCTGCTTGAGTTTGAATAGGTCTTGTGCATGCTGACACTATTGCTGTAGGTTCATAGAAGCAAGGTTCCAGGAATTTGTCGGACTCCATTTCCACATGATTGTGCACCTCCTATCTGGCTCTTACAATTTTTCCGCCCCTCTTCTTCCAGGGTCCCTGAGAGAGGCAAAGAACAGGTTTATTAATTTGCTTATTTAATGAATTGAGAACTGCATTTTGTCCACTACTGTGCTTATACCCAGTTAGTAAAGGATATCACAAGACACATGTGGTCTTCCAGTCACACTGTTATAGGGTATGAGACAGTAAAATGCTAGAAAAATATTTTTCTATTATAGTCATGACCTTGAAGGAGCACTGCTGTGTACTTAGAGAAAGGACAATTGGGCTCATGAGAGCCGGCATCACAGGTTTGTGCTGATGCAGAGGAGGGTTGCTGGAGAAGACTTCTCCAAGAGCAGAGGCATGAGCAGGAATGAGCTGGTCAGTAATCCACTAGAACATGACTACTACAGGGAAGGGGGCTGGTTCTGCAAAAACCTATGAGATTAAGGAGCTTAGAGCAATCTGTGAGCATGGGGGAGGCTCGTGCAAGGAAACTGGTCAGAGGAAGAAAGTCATGCAGGTGTCTGGGGCCTTCTAATGGTTTAAACTAATTTATAAACGTAAGCAAAAACTATGAAGAAATATAAAAATGAAAATACGATGAAATTTCAGTTTTAAAATAGTGTAGGGTCTGTTTGGAAAGATGGCTCAGCAGTTAAGTGTACTGTCTGCTCTTACAGAGGTCTCTTGTTTGATTTCCAGCACCCACATAGTGGCTAACAACCATCTGTAACTCCCAGGTCCATGGGGTCTGATGCTCTCTTCTGACTGCCTTGGGTATTGCACAACACAGGTGTCCTTATATACATGAAGATAACACATTCATACACATAAAATAAAAATAATAAAAGTAGATAAATAAAATAATGCAGGGTTGTACATAAGGCAAAGATCAAAAGGGAGCCTGCTACATTGCCAACAAATGTCGGTGGATTAGGTCACATGAAGGTGAGAAGAAATTAATAATTTTGAGATTTTTGAAGATAGAATCATTGAGATCTGGTGAAAGAATAATGCATGTCAGGAAAAGAAAGCTTGGTCTGCCAAGAGTCCATGGTCTGACAAGAGCTTTGGGCTGCATGGTGATGTCATTTGCTGAGATGAGGAATCAAAGCTGGGGTAGAGTCAAGGTTTGTATTCTGGCTAAACACTGTTGGAAATGCTCATGAAAGAGCCAATGAGAAGTTGAGTGATAAGTTTGGATCTCCCAGGAAGGTGCAGATTACACATCTTTTAAAATGTACCATAGTATACACTTACCAGCTAGAGAGGGGAGAGTGGCCAAAATCGTTGCAAGGAAGCACTGCAGGTTGTGAGGGTTTTTTTTTTGTCATTTGTGTAAGAGAAGAATAACCTGGAAATGAAATGCTGACATGAGCTTTTGGATGTAGCTGCAGGAGACATGCAGGTAGCAATTTTATGGAAACAAAAAATTATGCTGATTGCAGGAGGTTGGAGATTCCAGTTTTCTCCATCACCATAAAATGTTGTGGGTGTCTTGACTTCCTGTACTTTCCCTATGACATGCACATCAGGACGAGTGGGAGAAATTAAATGGCCTCAGCATAGTCTCTGTCTCTGTCTCCCTCTCTCTCTCCCTCCTTCCCTTCCTTCCATCCCTCTTTTTCTTCCCCTCCCTTCCTCTTACTTTTCCTTCTTGTTTGTTTTGTTTTGAATCAGGGTCTCACATTGTGGGCTGACTGGCTTGGAACTTGTGGCTGCTCTTCTACCCCTGCGACCCTGAGTGCTGAGATCTCACTTCTGAGCCACCTCACCGACGTCCAGCATGGCTTCTTCCTTCCTGCTTCTTACAATGTGAACACAGGAAGGCTGGCTGTGGCCTTTCTGACTGACTCTCTGCCCTTTCCTCAGCTGAAGAGGATTGGAAGGGAGCGACCTAGGGGTAATTGATCCCTCATCTGGGTCCCTGCTCCTGGTGGCCTCGTTCTAACTGGAAAATTAATCAAGGAAACTCACCCAGTGTACCACTTAACATCCCCTCCACTCCTTTACCCGTTGAAATTGACAATGTCAGTTGAGTTTCTGTTGTTTTAGTAAGCTATCTCAGAGTTTAGTAGCTTAAAATATTGACCATGTCATTGGCTCTAGATTCTTTGGGTGAGTCAGGAAATTCTGAGACCTGTCTGGACTTCTGGTAAACTTGGGCACTGCCCATGCATCTGTGGTAAGCTAGCAGTTGGTTCAGTATCAGATATAGTCTGAATAGGTTCACACTTGTGTGAAACTCAGGGCTTCTCCCACACACAACGCACTTTTTCCCAAATTTTTTTTTTTATCTATTGAATTTTTGTGCATTTATACACATTTTTGTGTATTATATAATACATCTTAAGTATATTTAGACTCTATGCTGGATAGCTTCATTTGTTAACTTGACACTCCTGGGTAGAGGAAGCCTCAATTTGGGAATTTCCTCAATGGTACTGGCCTGTAGCCATGTCTGTGAGACATTTTCTTGATTGTTGAGTGGTGTGGGAGGGCCCATCCCACTATGGGTCATGCTACCCCTGGGCAGGTAGTCCTGTATTGTATAAGAAAGCACGATGAGCAGGGACCAGGAGACCAAGTCAGTAAGCAGCATTCCTCCATGGTCTATGCTCCAGCTCCTGCCTCCAGGTTCCTGCCCTGAATCCCTACCTTATTGATGAACTGTGACCTGGGAGATGTAAGCCAAATAAACCCTTTCCTTGCCAAGCTGGTATTGGTAAGAATGTTTTCATCACAGAAGTATGAAAGACAATTAGAACAGACCCCCTCCTCTACCTGCACCCCCAATAGCACCCCAAACAGATATCATGCATTCTGTTATGTATGTTAAGGCTTGCTGAGTCATGTTTGTGTGCCCAGATGTTCATCAGTGTGAGTTCTTCCACTGGAGCTTGATAACTAAACTAGCACCCATCCTTTAAGAAGACCAACTCTCCACACACATAGCAGTGTGGAAAGAGCCGATAGTCCTTCAGCTGAGTTTATTCATCTCCCCACTTCTATGCTGGGTATTCATCTGGCTTAAGCTTGCTTGGGTCTCATGCATGCTGTCACCATTGTTGTAAGTTCATAGGGGAAAGTTCCTAGTCGCCTGGAAACTCTTGTTTCCTTGTGGTCATCCATCATCACTGGATCTTACAATCTTTTGATTCTTTCTTGCACTATGGTTCCTGAGCCCTGGGCTGCAGAGTTTTAATACGGGAGTTCTTTCTGAGGACATGCACTCTGTGGTCTCTTATTTTCTACACTCAGGCCAGCTGTGGCTTTCTCTGTTGATCCCCATCTGTTACATGAGGAAGCTTCACTAGTGACAATTGAGAGATGCATTAATGTTCTCTCTGCTCCTGTTCCACTGTGATCCCTGAGCATTAGATGTAGAGATTGTGTGTAGATGTGTCACTTAGAGCTGGGCACCTCGCAGACACTTATTTTCTGTGTGTGAACAATTACAGAACTCTGTGTTTGTCTCCATCTGTTGAAAAAAGAAGTTTCTTTGATGAGTGTGAAGATGTATATTTGTCTGTAAATATATTTAGAGTACACTAACAAATTAAGGTTGCTCAGTTGTGACAAAAGAAGGGTTTTCTCTGGGATCTATGACTTCTCCAGCCATGTGTATTTGGGTATGTTTACAGTACCACACATGAGTTCCTTCCCATTGAGCAGGTTTAGATTCTTTTACATAGGTGTTGATTACCCACAAGATAAAAATGCCATTCACTACCTCACCAACAGAGATAGTTTGCTGAGCCAGTCACACTTGTGATTATACGGCCTTATATCAGGGTTAAACCATTGATTGATTTTCTCCCTTAGCAGCTTACAGAGCAGCCTATGATACCATGACAGCTAGTCTTCAGGGAGGAAGCTTCCAGGTCAATTCCAGCCTCACTGCTACAAGTCCTATGTCTGAAGCATGTCCTGTCTTCAATCATAGAGTCTAATTTCAAATTCTGGAAGACAGTCAAGGGCTGCGGCAATATGCTGTGTTATTTTAGTGGACAATTGAACTATCCTGACCAGCAACTTAAAGGAAAGTTTCTCCTCTCTGCCACTGTGTTTCTTGTTATATATCCTTTAGCCCTCTCTCTCTCTTTTTCTGTCTATGCCTGTGTCTGTGTCTGTGTCTGTGTCTGTGTCTGTGTGTGTGTGTGTCTGTGTCTTTCTCTGTCTATGCCTGTGTCTGTGTCTGTGTCTGTGTCTCTGTGTGTGTGTCTGTGTGTGTCTGTATGTCTGTATGTGTGTATATTTTTGTAGGCTTTTGAACTAATACATTTTTCACAGCTATCAGTAAATAAGGAGTGTTCCCGTGGCTCCGCATCCTGGCCAGCGTCTGTGCTGTCAGTGTTCTGAAGTTTGGCTGATGGGGAGGTGTGCAGTGGTATCTCAGCATTGTGAGTTACTTTTCCTCGTTGATATTTGATGGGGAAACTCTTTCCAATGCAGTGCATCTCATATGTATAATCTTACTTGGTGAGGTCTTTGGCTTGCTTTTATTGGACTGTTTTCTTATTTTTGATGCTAATTATTGAGTATATATTACCAGCACAAAATGGACCCCTAGGCCAACAAAATAGATAATAGAACAAACAAATAAACCCATGCACTTACAGTCATCTGATTCCCAATAAAACTACCAGAATCATATGTTGGAGAACAGCCTCTTAAGCAAGTGGTGCTGGGAAAATTGGGTATCACATGTAGAAGAGAGAAACTACAACCACATCTTTCATCCTGTAGAAAAAATAATTAAAAATGGATCAGAAACCTTCCTGTTAGAGCTGAAACTTTGATATTTGAAGAGGGAAACACAGGGTAAATACTCTAAGACATAGGCTTCTTCTCAAAACAAAAAATCCACAATTATAACACTGGCCATGAACAAGAGAATGGGTTTGACACCAAGTATGGGGCCTGTATTCCAGGCACTTAGACAATAGAGGCAGGAGGATCAGGAATTTGAGGTCATTCTCAACTATATAGTAAGTTCAAAACCAACCTGGACCACATATAACCATTTCTAAAAAAAAAAAAACAACAACAACTTTAAAAACAGTTCATATGTGCTATTGCATGCCTTTAATCCCAGTTCTTTAGAGGCAAAGGTAGTAGGATTTCTGTGAGATGAGGCCAGCCTGGTCTACATAACAGGTCAGGCTATATGAAGACCTTGTCTTGTCTTAATTCTTCCCCCCCCCCAAAAAAGAATAGAAAGAAAGAAAGAAAGAAAGAAAGAAAGAAAGAGAGAGAGAGAGAGAGAAAGAAAGAAAGAAAGAAAGAAAGAAAGAAAGAAAGAAAGAAAGAAAAAGAAAGAGAGAGAGAAAGAAAGAAAGAAAGAAAGAAAGAAAGAAAGAAAGGAAGGAAGGAAGGAAGGAAAAAAGTTTTTGAAAATGCTGTCATTAAGGCAGACATATATAGTCAAAAGTTTTAACTTGTTAAAACTGAAGTACACAGTAAATTTCAGAACAATGTTTCTGTTTCCTTAAGGGTAAAAAGTTCCTATACGCTGGCTCCACCCAGAGAATTTCCTGACTAGAAGGCTTTGGGGGATACAAGTGCTCTTACAGTTCAGCAGAAGCATTACAGCTCAAAGAGCTCCCTTGCACAGACCTTGAGCTCTAGTCAATTCCTGTAAAAAATGAAGGAGAGCCGGGCTGGGAAGAAACCCAGAGGAAAAGAGCTGTTAGAGGCAGAGGGGACAGTGCATCTGTGTAGGGGAGGAATGTGACCTGAGGAGGGAGTATTGTCTTAACATCACCAGTGATTGCGTGGCCTAGGTGGGAGTGATAGGGGGTAGAGGACATAGGAGATTAAGGAGCACGGTGCCCCTGACTCCCACACTTCACAGGATGAACTCTTCTTTATAGCGCACCTGCCATAGCTGTCTGTCAGGCAGACACAGAGCACTGCTGAGAACCTGCAGGAGAAGGTCTGTGCCCTCAGGGAAGGCTTTTCAGAGCTGGAAGGAGCTTACAGGTCCTCCATCTAAGTCCCTCTTTGAGTTGAAAGAATCCCAGGAAGTCTTGACTCTCCTGGTTATTTGGGTCACTCACAACCCAGGAAAGCTAGAATTCGGTGTACTGATTCCTCCGCATCCCTGGCAGTGTGACCTGGGGGATGGAGGAGGGCGGCTGGGAAGGACAGGTGCTCTGAGAGAGCAGCACGACCTGAGGTGTGTCTGCATTGCTCTGGGTCCCTCGTTTGTTTTCGGTCCTTGGTTTTCCTCCACAGCAATGGCCTTGCCTAGCAAGCCTCTCAGACCTGAGTGGCGGCCACACTCGGCCCTATGAGAGACCTTTACAGAACTGGCCTGGTGGAGCCCGGGACGACCCTGCCTGGGTTTGTACTTTCATATTTCCCGATAGAAAGTAGTGAGTGTGACGGAAATCCAGGTCTCAGGGATGCTCTAGGCCCCATCTAGATCTGTTACGTCCTGAAACATACTCTGCATCCACTTTTCAGTCTCTCCTTTAGCTTCGGGTCCTCTGGGTCTTCCAGGAAACACCTGGGTAAGTTTTTCTTCTAATATTTTATTTTTCATTTTTATGTTATATGTATGAGTTTATTGTCTGCCTTTGTGAAAGTGTACCCACACGGTACAATGCTAGTGGAGGTCAGAGGATGGTGTTGGATCCCCTGGAACTGGAGTTACAGGCAGTTGTTAGCATCCACGTGGGTGCTGGGAATTGATTCAAGGTCTTCTGTAAGAGCAGTTAGTGCTCTTAACCACTGAGCATCTCTCCAGCCCCTTTGGGTATGCGTTCAATTGGTTTCTTTAAAAAACCAAGTTTGGTGGATGCACTCAGGGGACTCGCTGTTTCGTAGACACAACGCCCTTTAAGTACACAGTGTGCTTTGACCTTGTTTTCTCTAGTCCCGTTCTTCCTCGTTTTCCTCCTTCCTCTGCTCCCTCCCATGGCACCTGTCCTTCCCCATCTTCCTTCTGCTTTCATGGGAGACAGATTTTATTTTACTTTTTGAGACAGGGTCTTATGTAGCCCAGGCTGAACTCTAACTTGCTTTGTTGCCAAGGATGACCTTGAGATTTGATCCTTATACATCCACCCCCTGGGTGCTGGAGTTACAAGTGTGTGTCCATATGCTCTGCTGCAGTGCTGAGGACAGAGCCCAGGCTTCATGGATCTATACAGGGATATCACCCACACCCTCTGCCCTCATAGATGCACAATCTTCCCTGCTGCCAAATAGCCCACCACCTCTGCTAGTCATGCACCGCACTTACAGAGCTACGTCCCCAGCTCTGAGATGATGATTTGAATGTCTCTTGCCCTTGACTCATGAGAATGCAATAGACACAAACATTCAACTAATTGACGAGTGAAACTTCCCAGGGATTCCTCCTTTTACTCAGCACTGTCTACACCACACACAGGATAATTGTGTTTTTTTTTTTTTTATTGCAGAAAACCTAAAACTTGCTCAAAGGTTAGAAGGAGCATTATAAGGAACTTTAACATGACTTTGCAAACCTTCCACAGTCATCAGTGCATGCCAGCCCTGTTTCATTTATCCAATGCCACCTCCCTAGCACCCCCAGATTAGTCTGAAGAAACAGGTTTCATTTCATCAGAAAGTATTAGAGTATGTGACGCTCAAAGATGAAGACCATTAAAAGTATATCCATAATTTCAAGATATAGTGACAAAAATCAAATGTGATTCCTACTACATAGATATGTACAAACATACACACATTCACATAGGAATACAAACTACATGTACAACATACACATGTGCACTACATATACATGTAAATATATACATACACAAATATACACATGGGGGCAAAACAGAGGCACATACACATGTGGAGAGGTACACATACTTCACAGACATTCACACACATATACAGACTACACACAGACATACTTATATCTACATACATGGTTATAAATACACATATATGAGAGAACAGGACACTAAAAATAGCTTAAGGATGTTTTGAAGGTTTTATTTGTTTGTTGTCTGTTTCTGTCCTTAGGATTTGTTCTCCAAGGCCTGAAATGAAATGTTGACATTTTTCAGGATTCGTGGATCGACTCAGGTTCATTTGTTTAATTTGCTATTGAGTTTATGGAGTTTCAATATGGTTTTCATTGTGTAATTATGAAAATGATTCTAAATAACATCTGGCTCAAATCTACAACGCAGGCTGGTGAGCAGATTCTAGTTTCCTGCTGTCTTCCTGTCTTCATCTGGTTTCTCCCACTCTGGTGCAGATAATGTGTGGATGTGCTTTGGTTCAGGTGATCTTGCTAGTGCCTCTCACATACATTTCATATGCCCCTTCTTATAAGAGTGGTAGTAAATAAACATTATTTTCTCCAGCTGCCTGTATTTTGGTGGGGGTTTGTGGGCTTTTTTTGACATTGTGTCCCTAGTCCATCCCACTTAGAACTCACTAAGTGGATAAGGCTGACCTCTATCTCACAGAGATCCACCTGCCTTTGCCTCCTGAGGCCTGTGATTAAAGGCACTCACTACCATACCTGGTTAGTTTGCCTTTTTAAAAAAATAAAAAGTGGAATGTGGACTGCTACTCTTTTTGAAATTTTATTTGTATGTGTGTGTATGTGTATGTGTGTGTATATATATATATATATATAATGTGGTGTGTGTGTGTGTGTGTGTGTGTGTCTGTTGGAAGGCATGCATAGCATGGTATAGAGGTCAGAGGACAACTTGTGAGATTCTTTCCACCATGTGGGTTCTGAGAATTAAACTCAGATCACTGCCTACAAGTTCTAAAACCTTCCAGACTGTTCCATCAGCAGGGAGAAATGAACCCAGGGGTGATAGTGACATTGAATCCACAACACATAGTGCATTATATAGAAGCATCTGATCATTTAAGGTTTTTTTGTTTTGATATTCACTAATAAAACCCATTAACCTTTTTTTTATTGGTGAAAGTCACTATTATCTTTTGGAATTAATATTATACTTGCTTCCTAGAGTTTGAATTTCTCATTTTGTTTTCTGATTAATATATAATGACTGATATGGATTTGGGATGTTTCAAAAGCTGTATTAAAACAGGCACTAGTCAAATCAGGGGAAGCATCATTTCCACTTTCTTACTGTTTCTTTACTTTTGCCGTCTCTGAAATCCTCTCTTGGTTCTCCATCTGTATATAGTAGGTTATTGGGAACTGGTCATCTCAGTATGCTGCAGAGCATTCATTTATTCCTCTATGTGTGTGAATTTTCCCCCTTACTATTTCTTTGGAGAGAACATCGTACACTAACCCACACTAGCCTCAAACTGCAGGTGATCTTCCTGTCTCAGCCTCCTGAGGCCTTTTCTTTTGTTTGCATTGATTTTCTGCTGAATTTAATCTGGCCTTAAGTTTTTGTTTCTTGAACTTCTCCTGTGATATATTTTTCTTCCGAGTCTCTGTAGTCGTATTTGCATATTTAGCACCATTGTTATCTGTGACTTTTAAAAGATAGGCTTATGGTAAAAGAAAACAACAACAAAAAAAAAACCCAACAACAACAACAAAAAACCTTTTTGGTAAAGATGTGTTTTGTGGTGTCAGCTTGACAGGCAATTTTGGCTGTGGCTACAGTCAGACACTGCAGCATAGATTTCCCATAGTTTCTTTGGCTGTGGCTACAGTCAGACACTGCAGCATAGATTTCCCACAGTTTCTTTGGCAGCTGGTACATGGATCTGAGATTGCAGCTCATCAATTCTGGTCTGGTTTTCAGGCACATGGCAGGGCAGAGATTAGGTACACTGAGTCTCAGGTCTGGCACTAGGCATGGCCCAGGAGCACAGGCCAGTTGTTCCAGAATCGGCATGTAGGTGGCAGCAGAGGCAGGAACACACTTTATATGTCATCAGGAACAATTAAGAAGTATTGAAACTGCCAGAGCTCTAAAAGCATATTGGGGCTGACGAGATGGCTCAACAGGTATATGCCCTCATTTCCCAAGCGTGACAACCCAAGTCCAATCCGCAGAACCCATGTGACACGGAAGGACAGAGCCACCACCACTAAGTAGTTTGCCTCTGACTTCCACACACTGTGGCTCAGAACTGCCACTGGAACGTCCCTGTTTACTAACACCAGCGTACCTTCATGAGGAAACTGATTTCTCCTGTGGTGGTGTGTCGTGTTTCTGTCTCCAGTGGAATGTATGAAGACAATAGTGTATTAGAAAATTCCAGGGAGGAAAAGAAAAAGGAAGGATTTGGGGGGATTCCCATGTATCTAACGCCATCTTCTCTCCTCCTTTTCCCTAAGATCTGCGCGGTCCTGATCCCGGCCCTTCCCTGACATAAACATGGCTGGCTGTGAAAACGCTGCTCTGAGGATCGTTCTGGTAGGAAAGACAGGAAGTGGAGAGTGCCACGGCCAACACCATCCTCGGGGAAAAGATATTTGCTTCAAAGATTTCCATCCAAGCTGTTCCCAAGACCTGTCAGAGAGCATCCCGGACATGGAAGTGGAGAAAACTTGTAGTTGACACTCCTGAGCTCTTTGACACTAAGGAGACCTTGGACACCACATGTAGAGAAATCAGCCGCTGTGTCCTCTCCTCCTGCCCTGGGCCTCACGCCATCATCCTGGTTCTGCAGCTGGGCCGCTACACAGAGGAAGAGCCAAAGACTGTTGATTTGATCAAGTGTCTCTTTGGGGAGGCAGCCATGAAGTGCGTGATTGTCCTGTTCACTCGCAAAGATGAACTTAAGGACAAGAGCCTTGATGACTTTTTAGAAGAAGCAGACATAGAGCTGAGCAGCCTCATCCAGGAGTGTGGGAGCCGCTGCCTGGCCTTTAACAACAGAGCAGGGGAGGCTGAGAAGGAAGATCAAGTGCAGGAGCTGGTGCAGCTGATAGAGAGAATGGTGCAGGGCAACGGAGGGACTTACTTTTCTGATGACATATACAAGGATGCGGAGGGAAGGGTGAGCCGATGTCTAAGAGATTTGGAGAAAGAATACACGGATCAATTCAATGAGGATATCAGAAGAATAAAACAGGAATATTCATATGAATTTAAAGAAAAACAGAGAAAAGTAAAAGAAATTCAGAGAGTCTATGATGAAAAAATGAGAACTACAAGGGACAGAGTGAGGAGATGCGTTTAAACATATCAACGTATTTAACATATTTGGAAAGAATTTCAAACTTTTGGAACATGGGGTCATGATGCAAATTGCATTGGTTTTTTATTAGTTACATTTGTTCTCTGACAATTTCATACATCTACACAATACATTCTGATTACATACATTTTGACGTTTGTTTCATTCTGGTCTGTGATCGACTTAGTTTAACCAGGACCCTTTGGGTGACAATGGCTTTGGAACTCCTATCACACCCTCCTGAGCTCACCAGGGGGTACACGGCTGAACACAATGACTCTCCCTCTCCCAGAATCCATCAGTAACCTCTAGCTCAGCAGAGTGGAGCAGGTCCCATGAGCCCCTCCCACAGAATGGCAGGAGGTCATTGTCACGTATTCATCCAACAGACGGTTGAGGTCTAGAGCATACAAAGAACTAAAAACAACTAGACACCAAGAAATTAGCAACCCTATTAACAGCGGGCTCTGGATTTGAGCAGAAATTCAACAAAAACCTGCAAACAGCTAGGAAACATTTGAAAGTGTTCCACACCACTATCCAATCACAGACATGCAAACCACAAGTACATTAACATCCTACATCCTCCCAGTCAGACTGGCCATTGTGATGCTTCGTTTCTGCCAACCTGACACAAACTAGAGCCACCTGGGAAGATGGAACCTCACCTGAGGAGTTTCCTTCTTCAGACTGGGCTGTGGCCATGACTGAGGGCATTTTCCTGATTGCTAACTGATGTAGGAGGCCCAGGCACTGTGGACACTGCCATCCCCGGGCAGGTGGGCCTGGGCTGGATGAGGAAAGTGCTGAGCGCTCCAGGGGAAGCAAACTAGTAAGCAGCGCTCCTCCATGGCCTCTGTTTAGTGTCACCTCCAGGTTTCTGCCTTGAATTCCTGCCTGACTCTTGTGATGTGATGAACTCTTGCCTTGGAAGTGCAAGATGAAATCAATGCTTTCATCTCCAAGTTGCATTTTAGTCACAATGTTTACCACAAAATGGGAAACAAATTAAAACAGCCATCATCAGGATTAGAAATATCAATAAATGCCAGTATTGATGTGGGCAAAGGGAATCTACACTGTTGGTAGCAGTTTTAACTAGTTTTAAACTAGCTTTAACTAGCTTGTTCCCAGAGCTTTGCTGGCTGCAGCATCCACTTTGGTAATCAGTCTGGAGTTTCCTCAGAAACCTAGAAAGAGAACTACTATACGATCCAGGACACCACTCCTGGGCATATACCCATCAGACTTTCTATCCAACCACAGAGACCCTGGCACATGCATGTTTGTTGCTGCTCCATTCACAATAGCCAAGAAATGTAGTCAACCTAGATGTCCATCGACAAATGGATCAGGTTTAAAAGGTGGCACATTCACATGGAATATCATTCAATGGTAAAGAACAATGACATCATAAGATGCAGAGGTAAGTGGACGGAACTGGTAAAAACTACACTCGGTGAGGTAACAGGGCCAAGAAAGACAAACACCAAATGTTCTTTGTCACGTAAGGATCCTAGATTCAGATCTTTTGTGTATCTAACTTGGAGCACAAATGGAAGCCAGAAAAATAGAAAAGGGCTTTGGAGGAGGACACATTTAGGGAGGAGGGATAATGGGTCATAGGTAGAGGACGTGAGTGACGTGGAACACTGGGAGTAGAGAGTCTTAAGCAGGGAGTAATGGGGCAAAGGAGGCGGTTACTGAGTGCAGTGGGGCAGATAACCCAAAGGAGGTGGGTTTGAAAAGCCAATGGAAGCCTACTATCCACAACTCAATATGAAAGGGGGGCCTTGTGTTTTCTGCCTTAATGTCAGCACACCTGCCTCTGAAGAGTTGCTCCAGAGCTTGTTCCCAGAGCCTTGCTGGCTGCAGCATGCACAGAGTGGGAGCCCACCAGAGCTGTACCTGGGCAGTTGATGAGCATTATGTGGTACATGGGAGATGAAACACGTGCACTCATGTTTGTGTCTTCTATTATGTTCCATTTGTCTGCATGTCAGTTTTTGTGCAAGTACCATGCTGTTTTTATGACTATAGTTCTATAATATAGTTTGAGATCTGGTAAGGTAATCCCCAAGCAATTCTCTTTTTTTGCTCAAGATTTCTTGGACATCTGGCATCTTTTGTGATTCCATATGAATTTCAAGATTTTTTTTCTAGAACACCAAACAATGTTATGGCGATTTTGATTGGGATTGCATTGAATCTATAGATTGCTTTTGGTAGGATGATCATTTTCACAATATTAATTTTACCAATCCATGAGCTCAGGAGGTCTTTCCATCTCCTGGTGTCTTCCTAAATCTCTTTCTTCAAAGATTTTAAGTATATATTGTCGGGATCGTTAGTGTCTTTGGTGAGGTTTATTCATAGGTATTTTTGAGGCTCTTGTGAATGGAGGGTTTCCATGAACACTTTCTCAGATTGCTTGTTACTGGTATATAGAAAAAGCTACTGATTTTTGTGGGTTTATTTTTTAACCTGCCACTGTGCTGAGCGTATTGATCATTTCTAGCAGTTTTCTGGTGGAATTTTAGGGATCTCTTGTGTATAATATCATATCATCTGCAAATGGGGATAACCTGACCCCTGATTTCCCAGTTAGTACTCTCAGTTTCCTTCTCTTGTCTTATTACCCTAGCAAACATTTCAGGGACCATATTGAAAAAGAGTGGAGATAGAGGACAGCCTTCTCTGGCTCCTCATTTTAATGGAAAAGCTCCCAATTTTCCTCCATTGTAGCTTATCCACCTCCCAGTTCACAAGCTGGGAAAAAAGTGCTCATTCGCATGAACCTGGGGGGATATTGCACATTCAACCCATAAAACATAGGGCATTTTATACAAGCCCTGATAATTCATTTAGGATTTTTTTGGTTTGACAGTCGCTAATAAGACACATTCACTTTTATTATTGGTGAAATCATCACCAGCTTTTAGAATCAATTTTATGCTTGGTTCCTAGAATTTAAATTTATCTTTTTTCCCAATTGATAGGGAATAATTGCATTTTCTGTTTCTCTTTGGACATATTTGCATATCTAGCAGCAGTTGTTTCTATGACTGAAATGATGTGTTTATCATAAAAGGCTTTTCCATAAAGATGTGTTTCACGGTGTCAGTCTGGCAGGCCGGTTTCCTCTGGTTCTGTCTGACACTGCAGCGCACATTTCCTATAGTTTCTTTGCCATAGCAGTTGCTGTGTAGATCTAGAAATGCATCTCTTCAGTTCCAACTGGGCTTTCAGGCACATGACAGGGCTCTGGGTACACTCAGCCTCAGGTCTGGCACTAGGCAGGGCCCAGGAGCAGTGAAGACTTGTTCTAGGATTGGCATTCAGGCTGGTAGCAGGGCCAGAGACATGCTTTAGATGTGCTCAGGAACAGTTTAAGAAGTGTTGAGATTACCAGAGTTTATTTTATTTTGAGAGATTTTTTTAACTTTTTAGTTAAAATTATTTCAAACTTTAAAACTGCAAAAAATTAGAACTTACATATTTTTATGAACTTATTTTAGTGTATATTTTAATTAATTTTTTCTGCTTTTTATATAAAACATCTTGATCATCTTTATACCTCTTCCCCCCCTGCCCCCGCTCACCCCTACAGGCCACCCCCACCAGATTTCATGCATTCTATCATATATGTTAGGGCTTATCTAGTTAAGTTTCTGTACCCAGACATCCCTGAGTGCAGGTTCATCCACTGGGATCTAGTCAGCTTACCTAGAGTCTCTTCCTTAAAGAAGATCAGCTCTCCCTCACCCAGCAGTAATCAGCTGCTAATAGTTCTTCAGCTAAGGTCGGGGCTGCTGCCATATCCCCAGTTCTATGCAGGGTTTTTGTCTACTTGAGTTTGCATGTGTCTTGTGTGTACCGACACCATTGCTATAAGTTCATACGAGCAAGGTCCCAGAAGCCTGTGAGTGTCTATTTCCTTACGGGCATGCACCTCCTCCCCTGGCTCTTACAGTCTTTCTGCCCCCTCTTCTGCAATGGTCCCTGAGCCCTGTGTGGGTGAAGTTTAATATCGGAGTCCTGTCCAGGGACCCACACTCTACAGACTCTTGTTCTCTACACTTTGGCCAGTTGTGGCCCTTTATGTTCACAGACCCCTGCTGCTTGAGGAAGCTTTGCTTAGAGATTGTCAGTGTTCTAAAAGTATAACAGGGCTGACGAGATGGCTCAACAGGTAAAGGCTTTTGTTTCTCAAGCCTGACAAGTTGAGTTTAATCCCCGGACACATGTAAAAGTGGAAGGAGAGAATCAGCTCCATAAAGTTATCCTCTTGTTTCCACACAAACACTGTAGGTTGGACCTGTCACTGGAACTTTCCTGATAAATTATACAGACCAGCATTCTTTTGTGAGGAAACTGATTTTTCCATTTCTTCCAAGGTTGTATGTTATCTTTCTGTCTCTATCTGTCTCTAGTGGAATGCTTGAAGACATTAGAATATCAGAAAATATCATGGAGGAAATGGTAAAGGGAAGGATTTGGAATGGATTCCATTTGTCTAACTGCATTTTCCTCCCCTTCCTTTCCTTAAAATCTACATATATCTGAACTTGGGCCTTGCCTGACATAAACATGGCTGGCTGTGAACACCCTGCTCTGAGGATTGTTCTGGTAGGAAAGACAGGAAGTGGAAAGAGTACCACAGGAAATTCCATCCTTGGGGGGATTATTATCCAAAGTTTTCTGCCCAATTTGTTACCAAGACCTGCCAGACAGCACCTTGGAAGTGGAAGAGGGGAGATCTTGCTGCTGTTGCGGTTCCTCGGTTCTGTGATACTACAAAAGGAGACCCCAAAAAACACATGTACAGAAATAAGCAGGTCTTGTCTACACTCCTGCCCCGGGCCTCACGCCATCATCCTGGTTCTGCAGCTGGGCCTCTTCACAGAGGAAGAACAGAGGACTGTTGCTTTGATCAAGGGTCTCTTTGGAGAGGCAGCCATGAAGTACATGACTGTCCTGTTCACCTGCAAAGATGAACTTGGGGACTGGAGCCTTGATGATTTGTTAAATGATGTAGACTCAGAGTTGAACAGCTTCATTGAGGAATGTTCTAGTGGTTTATCGTCTCTTCGCTTATAACAGTATGACTAGAAGAGCACATGTGTCTTGTGGTTCCCCTTCCTGGGGACAAGCACAACAGCGGACAAGTGTTCTCAGTTCATTAAGTAAGCAAAGTAATAAATAACCTCTGTACTTTGTCTCCCTCTGATTCATTCTGACCTGTGAAAATGGCAGTCCTTTTCCGAGACAGTCATCATGTAGTGGTGGAGAAACAGTGGACATGTTTTGAATGCTGTCTTTACCTGCTTTCCGTGAGCATTTAGAGATCTCTGACTAGAGCCGAGTGGGACCTGCCACCACTGCACCAATTTTGTTTTCTGTGCCAGTCATTGTTGAAGGTCTTAAAGCTGGGGCTGGACCCTCAGCAGCTTTCAGTGTCCTCGAGAACTACGAGAGGTATTCTTCATGGAGGAGCCTTCCAGGCCAGCGCCACCTCCTTTTCTCCAAGTCCTGTGTCTGAAGTACGTCCTGTCTTCAGCAGTAGGGAGATAATCAAGTTCTGGGAGACAATCAAGGACTGGGACAACAGCTTGTGTAATCTGGGGAGTCTCTTGGACTACCCTGGCCACCAACTCTAAGAGAGGTCTCTTCTGTCTGGCACTGTTGCAACCAGTACAAAAAGCAGTACGGAGAACTCTTAAAAAACTGAAAATGAGCCTATCATATGATCTAATTAGACCGCTCCTTGGCATACACCCAAAGGAGTCATCCTACTGTATAGTTACTTGTACGTCCATGTTGGTTGCTTCTCTTTCTCACAATACCTAAGTAAGGGAAGCAGCCTCAGTGTCCCTCAACTGATGAGTACAACATGAAAACTGTGGTACATTACACAATGGAGTTCTACTCAGCAGTAAAAAAAAGACAATTGATGAAATCTTGAAATTTGCATGTAAATGGATGGAACTAGAAACTTATACTAAGTGAAGCAACACAGACCCAGAAACACAAACGATTAGTTCCGCCTCATTTGTAGCTCTTACCACAAAATGCTTAGATGTGAATATATATCCTAATGTCACTGTAGGATCCAGGAAGGGAAAAAGAACATGGGAGGTAAAGGGAAAGAAGGGACCTGAGAGAGAGGAAGAATGGGAGGCAGGTGTCACCGAGGGGGAAATGGGTAAAATGGGGGGGTCACGGAACCATGGGTATAACGGCAAAGAAGGGACTCAAGAAAAGGGGGGCAGAGGAGACAGGTATTATCAAGGGAAAAATGAGTTAATGTTGGTATTTTACTGGGGAGGGAGGAAGGGTTAGACAGGCAGATAGAGAGGAGACATAAACAATCCTTAGCTGGTGTGAAAAACCAGAGGAAAATGTGTCAGTTCAAGAGCCTACAGAAAAGTTACATGTACAGTATCTCTACATGAGTCCATGTCTACACACTAGACAGGCGTTGTCAGCCGGCTGCACGGTTCAGTAGTCACACCATCCAACACTCAACCCCACTGCAGCTCATTTTTTCAGAAACTGATGCTCCTTTTCCATTTCCACCTTTGCTTTTTAAATGGACATTTTCCCCTCAATTCACAGACTCCTCACACACCTATCCACATATCTGTGCCATCTTCCCCGAAGTTTAATGGCAAGGAGACCAAAAGATCATTCTTACAGCAGTTCTCCAGAAAAAAAGCTCTACAAATAATGTCAGCCCATTTCCCAGAACTGTCTCGTATTCTAAGAGCAAGGTGGTTTTTGATGTGTCTGTGCCTGTGACACCTCCTCCCCTCAGCAACCGCAGCCATTTCCTACCGCCCTCTTCACAGTTTGTCTTGCTCATCACATGGGTTGTGGTTCCCTCACAGGGTAGAAAGTTGAGGATGCACCCTGCTCTGAACGTGAGGTGATGCCCAGAGTAGGTGGAGGGAGAGGCTGGGAAAAGAGAAAACATCACAAGGACATCTGCAGTGACATCTGTACCCAGGGACCTTCTCAAATATCACTATGGACTGATCTTGGCCCAAGGGACGATTTTCTCTTCCTTCCTCCTGGAGAGGATGAATAGCTGTGGACAGGCTTTAGCCTGAAGCAAAAGGTACTTGAGTGAAGCAAAAGGTGCTCTAAGTGTGTGAACTGTGCTGGCTGCACCTCCACTTTGCAGAATCCTGACAATGGAGTTTAAAGTGCAAAAGAAAACTTAGCAGGTTCAGTGTAAAAATTATGAAGTCAGAGTTCCTAGCTGGGTAAGATCATTGATGCCTTTGTTCCCCTAACGAGCAGATTCTGGGAGAAGGGAGAGGATCCCGTCCTTGTGTTCACCTGGTGATGCCACCAGTCTCCAACCTATAGATCCAAACCCGTGATCACACAGATTGCCCTAGTGAAACTCAGTGGAATATAAAAGACAAAAATCACGAAGATGGAAAGCATAAGACGGGACGAGGGGAGGCTGACATGGTGGGAGGGAAGCAGAGAGGACCGAGGGGGAAACACGCAGAATGTGTTATGTATACAGAGTCATCAAAAACAAATGTACCAGTAAACAGAAAAGCATAACAAAATAAGTTTGGGTCATTAGTTATTTTAACTAATACCAACTTAAAATCTGTAGAAGAATATGTGAATAGCCATGAGTGCTTCTTTGTAAATAGAACTATGTGAAAGTATTTTGCAGAATTTCTCTTGATTTATTTTATTTCCACTTAAGAGATCAGGGATTTCAAGGTCAAGATAATAAGGTTGCCAGCAAAGAGTCAACTCCATGATAACACTGTGGTCTAGCATCTATTATAAGCCACACGTAGCCTTTCCTCTCTTGCACTCAACTAAAGTGGGAGTGTTAAGGTTATAAAGCTACAACATCAGCCAGGCATGGTGGTGCTCGCCTTTAATCCCAGCACTCGGGAGGTAGAGGCAGAAGGATCTTTTAAGTTCGAGGCCAACCTGGTCAACATAGTGAGTTCCAGACCAGCTGGGGCTACAGGGAGATCGTGTCTCAAAAAGACTGATAATAATAATAATAATAATAATAATAATAACACTGCAACATCATTGGGCTGGAGAGATGGCTCAGTGATTACGAGAGTTTGTTGTTCCAGAGAACATGTTTGTTTCCCTGCAACACCTTTGTGGCTCACAACATCCTGTATCTTCAGCTACAGGAAGGTCAGATGCCTCTGCACTCTGTGGGCACCTGCACTCATATAAAGATGCCCACATGCAGGAACACACACACTCTTAATTTTAAAAAGACAAAAACCCCGGTGACATTACAAAGAATTTGGAAGTAAAAACATTAGTGTTAAACTTGTGAGCAATTACCTGGAAGTCAGGGGGACATGAGGGCTTGGGGCAGAGCACAGACATCTTGCACATGCCCAGAGAGCCTGTAGGCAGGTGGTGACACAGAAGCTGAATCACTGATGGTTTTTGTTCAGAAAGGTTATCTCCAGTTGGTTAGGCTAGCAGATGGAAGTAGGCGTTAGCTGGAATTGTAGGCCCCATAGTCCCCACCTCCCACCAGTTCAGAATACTGCATCTCAAGTTCAGAATACTGCATCTCAAGTTCAGAATACCGCATCTCAAGTTCAGAATACCGCATCTCAAGTTCAGAATACCGCATCTCAAGTTCAGAATACCGCATCTCAAGGCATCTTCCCCTCCTTGTCAACTCTGTGAGACATGCTTCTCCAAAGACTAGGATGTCCCACAGAAGGCACTGGGCATCCAGGCACCCAGAATTCACTCCACATAGCTGTCTACACCTGCTCTGTTCCCTCCTGAGCAATCTACAGCCCCATGACAGAGCTTCTAGTCAATTTTCTAATAATTTATTCTCAAATATGAAAAGGCAAACAAATAGAACTGACATTTAAGGAAAGACAGAATGAAGGGGAAAAGGTAAAGGCAAACTGAAAAAATATCCCTGAAGGGACTTCTCATCCCAGCGTACAATCAGGGAAAACTACATATACAAGCAAAATTAACCTTCTTTTTCAGGTACGTGGCTCACTGTCCTCCCACTGAAACCAACCAGAAGGAAGTTATTACACTCGCATTCCTAAAAGCACTGCTGAGGAAAAAAGAAATTAAAAAATACTTCTCAGCCTTGAGGCCAAGGGAGTAGAAACCCATGGACATAAGAGAGACCAAGCAGCAGTCAGTCAGAATGTTGGCGCAGCCTGTGAATCTTGGGCATGAAAGTTAGACCAAGTGGAGAGCTTCTTCAGTGGGGGGCTGTTACCGTAAAATCCGAAGACCGCCCCCTCAGGGAACATTGGTTCATCAGTGCAGGACTTCTGCTTAGTGAATTAAGTGATAGACTTTAAAATATCCAGTGTGTTCATTACTTTTGCACTTTTGTGACCCACTCTTGATAGAACAACTTAAAGTAGGAAAGATTTTTTTAATTTAAAACAATATTTTTGAGACTTTCATACATAAATACTTTATGTCACTTCTGTCCCCACCTCTCCCACTCCAGGTCTCCCCATGTCCCACCCCCACAACATCACAATTTCTTTTTTATTTAAAAACATTTTTAATAACATTGCTTTAAGAAGCAATAGGTTGGAGTATTTGACTAGGGAGTGAATAGCAAACTCACGTTATAGAAACAGTGACAAAATTTACATTATTGCTGAAGCTTGGTAGTACAGTTTCGCTAGTAAACAATATTCAAAAATTATAGTATACATGTAGAGCTTCGAATGTGTATCCTAAGATATAATTACACATAGTCAGTATGAGGATTATATCAGTCTAGTTATTACAGAACTTTCTCTTTCTAACTTCCCTGACTGTGATTTTTATTTCTATAAGTTGAATTAGGGTCTAGGTGAAGACATACTGGGGCATCTCAATCTCTTGACCTTCTGTTTAGGTATTATTGTTACAAATATATACACAAAAAACAGACCCATGTACGCACAGAGACACACACATAGACACACACAGACACACAGACACACACACACACACA
>NW_008350758.1:102808-105253 GCF_000622305.1 Nannospalax galili
CCATGTACGCACAGAGACACACACATAGACACACACAGACACACAGACACACACACACACACACACATGCACACACAAAATCTATGAGTCCACTTAGTGGTCTTGCATGTACCTGTGTTTAGAGCTGACCACTTGGAACTGGATAACCTGTCAGGGACCTCCTCCCTGGAGCTCTGCTCTCCGCAGCCACTGTTGCCTGTAGCTCTTCATCTAGAGGTGAGACCTTGCTCACTTTTTCTTAGAACTAGGGCCACTAGTAGGTTCCTCATGCCCAAATTGTCCGCATTAATTAGACTCTGAGCTTAAATAAAGGAGCAACATCTTTTTAAAAAGGAAGACGTGAAGTTGGGAGGTTCATATTATAGAGGATGCCGGGGGGAGTTGGAGGGGGCAAGACATGGATACGATCAATAGACATTGCACTCATGGGAACTCTTCAATGAATTCAGAGAGTGAAGCAGAAACAGGCTGTACCCTGTAGTTCTTTGCTGCAGAGTTTAGCGTGAATTGTAAATCTCAAGGGAAGCAGGTGTCACTCAAGACAATGACCCTGGTCAGCTGCCTAAACAGAATCCAGGCAGTGTTGCCGAAGGTGGTGGAGAATGACTGTGGAGGCACTTCAGATGTCAACACAGAATTGTTATCATCACAAGCTCAAATATTCTGGGCTGTGAGGACAGAATCATTTCAAAAGAGGGACATAGCTGCCCAATGCTGCCTCCTAGAGGAAGCCATGCTCCCATATGCCACGTCAGGCTCCTCAGCTGCCCAGGCACGCCTCTAACAGGCTCCAATGTGCCATGTGTTGCAGGGCAGCAAGGCCCTAGGAACAAGGCCACCTGAAGCCATGGAGTGGGAGAATCTTCAGAGTGAGGCCTGCTGACATTAAGGTAGGAAAAGCAAGACCTTGTTCTTTTAAGTTGGGTTGTGAGATAGTAGGCCTCCATTTGGCTTTTTGACCCCTTCCTTTGGGTTAGCCCCCCCACTGCACTCCCGAAACTCCTCCATATTTCCATCCCCTCCCTGTTCGACTTCCCACCCCCAGTGTTCCATCACTCTGCTTTCAATTGGCCTGTCATCTACTATCCACCCTTCATTAATGTGTCCTTCTCCCAAAGTCCCTTTATACTTTTCTAACTTCCGATTGTGCTCCAAGTCAGATACACAGAATAAAAGATCTGAATCTAGGATCCTCACTTGAGAGAGAACATACAGTGTTTGTCTTTCTGAGCCTGAGTTTACCTCACTCACAGTGTTTTTGTTTTTGTTTTTCCTGTATCATCCACTTAACCTCTGAATCTCATGATTTCCTTTTTCTTTACAATTGAATAATATTCCATGTGTATACTTTCCATATTCTTCTTATCCATTCACTGGGGGACATTTATGTTGATTCCATTTCTTACCTGTTGTGAAGCAGTGAACACAGATGTGCCAGGGTCTCTGTGGTGGGATATCAAATCTCATGGGGTTTTGCTCAGGCGTGGTATTCTGGGTCATATAGTAATACTCATTCTAGGTTTTTGAGGAACCAAGTGGATGCCCTAGTTTAAACTCCTATGAGTGGTATGGAAGAGTTCCTGTTCCCCACATCCATACCAACATTTATTCATATTTGTATTCCTGATGATGGTTGTTTTGTTTCCTGTCTTTGTGGCAAACATCATGACCTAAAAGCAACTTGCAGAGGAGAGGGATTGTTTCATCTTGCACTTCCAAGGCAAGAGTTCATCACATCACAAGAGTCAGGCAGGAACTCAAGGCAGAAACCTGGAGGTGACACTAAACAGAGGCCATGGAGGAGTGCTGCTTACTAGTTTGCTTCCCCTGGAGCGCTCAGCACTTTCCTCATCCAGCCCAGGCCCACCTGCCCGGGGATGGCAGTGTCCACAGTGCCTGGGCCTCCTACATCAGTTAGCAATCAGGAAAATGCCCACAGTCATGGCCACAGGCCAGTCTGAAGAAGAAAACTCCTCAGGTGAGGGTCCATCGTCCCAGGTGGCTCTAGTTTGTGTCAGGTTGGCAGAAAGGAAGCATCACAATGGCCAGTCTGACTGGGAGGATGTAGGATGTTAATGTACTTGTGGTTTGCATGTCTGTGATTGGATAGTGGTGTGGAACACTTTCAAATGTTTCCTAGCTGTTTGCAGGTTTTTGTTGAATTTTCTATTCAATTCCAGAGCCCGCTGTTAATAGGGTTGCTAATTTCTTGGTGTCTAGTTGTTTTTAGTTCTTTGTATGCTCTAGACCTCAACCGTCTGTTGGATGAATACGTGACAATGACCTCCTGCCATTCTGTGGGAGGGGCTCATGGGACCTGCTCCACTCTGCTGAGCTAGAGGTTACTGATGGATTCTGGGAGAGGGAGAGTCATTGTGTTCAGCCGTGTACCCCCTGGTGAGCTCAGGAGGGTGTGATAGGTAGTTCCAAAGCCATTGTCACCCA
>NW_008350758.1:106599-109332 GCF_000622305.1 Nannospalax galili
CCTTATTGCAGAAAGGCACAAGCTTATATAGGGGTAGTGGTCCAATCACAGCACAGCAAGTAGGATACCTCATTAGCATAACAGGTTTAGCATCCTATTACAGTACAGCAAGTAGGATACCTTATTAGCATCATCCTATTAGCATAACAGACTTAATATCCTATCACAGAATAGAGGGTAGGATGCCTCATTAGCATACTGGGTTTCAGATTACAGAGCCTGGATTCCTGGAAACCATGTGACTCTGACAGTTGCAATATCACTCTAGGCTCAAGCTTGTCTCCCACAATACAGGTCATGCCTGTTTGTGTACTGTCATGTCATATCCTGGAAGGGGCCCTGGGCTGGCATGCATCACAGGAAGTTAGAGCAGGGCAGCTGCAAGGATGTTCTAATCACACAGCTGCAGGCTAGTGTCAGTGTCCTGAGATTCTGTCTCATCCTGATGATCAGAACTAGCCCATCACCGAGCTCAGACTCTACCCAGCCAGGGCCCTACTGGCCATATGTATGTATTCCTGATGATCAGAACTGGCCCATCACTGAGCTCAGACCCCGCCCAGCCAGGGCCCTACTGGTCATATGTATGTATTTCTTATTTACCTGGATGGGAACTATTGGTGGGAATTTGTCCTATATAAGGTCCCTCTTCTTTGCTTGGAGACCTGCCACTGACTTGTTTAGGGTCAGAGCTGCACCTCTCACCTTGCTCCAGATGTGCACTGAAGAAGCCTTGCTGTGTTTCTCTAAGTATAGACTGATTTTTACCATTTTCTTGACGTGGGAACCTAGCCCCAGTGATGTGTGTGAGCCCAGCTTTCCCTTTATTTTATTTTCTGAGTCAGAGTCTTACTCTGTAATCCAGCTGTTCTGGAATTTAGAATGTAGCCCAGGCTGACCTTGAATCCACTGTGATTTTAGTCAATGCCAAAAACACAGCTCTCACTTCAAAGGAGACAAGAGATCATTTATTCTATAGTTCAAATCGAGTGACCATGGTTCATGAACACAGATTTAGATTAACCTACATTCCATGCTCTAAAGTGAAGACAGTTGCTTGAAATTTTTATAGAAACAGAATAAAGAAGGTGTCAATCAATACACTTTTCAAATACATGGATGGAAACATTAAGTGCAGCAAAGAGGAGAAATCTCAGCTATAGGCCAAGATGGTATCTGATGACAACATGGTACTGGTTTGGGCAACATTGAGGAGGTCATAGAGAGAAACTGAGGCTTGGCACCATGTCGCAGGGTCAGAGTCCCTGAAGATAAGTCACGAGAGACCGTTGATGAAGGTGCAGCCTCAGCTGCAGTGGAAACTCCATGACACTCCATGCCAGGACTGTGGGACAACCACCAAGGACAGTGGCAGGTAACAGGTATAGAATTAAAGCTTAAATTGTCAGTTACTGGTCATATCTCTCTAACATTTTTCTTAAATTATCTGGTGACTTTGATTGTATAAGGTCAAGTTTTTCTCGTTTTACAAATTTAAAATAACCAACTTTTAGATTTAAGCTTTGTGAACAAATGGGATGTTGGATTAAGTTCACCAGTACTCTTGTTTATTTATAATTCTCCATTTCTTCAGAGAGAGGCGCTTTTATCATGTAAACATGCTGCATCATGTGTATTAAAGGTAGCACAAAGAAACATATATACTAATAACAAAATGCCACATCGTAAACACAAAGTAACAACTGCATCAACAGTTGACCTGTGCTCAACAGTTGTGAATGCTGTCACAAGAAACTCAAAGAACACACCACATGGCGGCATTTAATCAGAACCAGTGCATTATGAGTAGAAAGAGGAGGAAGTTTGTATCTTAGAGATAAAGAGCTTAAATCTAAACATTGAGAGAGGTCTAGGGAATGCAAAAATAAAAAAGGAAGCTGGTTATGTAAACAGGGTTAAAAAAGAAATTGGGGTGGGGGGAGGCTGGAGAGATGGCTCAGCAGTTAAAAGCACTGGTTGCTCTTGCAGAGGACCTGGGTTCAGTTCCCAGCACCCATATGGTAGCTGACAAGCACCTGTAATCCTGTTTCAGGAGGTCTGACAACGCCCTCTTCTGAGGCATTGCAAGACCCAGGTGCACTTAAATACTTGCAGGCAATACACTCATGCACATAAAATAAAAATAGTAAGTAAGATATGTTTTAAAAGAAATAATTCAGTTAGTGTAAGTAGGAAATGATCAGGCAGAAATCTCAGTTGGAGTTCACTTATATGATGGGGAGAGAGATGATGGCCTTTTAAGGTCAAGGACTGAGAATCAAACTTGGACTAGTTTTTAAGAATACACCCCAGGGAATAGAGGACACACAACCCGTTGTGAGTCTTACCCAAAGCCCATTGACCTTAAAAGTTGTCCCATAGGGTGGGTGGGCAATGGATCCTCTCACCACATTGCCTCCTAAGGTGTGCCATTATCCTGGGCACCCGCCCTCAAAAGGACACTCCCAGTCTATGGAGGTGAAACCCATTTCACTCTGGAGCCAAATCCATCCGGGTGATCAGGCTGGACAGGCCTTGAAGAAATACAAACTCAAATTGGCCACACATTAGTTGTGAGGAAAAGGGGGCTTACCATCCTGGTAACTGGCAGATCCTTCCGATCAGTAAGTCCCGCTAGGAAAGGAAAATGGCAGGTACAAGCACCTCAGTCACATGCTCTTCCTCTCCGAGAAGTGGTGGTAAGAGTAGGATAGGAACGGCGGGGGGGGGGCA
>NW_008350758.1:109361-154701 GCF_000622305.1 Nannospalax galili
GGGGGGAGGAGGTCCTCATAATACATGTGAACTCCCCTCTGGTGAGCTGTTCTGTTTCAACACCACACACCAAATGAGACATGTCCCAGAAGGAAGGGCAGCAGCCTCTTACTCTTGGAAACTACAGTGGGCCGTCCTTTTCTCATTACCTCCAGGGTCCTCCAAAATGTGGCCTTGGCCTTGACCCGAGGTCAGTCAACTGCAAATGGGAAGTGAGGCTTTCCACAATGGACGGAAAGTAACTCTTCAGCAAGGGTGGTCCAGAATCTAAGTCCAGTGGCTACCCGACCCAGAGATCTGCAGTTGCCCACTGGCTGCTCTTCAGAGGGCCACAAGCACCAGAGTGAAGGCTTTGTTTGCACCTCCCCCATGGGTCCCAGGGCACACATCCCTCTATACACGGCACACTGTACACAGCAAGTTTACTAGTTCCTAATTGCAAGCTTGGTTGCTTCCCCTGTCCTTAGACTGTGCGCTTCCTGATAATCGAGCCTGTGTTTAATGTGGAGCCTGGTCCTGGTAGACTTCTCCTTGCTTTATCAACAATGTCTTCCAGGTCGTGCAATTTCTGGAGGACCAGTCTCCCTTCTTGTTCCTGCTTAGAGCTTGGGAGAGAGTGGGAAGAAGGGCCACCAGTCCGCTCCGCCTGCCGTTACTCAGACAACCACTAGGGGGGCAGGGACCCACCATCCTTTGAAATCAAAGTAGAATCCAGGCAGCCTTTACACAGGAGGCAAAAATCATTGTAATTTGCTGAAAGATCATTATGCAAAAAGGTCAACTCAGAAAGTTATCATTCACTAAACCACTGAAGAGTTAGTGGAAGCTTTGATTTTACTCGGACTACTCACCCAATGCTTAGTGTTTTACTGAAGAACGTTTTTCTCACCCCACTTTACTGACTTCCCTGTTTTAACAGCAGGACCTTGCTGTTAAATAGACAGGACCTTCACAACTTGCTCTGGTGGGTTTTCTTCATTTTAGTGAGTTGTTTTTCTGCTCATTGACTGAGGGAAGGTGGGAAGTGTTCTTAGAACGATCCTTCTTCACTGTGGAGATGAAGCACCCGGGACTCTAAAACCCCAGCCTGACCAGGCTTTCCTTCGGGTTCACAAGATTTTTGTTGTTGTTTGATTGATTATTGATTTTTGAGACAGAGTTTCACTGTGTAGTCCTGGCTGATCCAGAGCTTTCTATGTAGACCATGTTGGCCTGGAACTCACAGAGATCCCCCTGCCTCTGCCTCCCAGGTGGTAAGACAAAAGGTGTGCCCCACCATCCTTGGTGGTAAAGTCACAAGAAAAGGAGCCTTGAGGCCAGTGTGTGAAAAACAGTTCAGCAAAGGTGACACCCCAAAACCTGTGACTTCCAACACTTTAGAGACCTCTTATCTGCCCGTCCCTCGCTGCTCCTCCTTCTGAGGGGCCCCTTTGGAAGGCTCAACCCAACCTCAGACGCTTACAGTTACCGTGAGTCAAGTTCAGGTAATCACTGGCATCCTGTGGGGACAATCCTGAGGAAATGGGTGGCTTCTGTGGGTGACGCTGCGGGACAGGATGCTTAGCAAATAAGCCAGTCACACGAGGGCAGGTGCCCTGTGAGCCCACTCTTGTGAAGTGTCTGGGGTCACAAAATGTCTCAGAAACAGAAAGCAGAGAGGGGGTTACCAGGGACGAAGACGGGGTGGAGTCGGAGGTCAGTGGGTGTAGAGATCTGGTGTTTCGGGGTGACAGAGCTCTGTGAACGACTGTGTGGATTGTGCTGACCACTGGTACACTGTGCACCAGTCGTGAAGCAGACAGCAACTCTAATGATATGTATTCTTAGTAAAGTTAGGTAGAAAACGGTGTCCTCAGGGCTCTAGTTCTTCAGGTCAGGGCTGCTGAGACACAGTGAACTCTCGGAACAGTGGCTTCGTTTTGTGAGTCACTTGAAAACACCAGGTTTCAAGCATTTTTGTGTTTTGCTAGTTGGGAAAAAGCTTATAGTTAACTAAAAGGAAGCACTACCTTATGGAAGTAAGCAAATTATATTTATTGAGAGAGAGAGAGAGAGAGAGAGAGAGAGAGAGAGAGAGAGAAAACAGGCCATAGCACAAATAGTGTAATTTGGCCACATTCAGACCCCTCCCCCATACCCACCTCCACCTCGCTGTTACTTCTATTTATATCTTGGGAGTAGTCCAAGCAGAACGAGTTGGTGGTGGGGACGAATAGGGGAAGGAAAACCTGCTAGGAGTCATCCCAAAACTAGCTTAGCTCTAAACTTCTGATGTCTGTGCTGCTGGGAACTCACCTGACCCGAGCTGAGCTGGCCACTTTGGTGCCCAGCTGTGTGGCCTGCCTGTGCTCCCGCAGCTTTCTGCCACATGGTGTTCCCAGGAATACTTGGAAATCCTTCTGCTGGGTGATTAGGGTCCCAGAAAACTGGTCAATCCTCTACTGTTTTTACGCAGCTCCTGGCCTCAAGATTCACCTTCCACTGGCCTGAAGACAGTGATGGCTGCTTCTCCCAAGCCAAAAACAGACAGATGTAGCCCGGTGGAGCACAGAGACTTTGTGACCTCAAGAGGCCAGGAGGCAGGACCGAGGTACGTTTAAGATATGTGTGTTGTATGTGTCTACACGTGTGCACTCTTGCATACTTGTAGGGGGGGAGTGTTGGGTTTGCCCCGTTGAAGGCAACCTGCCCTGTGCTGGGTTTGATTTCAAGAGCTTTAGGATTCCTCCTGGTCCAACTTGTGCCACCCCAATGATACCCAGTAGGAGGAGTGCAGGGTATACATCCTGAGGCAGATGTAGAGCCAATTCCTACGAGGAGGTCAGGGGGGTTGGGCTCTGTCCAGAGGAGAAAGAGGAAGAAAACGTGGATGGAGAGAAGCAAGAACAGAAAGGGCAGCTCCTCAGGACTCCTTAGAGCCACAGAGCAGCCCCCAGGAGGAAGGTGGTGGGTGCTGTTGGGGCTGCTGTTCTCCTGGAGAAGCGAGGCACAGGGTCTGTGCTCCACGTCCACTCTGCTGATATTTCCAGGTCTTTGCCAAGAGAGGTCCAGTTAACCATGTGTGGAAGGTGGTCGGTATTTTATGGAAAATACTAGTTCTGACTTTATCTACATTTGAGGCAGCCTGGCTATCACTGTTAACCCTTCCCTTCCTCGTGCTGACTGACTCACTGTCTTAGACTAAAATCTTCCCCCTGCTAGGCACTGGAGATCTGTCTGACCACCTTTCTCTGTGACCAATTGCTCCTGGATGTGGGACAAATTCCTGTGTCACAGGAAGCTTTTTCCAATGCCTGAACCCATGTTCCACTTGGGCTGCATCCTGAGAAGGTCCCAGGGTAGGGGCATCTCTGGTCCTAACCCACAGCTCGGCGCTGGGGGTGATTGTCTCTTGGTGGAAGCGTTCTGCTCTCTGTAATGAAGACCGTGCTAGGCACTGGAGATCTGTCTGACCACCTTTCTCTGTGACCAATTGCCCCTGGATGTGGGACAAATTTCTGTGTCACAGGAAGCTTTTTCCAATGCCTGAACCCATGTTCCACTTGGGCTGCATCCTGAGAAGGTCCCAGGGTAGGGGCATCTCTGGTCCTAACCCACAGCTCGGCGCTGGGGGTGATTGTCTCTTGGTGGAAGCGTTCTGCTCTCTGTAATGAAGACCTCTATTCCAGCAGAGTGTAAGGTCTTGGGGGCTGGTAGTGAACCTTTTTTTGATGCTGAGCAGTGCCATTCCCACTTGATTTCTACCCATGATTCCCAACACATGAATTCCGGCTAAGGACAGATGGCACCATATACTGCCATGTTAGTGGGTCCATGTATAATCTGCGTTCCTGCCACTGCGGTGCATTTTGTACATGGGCCCATTGATGATACTCAGGTGTTCAGGAGAAGAAGCCAACAGGTACCAAAAGAATTTATCATCCTGTCAGCTTGAAGATTAAAATCTTCCTTGCTGAAGTCACTTTTTGGTGAATATCCCAATGGCACACAAATGCCTTCCTGATTTTTTAAACTCATTCTGAAGCATCTGTCCACACTCCTTTTTCAGTGTTCCTTGTCACTAATTTTCTAATCATGCTCCTTCCATGTTCTCACCATCCAGCCAAGCCACTGGGAGAGCTAAGGAGTTGGTAATGGCTGGATATCTGGCCAGTTCTTCTAGTAAATGAGCAAGCAGGTGCACCGCTCAAAGAGTCCTGTGGAGAGGATGTCCCTTCACTACTGCCATTCAGGGCCAGATTAGGGCCACAGGGCCATCTCTTTCCTCTGCTGGGGCTGTCTAAATCTTGTGCAGAATCGTCTAAAAATGTGTCTTCCTTTGCTCTGTCACTGATGGCGGAGACAGCTTCAAGAGCACAGATACAGGCATAGGGAGCCGCACTGGAGCGGGAGGAAGGTGTTTTGACTGCTCACCTCTACTTCCTTATGCCTTCTGATCACACGTGCAGTACTTTTTTTGTGAAGATCATGTGCTGGTTTAGCATGCAACTTTATGGCCTGGTGAATGATCTCAGTGAATTTTGTGCTAATTGAAGAAAGTGATGATGATGATAGATGATAGATAGATGATAGATAGATAGATAGATGATACATAGATGATAGATGATAGGTAGATGATAGATAGGTGATTGATAGATAGATGATAGATAGATAGATAGATGATAGATAGAGGATAGATGACAGGTGATAGATAGATAGATAGATAAATGATAGATAGATGATAGATGATAGGTAGATGATAGATATGATAGATAGGTGATTGATTGATAAATGATAGATAGATAGATAGATGATAGATAGATGATAGATGACAGGTGATAGATAGATAGATAGATAAATGATAGATAGATAAATGATAGATAGATGATAGATGACAGGTGATAGATAGAAGATAGATAGATAGATAGATAGATAGATAGATAGATAGATAGATAGACAGATGATAGATAGACCTGAGTCTGGGAAGTCCAAAATCAAGGGGTCCACATCTGGCAGAGGTCTTTGCTCCATGGTAAACCGCGGTGGAAGGCACGTGGGAAAGAGGGTCCCTGAGAGGCAGAAGGAGAGCAAACGCACATTTATGACAGTTTGCTCTCATTCTCATAATGCAGAGCGCTCTTCCACGAACATGGCATTGATCTACTCGTGAGTGCAGAGTCCTCATGCCCTGATCACCTCTTCTGAGGCCCCACCTCCAACGCTGATGAATGGAGAAAGGTGTCTCTAACTTTGGGGCATGCATTCAATCCATAACACTTCACCTCTAGCCCCCCATATGCATGCCTTTTTATATGCAGAATGTACTCATTTTATCCCCATAGCCCCCAAAGTCTTAATACTTTGTTCCAGGATCAGCTCAAAAGCCCAAACTTCATTATTCTCATCTAACTCAGACGTGGGTGAAACTCTAGGCAGGACTTGTTCTGAGGAAATCTCCCCACCACTCCCCCCAGCTGAGAACCTAGGAAATAAAAACAAGTCCTTCCAAAGCATTATGGTGGGAAAGACACAGGGCAGACCTCGTTTTAAATGGGATAAAGAGGCCAAAGAAAGGATAATGGGCCCCAAGATAGTTCGAAACCCAACAGGCAGGCTGGGAGGGGTGGTGCACACCTCTCACCCCAGCACTTGAGAAGCACAGGCTGGTAGATCTCTGAGTTTGAGGCCCGCCTGGTCTATATAGCAAATTCCAGGGCAGCCATAGCTACACAGTGAGACACTGTCTCAAAACAAACAAGCAAAAGGAAACAACCCAAATCCAACAGGCAACACTAACTCTAAAGGTTGCAGAACAATCCTTATGTATGTATGATGGTTTGAGGAGAGTGGGAGTGTGGGCCTCGTACCTGCAACAGGCCTCACTCCTCAGCTTCCCTGGGCTCTGCGCAAGCAGCAGGTCTCAAGGAAGCCAGACACCCGCTGGCTTGGACGTGGGGAGCAACTCCTATGGAAGATAACATGATCATGTGGATTCCTGAGGCCGCATACCTTCTCTAAGTACCACAAGAGAAACTGCAGGTACCAATTCCCGCACAATAAAAACACCACAAACTTGGCTAACTCTATGTAAGTAGAAGGTTGCTTTTTAAATTTTTGTTCATTTTTTCCTTCATTCTCCAAATTACCTTTGGAGAACATGTTGCTGAAGGAAAACACTAATGAGACCAGTCATTGCTGAATGACGTGTGACTCAGTATGAAACAAGCACATGTTTAGCCACAGCTACTTCTGAGATGAGCACGTGAGGATTTTGCTTTTCTCTTTAGGTTTTCTGAATGTGCCAAGTCCTCTAGAGTAACTGACAAACGTTATGGTCTGGACTAAAAGGGACTTGAACTCATAGAGATCCACCTGCCTTTGCCTCCCAAGTGCTGAGATTAAAGGCCTGCACCACCACGCCTGGCTCCTGTGTCACTTTTGTCTTGCCTTGTCTCTGTCAGTGACAAAAATGCTTAGCAGTGAGTTGAGGACATTTCATAGAGAATAATTTATCTATCTAATCATTAAAACTTCTTTTTTCTTGATTATGCTCACAACTATTAACACAAAAGAAATCCAAAGTGTAATGAGCACTTTAGCTCATTTTATTAAATGAATTCATTTGCTGCGATAAATTTTTCCTGCATAGGAGAGTCTTGTGATAACCTAATGAGAAATTGGATTTTGCCATTTCAAAGACATGTTTTTAAATAATTTAAATTATTTCCCATTTTATTCAGTTTTAAATTTATTTTATTTGCCAATCTGAAAGAATAAAGGTCAGTTATGTTGCCATTACAAAAGGGGGGGGGAGGTCTGAGAACGAGGCTTAGTACAGTGCATGCCTAGCACATCTGAGGCCCATGGTTCTATGCTATGCTTGGTGGCACACACCTACACTCCCAGCACTGGGAAGGTGAGGCAGGAGGATCAGGAGTTCAAGGTCATCCTTGGCTACATAGTAAGTTTGAGGTCAGCCTGAGGTACATTAGACCCTGTCTTGGAAAGAAAGAGAGAAAGAGAGGAGAGAGAGAGAGAGAGAGAGAGAGAGAGAGAGAGAGAGAGAGAAACAATGAGGGAGATGAAGATGTGGAAGATGAAGAGATTATGGCACTAAGTGACCAGAGTGTCAAGGCCACCGTGATTGACAGCATCTTCTGTCACCACCGTGGGACAGCTTCTGTGAGGTGCACCAGACTGTGCCCAAAGACTGTTTCCTCTCCGGGCTCCCATGACTCTGTCCTACTCTGTATTCATTCATTCATTCATTCACACTCCATCGTCTATGGCCTACGTTTGGATCTGACTTGCTTAACTGTTCAACCCTCTTACCTTGCACATTTTCTTCTAGATTCCCCAAGCATCCTCTGCCCTCAAATCAAGGCAGGGGTTGGGGAGGCCCTGGAGAACTCGAGGCCATGCAGAAGCTCTACAGCGATGACTGTGTACTGGCAGAATCACAGGTTTGCCCATTGGAACTCATCAGTCATTGGTAGACCCCAAACTGGTCTGCACCTCGGAACCCGTGTCCTCCCTTCGAATACTTAGCTTCTGGTGGTGTTCTTGTTACTGCCCGGCCACTGCCCCTTGCAGGGTCCACAATAAACATGTTTCCTTTCTAAATAATAATAAATAAGCACGTAGCTTCTGAGGCTGCAAATCTGTCCCTGATACCCTCGCCTGTGGCATCTCCCTGCACAGACCTACAGGAGAGATGCTCTCTCCATGAAGCCCCCACAGTGCCCTCGTAAACAGCCTCACCTGCATCACCTGCTTCCACCTGCCTGCTCCATGTCTGCCATTTACTGACGTTGTTCGATTTCTTTGATTTTCCTTTTTAAAAATATTGTTATTTAACGACACGGGTGCACTCACATACATGCAGGCAATACATTCGTACACATAAATTATTACAAATGATGGAAAGGATTTGAGAGCAGCCCTGGTGGGAGGAGGCCTACCAAGGGCAAGACAAGAGTCCTTGATGCCAAAGGGAGCATTCAGACTTCATTGTGGGCCTGGAGGACTGATCACCTAAGAGGGCACTGTGGGGACTTCATGGAAAGAATATCTCTCCTGTAGGTCTGTACCAGGAGATGCCACAGGGGAGGGTATCTTGGACAGGTTTATAGCCTCAGAAAGGAAATATTTATTTATTATTATTTGTGTACACTGTAAGGAACAGAGGGCAGTAACAAGAACACCACCAGAAGCTAAGTATTCGAAGGGAGGACACGGGTTCCGAGGTGCAGACCAGTTTGGGGTCTACCAATGACTGATGAGTTCCGATGGGCAAACCTGCGATTCTGGCAGAACAGAGCCATTGTTGTAGAGCTTCTGTGTGGCCTCGAGTTCTCCAGGGCCTCCCCAACCCCGAGGGCTGAGGATGCTTGGGGAATCTAGAAGAAAATGCGCAAGATAGGAGGGTTGGACAACCTCCCCAACCTCTGCCTTGATCCGAGGGCCGAGGATGCTTGGGGAATCTAGAAGAAAATGCGCAAGATAGGAGGGTTGGACAGTTAAGCAAGTCAGATTCAAACATAGGTCAAACAAGGTTGGGTATGAATCAATGAAGAAATACAGAGCAGGTTATCTGACTGGCACACACTGTGTTTGGGAAAATAGTATAGATGTAGCTGAACATGCGGGCTGGAAACAGACAGTGAGAGTTTGGCCTGTGACAAAAAATAGAAGCTCAGGAGGCAATACAATTCTCGAGTTAAATTGAGGTTATTTTACTTGAAATATATATAAATTGTATATATTAATAACACACTATGTGATATCGTGATACCTATAGACACTGAATAACATTCAAATCATGCTAAACATATCTGCATATCTATCTCCTCAGTTCTTTCTCATCTTTCTGTGGTGAAGCCCTTTGGAATTCTCTTTCAGCTCTCTGAATCCCATAGCACATGATGGCTCTCCACAGCGGCCCCTCACTGGAACTTCCCATTCCCACCTAACTGCAGTGGCACTCGGCGATCATGCTTCCCCAACCCTTCCCGCCGGCTTCTAGGAACCTCCTTTCTATGTCCGACTTCTATGAAATCACTATTTTTTACTTCATCTACGAGTGAGATCATGCAGTGTTTATCTTTCTGAGTCTGAATTATTTCACTTAAGTAACTTAATGAGCTCCTGTTTCATCTATGCTGTTGCAAATGACAGGGTTCCGTTCTGTCGTTATGGTCAAATAGCACTCTGTTTTCTATACACATCACGTTTTCTTTATCATTCATCAGTTGATGGCACTTAGGGTGCTTCCATTTCTTAGCTATCGTGCAATAACCATGGGTGTGTAGTCATCTCTGAAAAGCTGATTTCATTTCCCTTGATAGGCACAGTGTTGGGATTAGTGGATCATATGACAGCTTTGTTTTTAATTTTTTCTTCCCTACTGACTACATTCGTTTACTTTCCCACCAACAGGGTGCAAAGTTCTCTTTTCTTCACGTCCTCATCTCCACTTGTCATTTGACAGTGATCCTTCTCAAAGAATGAATGGATGCCTCCTTGTGGTTTTGAATTACATTTTCCTGATAATCAGCCAACAATGTTGGGCATTTTTCTTACACCTTGTTGGCAAGAGATTTTCATGCATACCATCTTATTTGAGTCATAAAAGTGTCTTCAAAGTAGAAGATGTCATTTTCGACCTATAAATGAGGACATCAAGGCTCAGAATGGTTAAGCAATGTGTTTTAGTTCCTCTCTCTCTCTCTCTGTCTCTCTCTGTCTCTCTCTCTGTCTCTCTCTCTGTCTCTCTCTCTGTCTCTCTCTCTCTCTGTCTCTCTGTCTCTGTCTCTCTCTCTCTCTCTCTCTCTCTCTCTCTCTCTCTCTCTCTCTCTCCAGAATCTTATGTATCCAAGGTTAGCCTCAAACTCACTATGGAGTTGATGATGACCTTGAATTTCTGATCCTCCTTCCTCTACCTCCCAAGTACAAGCACAGACGTGGACCCCCACAGCCATTTTCCTGGTGCTGGAGATTGATTTCAGGAAATCACACATTCTAGTCAACTAAATTACCCTCTAGGGCTCTAGGCCCTGGCACTGGCTAAGCAAACTTGAGAGCTGAGCTAGTGAGCAACGGAGCAGGTGAACAAGGCTGGACTCTGAGCCCGTGATCTCCATTAACACCTGATGCCCCTCTGTCACATAGGACTCGTGAGTCCCCCACATGGATGCTTTTGAGCCTGTCTGCTGGGACCCTGTTTTCAGAGTCCCATGCATACCTCACATCACCTTTACAGATGAGCTGTAGATATGACTGCTTTGTTATTTTATAGGGCAGTGCTTCCCAAATATGGCTAGTCACTATCACTTAGTATTAATAAATACAGATTTCTAGGGTTTCTCCTCTGAGATCCTGGTTTGGCAAGTTTCCATAAATTTGTGTTTGTGATTAATTAATAGTGCTGGAGATTGAACCCAGGGCTCCAGGAATGCTAGGCAAGTGTTCCTCCCTCAGCTCTGATACATGTATTTCTAGCATCTGATGGTGGCTATTAGTTATGAGATTCCCCTACTTAAAAGCTGTCTGCTTACCATGGTGTTCACTATTGACTCCGTGGCTCCCGCTGGTCAAAATTCTTCAAAAGACTGAAAACAAACTCTGGCTTTACTTCTGAGAAAGGAACACAGGAAGACTCTGGGGACATTCCAGGCCTATGCTAATACTTCAGCGGCATAAATTCTTTGTGTGTATGTGTGTACATGTGTGTGTGTTCCTCCGTGTGGGAGTATGTGTGTGTGCAAGTGTTCATGTGAACATTTCCATATAGGTCTTTCCTCAGGCATCTTCCATCATTTGAGACGGTCTCTTGGTAGTCAGGAATTTAACCGAGTAGGCAAGGCTAGCTGACCAGTGAGCTCCAGGGATCTCCTGTCTCTGCTCCCCTCTCACAATCACTGTGATCGAAAGCCTGTGCCACCATTGAACTCAACGTCCTCACACCTGGAAACAGGCACTTTCAGACCATGCTGTCTCCCTGGCACAGCAGTTTAAATACTTTGGGGAACAATGAGCTTTCTTCCCATCCCCATCCCCACTTGTCCCCCATGCAGCACTGATGCGCTATTTCTTATCTCAACAGCACCAGCTGGAGCCAGGAGGGCGAGTCCAAGCAAGGCCAGTCACCGTCCGCACTGCGGCTGCTCCTGCTGGGGAAACGAGGAGCAGGGAAAAGTGCCACAGGAAACACCATTCTGGGCAAAACTGTGTTTGAGTCCAAGTTCAGTGAGCAGACGGTGACCAAAGCATGCCAGACCGAGAGCGCGATCGTGGGAGGGAGGATGGTCATGGTCATCGACACTCCGGACCTTTTCTCCTCCCTAGTCCCTGCTGACGTCAGGCAGCTCGGCCTGCAGCAGTGCTCACAGCTCTCGGACCCTGACCCCCATGCGCTGCTCCTCATCATCCCCATTGGCCACTACACAGCGAAGGACGAGGAGATCATTGAGGGCATCCGGGTGAGGTTTGGGCCTGAAGCCTTCAGACACGTGGTTGTTGTCTTCACTCGGGAAGATGAGCTGGGTGAGGACTCGCTGCAGGATTACATAGAAAGTACTAACTCTCTTAAGGCCTTGGTTCAAAGAGTTGAGGGCAGATACTGTGCGTTCAACAACAAGGTAGACCAGAAGCACCAGGACTCCGTGTCCCAGCTCCTTCATGTGATTGAGCGTCTGATGGAGAAAAGTCCTGGACCATATTTTATGAGGATTACAATGGACAGCAGCAGATTCCAGGTAGGAATTGTCTAGTGGAGGAGACACATATCAACACAAATCAATAGACTATCCCGCTGTGCAATGGAACATATGCTTTGTTGAGGGCGATGTGTATACATACTCTGGAGTCATAAGAGATTGGACTTTCAGTATCAGCCTGGGTGGTTGGACTTCCTGGAAAGTTAGTGGGGAAATGAAGCCCTTGCCTCCCTTGTCCCCTCGTGTTATTATACAGGTGAGAGTCTGTAGAGTCTCTCTTCCCTCCCTTCAATGAAAACCACCTGCCCCTTGCTTTGCCCGCTCTCTCTCTCTCTGCCTGTTCCAAAGGCTGTGGAGTTCTCTTCCATCTCTGGCCTCTAGTGTTTTCTCCTCACACAGTTTGGGCTCTCTTCTTCTTCCTGCTCTTCCCACAGGATCCCCCACTGTGGCTTTGAGCTCTGTCTTTTCTCCCTAGCCTTCAGTGGTCTTAGCCCAGCTGTGCCGTGCTAGGTCTGACGCTTTACCCTGTTTCCGCTTCGTTTTAGGAGGTCACTCTTCCTGGAATCCACCTGCTTCTTAACTTTCCTGCTGCCACCGTCCAGCCTGACTCAGCACCTTTCCCCCTTGGACTGTTTTTACCTAGTAACAACTTTCCCCTTGTTCATTTGGGAGCCTGATCACCCACCCCACCTCACATACAACAGCCAGATGTTAATTGCATTTAATTCTTTAACATGAAAGGAAAATGTATTTGAAATCACGTCAGTTAAAGAAACGCACACGTCCTGTGAAGTTCTGCCACTGCGACTGAGTGAGACGTTCTAGAATTCAGTCACCTACAAACTTGAATGAGCAGGTGGATGTCAGTCGAGAGGGGTCAGACGTAGGGAAGCCCTGGAAAGATGTGGTAAGAGAGACGCTGCCAGGACTAACGACTGATAAAGTAAGGAAGTGTAAGCAGGAAAGCAGCGCTCACAGAGCACACCTTAAACGTCAGACGCCCACATGACAAGTCTTTGCACCACTTCCTTGTGAAGGTGTTTTACAGATGAGGAAATTGGCTGGTGAGAGGGTCAGCATCTGGCCGGGGCTCAGAATGTGCTTCCCATGAGGACATCTTGCTCAAAATGCTTCAGACTTTGTCCTGATCTTGACTCAGCGTGGCCCCTTGCTCTGCGCCCTGTTTCCTGTGCTCACCAGCCTTCCTGTTGGTCCCTGAGTTATGCTGGCACTGTGCACCTACAGTTCTCTCCACATTGGTGCTTCCTCCCTCCCTCCCCCTCCCCCTGTGTCTTCTCTGTTTATCCATCAGCCTCAGCTTCAACTCACCTCCTCCATCTCCCTGGGCCCTTGACTCAGATTCAGGCATGGCTCCCAACTTCTCTGCCCACCCAGATCCCTTTAGTCAGTCACCACCACATTAAGGGATTCCTGTGGATAAGTAGACAATGGCTGGCTCCCCACAAACTCCATGAGGACAGAAATGTCTGTTTTGTTAACTACATTGTTTTATGTCTTGTGGAGAAGAGAGATAGTAATATACACTGAGGAACTGCTGTGGGGATTAAATACGATGCTTACAAAGTTGTTAACAAATACTGGAGACTTGTCCATTGTTCAGTAATCATTAGCTGTTATATTATTTTGCCATGCATGAGTATACAAAGATATTAAGTACTTTAGAAGCCCAAAGAAAACATTTGTATTAGAAACATGTGCTATCTCAGCACCTTTTGAAACAGTAAAACCATAAATAACATGAAGACCCATCACTATCACCTTGACACCAATAACCAGTTCTTACTAGTGAATACATTGGATCTACTAAAAAGGATGAGGCAGCTGTGCAGACACTAACATATCACTCAGGATACAATATCAAACAGATTTCTGAACAAGAAACCCAGTGAGTCTCTCCTATGCTCATAGACATGTATGCATATCTGTATAAGCATATTGAAACACATAAGCTTCTTTATGAGTTAATAACTGTCACTTTTCTGGTTGGTTACACATGGGAAGATTATTTTTATATCATTTTATCATGCATATTTATATTGAAATAATGTTTTGCACATAAAGAACCCTAGGAAATCAGGTGTAGGTGGAGAGAGATCTAAGAGCCTCAAAGGTAACAAAGACACTGGGTGAGAACAGATAAGAAAGAACAGAGAGGCTGTCTTGGTTGTCATGATGAGTCAACGGAGATAAGGTCAGAAAGAAGTGAAGGAAATTTCTATGAACACCAGATCATCGGAACTGCAGATTATTGTTCTCATTTTAGGAGTAAGGATACTGGCACAGCAAGGAGAAGAGGATGTTAGTTCTCTGCTTTGTTTTCCTTACCTGATTGGGTATTCTCAGTGTAACCTCATATCAGAGGCGCCATCTCTGCGCTGGAGCTGTCTCCATCCCTGGGAATCTGTTGCAGGAGCAGCAGTGAGATCAGGGGATCTGTCTTTCTTGATATGTGCACAAATGTTAGTGAGGATCGTGACCGTGGCCTAGACTTGACCTCATCCTAACCAGCAGACACTCAGCGTTATATAACAGTGTCTCCATTGTTTATTTTGTGAAAAGCTGATATTTTAGTTCTGTATGCACCATTCTCTCCCCGCCCCCCCTTATTTTCTAGGATGATGGGAATGGAGCCGCACAACAAGAAGGGAACAGCCTACATGGTAAGTCGACCGCGTGCATCCTCTTAATGCACTGCACATCCCAAGTGAAGTGGCAGAAATTATATGGATCAGACCAAAATATACCTTAGCCTGGGTGGGCACCCACACCTGTGCCCAGGAGAATCCTAACATCTGTGAGTCAGTGAAGCAGAGCCGCAGCCCTGGGCGTCTGGTGTCCCCGGCCTCCTCTGCCATGCTGTGGAGCCAGGCTCGCCCCGCCCCCCAGGACTTCTTTCCTAACTCAGCTTCTTCTTCCCGGTCCTGGGTTCAGTGCTCCTGATGGGAAAGCAGAATACACCCCTCATGGACAGCACCAATGAGTAGCATCCAGGTACTGATCACCATTAACGTTGTGTCCCACAAAACTAAACAAGTCAGTACACATTAATAAATGGCGTGTTCCCATAACATGAACACACAGGGCTTGTGCAAACATTGATGTACTTTAAGGCTATTTCTGGGCCAATGCTGTGTGGAAATTGAGAATTCTGTAGTTAATAATAATATAGAGTCCCTGTCTTCATGAAATGCCCCAAAATGATACAATAGTTATTTTAGAAATTTACTAAATTTGATAATAATAGCAGTAATTGAAGCTGACATTGTCTGGTGGAAAATAAAATACAAATACTTTATTCCTCATAGCATACAAAGTTATTTATACATTATATTACAGTGTATAATATATTGGTGGGCATAGTAGTGGCAATGGAAGGCTAAACACACACACACACATCTTTTCTTTAACTTTTAAAGTTTATATTGAGGGGACTGGAGAGATGGCTCAGAGGTTAAGAACATGGACTGTTCTCGAAGAAGACTGGGGTTTGAATCCCAGCACCCACATGGTAGCTAACAACTGCCCATAACTCCAGTCCCAGGGGATTTGACAGCCTCTTCTGACCTCTGCAGGCATGGCACAACATGGACGCCCTTACCTACATTCAGGCAATACATGAATACACATAAAATAAAAATAAATTTTTAAAAGTTTTTTTTAGAATGTATTGAGAATTTCATACATGCATATAAGCTGTTTTGATCAAATCCACGCCTACTTTCTCCCCTCCAACTCCTTCCATATCTCCCCATCACTTTTTTCTGACCACTTCATGTACTCTTTATTTTGTAATGGGGCTTTTTGCTACTTTAATATTTCCCCCTCTGAAGAGGTAACCCTAAAATCTGTTAGGGATTAGATAAGAGCTCCTAAATACTTTTGACATTTTTGGCCTTTGGAACAGAGAATGGAACGCCCAAGGATATTTTGACTTTTAGCCAAGAAACTGGCTACTTTTCTTTAGGGTCTTTTTACCCTAACTGCCTAGCCAGTTCCTACCTCCTACTCTTGTCACAGCATCCTCTGAAGTGGTTACTCAAATTGCCAATAGGGAATTGGAAGCAGACCACTCTGGCTTCTTACATGCTGCAGGGACACAGGGTGAGGCAATTGGGGTACTCCCTTCAGTGGGTCTATCTAAAAGACTCTCAAATTATATAACTCTTATCTGTAGGGAGAAAAGAAAGCCCTTGATTGGTGAGTAGGGGATGTGAAGAAGGAAAGGCAAGAGTAATTAACATTACAAGTTCTAGACAGGGAACCAGAAAAAGATCAAAACAGCAAGTTTCAAATGTTCATATCAGAGTCCATTGGGATTTCTTGACCGGAGCTTCCAAAAGCATCCCTCCATTGGGTTGCTCCTCATTTTTCTTTTGTCTACACAGGCTGGACTCGAGAGTGATGAACTCAGGATTTGTTTTCAGGCACATTGATTAACTGTTGGAGTAGTTAGAATTAGTGTCAATTCCCTCTCAAAGGCTTCTAGATAGGAGGAGAAAACAAATTTAGCCATCATTTTAGAACAATAGCTGGTTGTCTCCCTTAGCTACAGGTGGGCACTACAGTATCGGAGACCAAGATCTGAAGTGTTGCAACTGAGTAGTACTTTCTGCTTAGAAACAAAATCATCAATGAGAAATAATTGTTTAAATAACATTTTATATGGACTTAAGCCTAATGTCTGGGAAGTATAATCCCTTGAATTCTTAAAGAAATACACTGATGACTTTACTCTTTGGTTATACTTTCCTTTTGGGTGTTTAAGGCCATACGGTTGGCCCAAATAAATCAATTTATTTTTACTCTAAGGTCATTTGAGGATCTGTTCCTCAGGGATCACATGGGCTTGGGAGGAGCCCCTGCCTCCTTTCTTTTACCAGTCCCATCTATGTGAAGATAAGTCAAAGGTCCTGCTTGACCATGACTGGCTTCACTTGGAAGCATGAATGAGATGTTCCCTCTGAGTTGACCCTCCTCTTTGTAGACTGGACACTGGTTCAAGGCCATCTGGTGGGGTCTCCATGGCCTCCCTGAACAAGAGGACAGGTGACTCACCACAGTTACAGGACATTTTGAGAGATGCTCCATAGTCCCCTGGAACTTAGTCAACCTTGGAGGGAAAGGAGCAAAACCTGTCCTGTAAGTCCCTCTGACCAAATTAATATAGGCCTCAGAGTATGGCTGTTAAACATCCAAGAAGGTTATTATTCTCATAACAGCCATGAAATGAAGGTATCTTATTATCAATATCATGATTTTACTCCCTGTAGTATTCAAAATTCAGTCAATGCTCCTTAGTCCAAGGCCTCAGGAAGATGCATGTGACTGAACAAAATCATTCTTATTGATCCAAGGCATGGGAGCATCTCAGACCAGGCAGTTGGAGATAATTTTTGACAGCTATAGCTTGCGTTAGGAGATTTCAAGGAAGCTGACTTTGCTTTTGACTAGGTGTTGATAGGAAGTGGTGTAATTCTACGGCCAGGTGCTTTAAGATTTGTTGTCCCAGAGATGGTGAGAGTGAGGTGAGGCAGAAGCTGTCCTTTCAGTTAATAGAGGGATGTTTTAGAAATCGTTGCTTTTGTCTGTGTCAGACACGCTGTAGAAGTCATGGTCTTGAGTGCTGGTATCTACTGTACTGTGACACTGGATGACAGGCTGAGCAGACAGCGTCGTTAGGGGCTGCCGTCTCCCTTCTCCACTCCACTTCTGCCACTGTACTGTATGGAGTCTCCTGTGTTGAAGGGACCATACTGGAAAGCATACCAAATGAAATAATATGATACTCTTTTCCTTGATTGTGGTTTTTATTTGGGTTACAGGATAGTGAGTTTCCTCGTGTCTTTTTCATACACGTTGTCTTGGTTAATCTTCCCACTTCCCACTTATCTCCCCGATCCTCACACACCACCACCCCTCTGCTTAAACCTTTCTACTCCCAATATTCCTATTCCGTACTTTCCTTTTACCTGTATTCTGCTATCCCTGCTTCCTTATAGAAACCCACTCCAGGCACCCTTTCCAGTTCCCTAGCTTCTACAGGTACTCCAAGTTAAACAAACAGAACTGAAGAGCGGAAGCTAGAACCCCCATACGAAAGAAAACATGTGGCATCTGTCATTCACGGCCTGGGCTATCATACTCAGTGTAATTTTTCCAGTTCTACCTATTTACCTTTAATTTTCATTTTTTCTTATAACTGAATAATATGGTGTAGATGAACTACATTTTATCATCCATTTATCAGTTGATGGACACCTAGGTTGCTTCCATTCCTAGCTACTGTGAATAGAGCCTCAATGAACGTGGGTGTGCGGGTATCTCTGTAGTATCGTGTGTAGTCTTTTGGGTATATGCTCAGAAGCACTATCACTGGTTTATATGGTAGTTTTATTTATAGCTTTCTGAGAAGCCTCCAGATTGATGTTCAAGGTGGTTGTACCATTTTACACTCCTACCAACAGTATATAAGTGCTCCCTTTCCCCACATTCACACCAGCATTTGTTGTCATTTGTATTCTTGATGATGGCTATTCTGACTGGGGTTTTGATACTTTATATAAAACAAAGTATATTGCACCTTTTGTGTGGTCTGGGGAACAGCTTGTGGGAAGCTCTTGAGAAGCTCTTGAGGCCTGACTCAAGGTCCTCCTTGGCCATGAACCCTCCATAGCTGCTCTGTGTCTGTCAAAGCACCAGGGTTGTCTTCATTCAACAGCTTGGACACTTCACCCTTGTGAGCTCTGAGATTCACAAGAAAACAGTTTGTTTAAGGTGACATAGCAGGATACGTCATTTTGTACTCGAGTCCCATCCATTTTCCAGAAAATAACATAATTTCGTTCTTTACAACAGAATAAAATCTATTGTGTGCATATATATCACATCTGTGTGTGTTTGTGCATGCATGTGTATGTGCAGGTAAGTGTGTACATGCATGTGTATATGTGTGTGCACGCATAAGTGTGTGTATGTGTACGAAAGTGGAGGCCAAAGGACAACCTTGTGTGCCACTTGATATACCATCCACTTTTATTGAAAAAGAATTTCTCCCTGGCTGGCACTAAGATTTTTTCCAGTTTCATCTATTTACCTGTAAGTTTTGTTTTTCTTTACAGCTAAGTAATATGTCATTGCATGCCCTATTTTTATGATTCATTCATCAGTTGACAGACATCTAGTTTTCTTACATTTTCTAGCTAGTTTGAGTAGGGCAGCACTGTTCAGCTAGACTGTTTGGTCAGAGAGCCTTAGGGATAACCTGTCCCCCCCTCCCAGCACTGTGATTACAAGTGCACCCCACCATGTCTGGTGTGGGCTCTGAGAATTTTTCTTAGGTCTTCATGCTTTCAAGGCAAATACTTTACCAACTGAGCTACCTCTTTAGTCCCATACCACATTCTCCTTATCGATTTGATTATTGATTGACATCTAGGCTATTTCTCTGTATTGCCTACAGTGGATAGTGCAGTAATATACATGAATGTACATGCATATATTTTATATATTAACTAAAATATTAATACAAAAATTTTTAAGTTCCTCTCCCCTCAGACAACAGGGTTCTTACAGCCTCCTCCCACAGATTCCCATGGATGTGGATCATTTTCTTGTTCTGAAAATCAGGTAATGGGGTCACACTGCATGCAGGTCTTGGGTCTCCTTCTTCTACTCAGCATGATTCCATCCATGATTCCATCCATGTTGTATATCAGTTAAATAAAAACAGAGTAGTATTTTATTGTGTGAGTGTATGATTAGGGGATATTTTAAATCAGATTTTCACCTCTTCCAAGAACCTTAGCCCATGGGCCTCATGCCCCAATACTTAGCTTTGAAGAATAAAGATGAAAGAAAGCCCAATTTAGCATGTTTGACCTGGAAACCGCAGACTTCTGGGTACTTCCTAGTTCATTCATTTTCTTCTTGTGTCTTCTACCTGAATTGCAAGCTCCTGGAGCTAGAGTCTTTCAGGGTCAGTGGGATGAGACCTTATTGGGAAAAAGTAATGTGTCCATATCTGTATTCAGCTCAGGAGAAGATTGAATTTTTTTTTTTTTTGCCCCCACAGGTCTGAAGAAGAGACAGCTTCAAACCTCAGGACCTGAGCAGGACCAGGAGATACCAGAACTGAGGGTCCTCCTCATAGGGAAGCGTGGTGTTGGGAAAAGTGCAGCAGGAAACAAAATCCTGGGGAAGCGGGCCTTTAAGACTGATTTCAGTGAGCAGCCAGTAACTCAGACCTTTCAGTCTGAGAGCAGGGTCTGGAAAGGGAAGAAAGTTCTGATCATTGATTCTCCAGACATTTTGTCGTGGAAGGATTCTGACTCTAGGCTTAAGGAGCACACCTCTACAGGTCCCCATGCCTTCCTGCTGGTGACACCACTGAGTTCTTTGCTGAAGACCCATAATGAGATATCCAGCATCATCAAAAGACGTTTTGGAGAAGAATTCACTAAATACACTATCATTCTGTTTACCAGAAAAGAAGATTTTGTGGCTCAGGACCTAGATACATTAATAGAAGAAAATAATATCTGTGATATCACTCAGAAATATGGAAATAGACACACTGCCTTCAACTACCAGGCTACCATGGAGGAGGAGCAGAGCCAGGTGGACAAGCTCCTGGGGGACATTGAGCGCATGGTGAAGCACAACGGCAGCAAGGCTTGTGCCTTCAGAGGTACAGCTAAGCATAAAAACGGTTTTTTGTGGAGCACTTGAACTATAAGAATATACTAGAGCTGTCGTATGGTGAAGGGCATAAAGAAGATGGGGAAAAGCCCAGCTGAGGCTGTAGTTCAGTTGGCGGAGTGCTTGCCTAACATGCACTGGGTTTGATACCCGGATCGGGGGGCATGGTGGTGCATGTCTGTAATGCCAGCAATCAGGAAGTAGAGACAGGAGGATCAGAAGTTCAAGTTCTTCCTTGAGTATATAATGAGGTCAAGGCCAGCATGGGCTACATGAGACCCTGTCTTTAAACCAACCAAACACCTAACCAATCAGCCAGCAGGTACATGTGATAGTCTCTTTTCTCTGTCTCTTTTCTTTTTCAAATTGTCCAGAAGTTTTGGCTTTCCCAAGCACATGCCCAGAATTGGCTCTACTTCCTTCATGACACTTTTGGCATCTCCTCAGCTGGGATCCTGAGGATCTCAAGGGATGATGTAGACAGAGCTTTTACAGTCTTCTTTCACTCACAGTTGTGTTAGGTGCTTTTCTGTCGCTATGATAAAATATCATGACCAAGGCCACTTATAGAAGGAAGGGTTCACTGGGCTTAAGGTTCCAGAGAGGGACGAGAGTCCATCATGGAGGGGAGGCACAGCCAGAAGCTGGAGCACGGCTGCTCCACGGCAGGAGCAGAAAGCTGAGCACTTATGTCTTCAAACAGGCGCAGGAAGCAGAGAGACGAACTGGACACAGGATGTGGCTTTGAACTCACAAACCTGCTCCCAGTGATGTGCTTTCTCCAGCAAGGCTGCATCTCCTAGGGATTCCGTGACCTTCCCAAAACAGTGCCACAAACTGACCAGGTGTCCAAATACTTCAGCTTACAGGGGTCACCTCATTCAACCACCACAGCAGCATACTGCTGCTGAGGCTCAGCACTGGGCTGCAACAATGGCATAGTTGAGGAGCACTAATTTACTTTCCTTGCTCTCTGGGTTCTCTATTCTTCACTGTGTTGGAGGTGGGAACCATTTAAAAGAAAGTGTAAGTGGGGCTGAGAAGATGGCTAAAGTGATAAAGTATTTGCTTTGCAATCATGAGGACCTGAGTTTGATCCTCTGAACCCCTATGAAAGAAAGCCAGGTGTGGTGGCACATGCTTTTACTCCCAGTGTCGGGAGGCAGAGACAGATGGAACTGTGGGACTTGAAAGCCAGCCAGTCTAGAACACTTGGCAAATTCCAGGTTAGTGAGAGTCTCAGAAAAATAAGGTAGACTGTGAGTAGGGAATGAGAGCTGAGGTTGTCCTCTGGCTTCTACATACACATGCATCCATGTACCTACACATACATGTGCATCTGTACACACATACATGCACACAAAGAAAGTGTAAGTAGCTGCAGTGATACTCAATGTACAAAATATGCTAAGAGGGTAAGAGAGCTGTGCACCCAGACAAGAAGAGGGAGCCCCACTGCTCTTGGTGAATTGGTGCCATGTGGCTCTAGATGGGGTTAGTGGTCCAACTACAGGCTCTCACCTTCTGAGGAAGGACTACACATGTTCTCAGGGCTCCATGCTCTGTTGACCTCATCCTTCAATTCATACGCATCTCTTCTCTTCTGATTCAGAGGTCCTCACCCAGGAAGATCAGTAAACCCAAAACCGTGTCACTATTTACTTTCTTTGTACATTCCCCATGAAGCTTCAGGTTCTAGGGAGCATCTAAAGTAGAAGGACAGGCAAGCAGGAAGGTCAGAAAAGAGAGTCTGGAGAAACTCATTTGAAAAAGTTTTTGGAGAATTAGGAGGATTTAGATGGTTGAGGAGGTAGGGAGACATTGCAAGAGTTTAGCAGCTTCAAGAGAAAGAACAGGACTGACTGAGATTCCTTTGTGGGTGAGATGAGAGCGGTCTTGATGGAAACAGACTTCATGGTACCAGCACCACAGGAAGGTTGGACCACAGATCTCAGAGAGGCTTGTCAACCAGGTCCTGTGTAGGCTCAGAAACAGGGACCGAAAAGCATAACAAGTGCGCTAGGCTCAGGATAAGCAGCTCAGCAATTGCTCCTGGAGGGAGAAGAAAGATGGACTTTCCTCTCTCTTTACTTTGTAGTAAATATTGGTAACTAGACAAGGAATTAGCAACAAATGACCCCTGAGTGGTGCCAGTGCCTGTGCAAAGGCATAGAAACCCCCAATAGTCAGAACTCCACGCACTTGCAAATTCCATTCACAGGGAAATAACTTCTCCATCGCTGACAGCACACCAAGCACTATCGTCCTTAATAATCATGAAATTCTGTTAACTAGTCAGTAAAAAGCAATGCAGGTCATCCTAGCACACCAAGCACTATTGTCCTTAATAATCATGAAATTCTGTTAACTAGTCAGTAAAAAGCAATGCAGGTCATCCTGCTTTTAATGAATGTGAGACAAAAAATGGACTGGAAATCAACTGATAGTATATGTGAGTTTTTCATGAAACACCAATTTTATAGACTAGCTTTTCAAATACCTCCAAGACAGTTTCCTTTAGTCACCAGAATTGGTAATGAGAAGACTTAGTGACAGTGGGAACTAAAGACAGAAATGAAATGTGTGGACTAGACCCAGTGGAGGGAGGCCAAGATAAGGCCAGTGTTTCTCATTGGTGCCAAGGATTAAGAAGAGGTTCTAGAAAAGGAAACAGAGTGAATTTAGAGATGGGAACAGTGCCATGTTCACAGGTGAGCACCAGCACCAGACAGGGTGTTTTCCAAGTCCCACTGTTGCATTCAGAGACTGTATAACCAGGGCAAGCCAGTCTCGTGTGGGATGGACCTTCCTCGTCAGTGGGAGGCCTTGATGCTGTCTGAGCCTAATGACGAAGCTCGTTCTATGAAAACCTTGGAAAGATGAATTCCATATCAGTTCATTGACATGAATCTTTCCCAACTCTCTCTGCACAGAACTTTTGAACATCATCCTCGTGGGAAGAAGTGGGACAGGAAAGAGTGCGACTGGGAACACTATCCTGGGGAGACCTGCCTTCGTCTCTCAACTCCGAGCCCAGCCAGTCACCCAGAGATGCCAGAGTGGCAGGAAGATCGTGGATGGGCAGGAGATTGTGGTTGTGGACACTCCATCATTCCTCCAGATGCCTGGGGTTCAAAATCATTCTTCCTGGGTTCAGGAGGAGGTGGAACGCTGTAATTCCCTGTGTACAGGAGGAATGAATATTTTTGTCCTGGTCGTCCAGCTAGGACGGTTCACTCAACAAGATGAAATGGCAGTGAAGCAACTGGAATCCCTTTTTGGGAACAAAATTTTGAAATCTGCAATTGTGCTTTTTACACGGAGGGAAGATCTTGGGGATGGAAACCTTAGAAATTACATTGAAGACGTGAAGAACAAGCCCCTTCAAAGTATACTCGAAAAGTGTCAGAAGAGAGCCTGTGCTTTTAACAACAAAGGTAATGATCTAGATCAGGAAAATGATGTGAAAACTCTTTTGAGATTAGCCAACGATCTGGTAAAGAGCCATGATGGATGCGAACATTCCCGTACATGGGGGTATGTCAGCAATCCCAGCAAAATTCTAGGGTACGTTAAAGATAAGATCAAGGAGGGAGTTGAAAGGTCTAGGATCTCTTCAAGATAGGGACACCTGATACCAGACAGAGGCAGAGGTGGGGGAGGTGGAAGGGCTGGTAGGATGAGCCGTCTCACAGAAGGTCTTTGGCTGTGATAGTCAAGAGGCAAGTGCATCAACCCATGTTGACAACAAAACCCATGTTGACAGTGTTTATTTAGCTAAATAATTGTCAAGCAGAGCCAGTTAGTAGGGAATTATATAGGAGAGAGGGAACAAGCTAGATGAATGTAAATATCAAACTGATATCAAGGGTCAAAGTCAAATCTCCAGAATCATCACTTCACCAATGAAGGTAGGATGAAGCCAGAACTGACACTGTGACCAAGGCTCGGGCCTGCAGAGTGTCACACTATAGACAGTGCCTTGAAAACCAGAGGATCCAGAAGCATACAGAGAGGTGCAAGCCCAGTATGATTCTGGGTCTACCAGAAAGTGGACGTGGAGCAACATTCCGACTCCACTCTGTCTTTTGTCTCAGCTTCAATGACATGAAACTTGCTTATTGGTTTCAAGGTGGTGGTGTTGTGTGCATGGCTAAGCAGATCTACCGGAAGTTGCTTGAGGTGGGCAATGTGGAGCCTTCTCCAAGGTGAATAGAAAGCCAGGTGTTTTTAATAACAGCAACTTTGTATGTGCTTTGAAGATGGGATCTATGTCATCTATATTTTTACCCTGATAGTATTAGTTATCATCAGGATTAACATATTTTATGAGAAAGGGCTGTCACCACTAACACTTGTGATGCTACCTTGTTCTTAGCCAATAGGCTATACAATGATCCTACTGCCTTTGAGTGCCACATGCTTCTTAACACAGTACCTGCTCGAAAATGTGTATGAAATATTTTGAGTTGAATCAAATAATAAAGATGAAATTTGAAATTAACCATGAATTCACACTCTCTTAATGTCAATTCTTCTGGTTTAGAGAAAGTGTCTTAATTCTATGAAGAAGTAATTGAGATGTCTAGATACTTTGACCAAGGTGAGGTTTTCACATCTGCGATGCCCGAGGGTCTTCATGTGGGTGACAGTCATTGAATATCCGGCCTCTGCCAGGTCAGAATTCTTCTACTCTGAACATTTCACTACAGCAAGGACAGACGACTACAAACAATCTTATCACCAGGAACAGGGGAGGATTCTAGTCTGGGAGAGAGTTTTGCCTCTTCCCCTAACTTCCCTTCTGTTTGAGGGCAGGAACACATCCTAATGGGCTGCCCCTGACTGAGCAGGTGATGCCTGGTTGGGGGCAAGGTTGGGGGGGTAGTGTATGGGATAAGCAACAGGCATCCTCTTAGAGCTAGGGTCTAATACACGTTGCAGTATTTCTTTAAGTCTTCTGAGTGGGACAAGAATACTGCTGTGTCAGGTGCTCTGGGAAGCACATGCAGAGATAGGAGAGTCGCAGGTTCACTAGGGGAGGATGTCTGTGAAGGACAGATGGGGGGGAAGACAGAATGGGGCAAAGAAAACTTTGAACTGTGATGCCGTGTTCCTATGAAGGGAAAATAGAGGGACAAGAGAGCACACAAAGCCCATGACAGTTCAACAAGGCCCTCCAAGGTGAAGAACGGCCAGTAACCGAGACCTACATGGAGAGACACTAGTGTCTCTGCTGTACCCAACCTCAGGCTGTCAGCTTCCTAGGAAGAGCAGGGATTCATCTTGAAGCTGAGGTGGGTCCTGAAAGCTAACTGCATTCCTCTGAGATCAGTGGCAAGTTTCTCTCTGAGGCGCATCTCAAGGCTGCCATTGCTACCTGGCATGCTCCACACAGATTCACTGCCCCATAAGTGTCTGGGCATAGCTTATTTTAGGGTTCAGCTTTGCCTGAGGGAAAACTGAAAAAGGAATGATTTCCTCTTGGTTCCCAAGGAATTCTTCCTGCTGGGCACAGAACGCCACATTGAAGTTACCGTTTCAGCATATCTACTGTATCCTAGACAGTAACACCCCACCATTATTACAAGGGTCTCCCTATGAGCTGACCATCCAGAATTGAGCTTACACTCCTCAAGCATTAGAATGCTGACCACCTGGTGTCCATCCTACCTCTGCAATGTGAGGTCATTGCTGTGATGCAGTGGTTCTCAAATGTGAGTGAGTTTGGTCTGCAGGAAACATTTAGCATTTCCTGGAGACATTTTGTTGTGATGCTCCTAGTTTATAGAAGTTGACTCCAGGAATAAGGTCAGCTCCTGGAAGACATTGTGCAATGCAATGGACAACCCTCCATAACAAAAATCTGTCTAATCCCTAGTGTCAGACGCACTGATGCTGAGGGACCTGAACACAGTGGATCCAGGCATTGTGCCACAGAGCATCCAGGCGGCCCATGTCTCTGCCGAGCAGACTAGGAGAGGAGCCTTCGGAGGAGTGCTGTTTCAGTATCTGTTTCACTGCTGCACTAAGCATGTGTTTGATTTTCACACTGGGTCATCCAGCAGCTTAGGCTCCCCTTCCTCACAGCAAGCCCTCGGCTTCACTTCTCTCTCTTACTGCACTGTGACACATACATACGGAAGAATCTAGTCTTCATAGAGGACTTAACTAAAAGAGGTTTAAAACTTGGCTGAATTACTAAAAGAGTGGGTCGAGCGTTGACATGACCTATAAACCTGAGAACAAGCTCACTTGGATCTAGAAGAATCTAGAAGAGTCTCAAGACTGCTTTCTTATGAACTCTTCTTTAACTACGCCAAACACAGTGGGAGCTGTTTCTGTAAAGTCCCTCACCTTCCTATCCCATCAGCACATGTCAGTCATGACTCCATCCCACTGCCCTCCCTTCAACAGACCAACGCACCAGTACACCTATCTCCCAGGTACCATCAGAAACCTCTTGCCTCTCTCTCTCTCTCTCTCTCTCTCTCTCTCACACACACACACACACACACACACACACACACACACACTAACTCTTTATATGCTCTCTCTCTCTCTCTCTCTCTCTCTCTCTCTCTCTCAATCTCTCCCCCCCCACCCATTTCTGAGAATAGTCACAGGATGTACTCAACAGACCAAAGGGTGTACAAATCTAGCTGGGAACTGCACAGTGTGTTTCTTCCCTTTGCCACACACACGTCCTGTTTACTGATTTTCAGTTATACTTTCCTCATACATATTAGTGGGTGATAATGTTGGTAGACCTGTGTTTCCTGACCCAGAAATGAAAGGGGCTGTCCTAGTTTGTTTCTCCATTGCTATGACAAAACACTCTGACCACTACCAGCTTTGAGAGGAAAGGGTTTATTTTTCTTATATCTCCTGGGTCACAGCTCATCAGGGAGCCCAAGGTAGAAACTCACGGCAGGAACTTGGAGGCAGGAGTTGGAGCACAGGCCATGGAGGATCGCTGCTTACTGACTTGCTCTCTAGCCTCTGCTCAACCTGCTTTCTTATGTAACACAGGCCCACTTGCCTAGGGGTGGCACCACCCACACTGGGCTGGGCCCTCCCACATCACTCAACAATCAAGAAGATGCCCCACAGACCTGGCCACAGGCCAGTCCTATGGAGGCAATTCCCCAAATGAGGCTCCTTCAACCCAGGTGTGTCAAGTTGACACTAAAGCTATCCAGCACAATTGACCCCTTGTCAACTTGACACACAAACACATCACTATTAAACAATAACCTTTCCAATTCTTATCCCCAGGGTATGATGTTAACATTAATATCACAACATAAGATAGTATAACCTTAAAAGCCCCACAGTCCTTAAAAAATCCAAACACTTAAAAGTCCATAGACTCTTTTAAAAATCTCTTAACTGTGGGTGGGCTCCTGTAAAAGTCACAAGTACTGTCTTACTTCAAAGGGAAGAATCGAGCACACTTGAGCAAAACCAAAGTCTAGCAAAGTAGCTCAAGGCTGGACATCTGGGATTCACTTACAATCTTCTGGGCTCTAAAGGGTTCTGGCAGCTCTAATTCTCTGACTCTGCAGTCCACAGCACACACAGCTCATCTTACAGACCCAGGCCAGCTCCATTCCACACCTACTGCTGTCCTTGGTGGTTGTCCCATGGACCCAGCATCTCCAAAAAGTTGGGGTCTCCACTGAAACTGAGGCTACACCTTCACCAATGGCCTCTTCTTGACCCTTGCAGTGCAAAGCCTCGGATTCTCTCCATGACCCCTTCAATACTGGGGTCTTCACTGCAACTGAAGCTGCACTTTCCCCTGTGGCCTTTCCTGGCCTCTCAGAGTGCCAAGCCTCAGCTGCTCTCTGTGACCCCTTCATGCTTTCAACACCAGAATCATTCAGGAGACTCTTACACATTACCAAGTCCTTCTTCCAGCTTGAAACAGAGGCTCAGGTCCCCTCTGTGTGCTGACCCTAAGGAAATACCTCCCAGAAGACTTCAACACAGGGATGCTGGTCTCTTGTCACTTACAACTGATTTTTCAGCCCCAGCTAGCCAGCATCAATTGTCTCAGTAGGACAAAGGTTTTACTTCAGGTTCTGGTCTCTTCTTAATCACAGCTGATTTTTCAGCCCCAGCCAACCAGAACCCACAGATTCTCAATTCAAAATATCACATAAATAGCCATGATAGTATCTGCTTCCCTTTGAAGTTTAACAAGCCAGGCCTCCATTGTTCACAACTCTTTTAGCATACATTTCCAAGCTCCACAGCAACAAACTCTAAGCACTCAATGGCTTTTCCAGCCCAAAGTTCCAAACACTTCCACAGTCCTCCCCAAAACACCAATGTCAGGTCTGTCACAGCAGTGCCCCACTCTCTGGTACCAATTTCTGTCCTAGTTTGTTTCTCCATTGTTGTGACAAAGCACTCTGACCACTACCAACTTGGAGAGGAAAGGGTTTATTTGTCTTACATTTCCTGGGTCACAATTCATCAGGGAGCCCAAGGTAGGAACTCAGGGCAGGAACCTGGAGGCAGGAGCTGGAGCACAGGCCATGGAAGATCACTGCTTATTGGCTTGCTCCCCTGGCCCCTGCTCAGCCTTCTTTCTTATGCAACACAGGCCCACCTGCTCAGGGGTGGCACCACCCACAGTGGTATGGACCCTCCCACATCACTCAACAATCAAGAAGATAAGGCCAGTCCTATGGAGGAAATTCCCCAGTTGAGGCTCCCTCAACCCATGTGTCAAGTTGACACTAAAGCTATCCAGCACAGGGACTAAACTGAATGAAATCAAGTCTCTGCCAAGATGTTACACCCCAAACAGCCCAAGATGATATATTTATAGTATTTTATCTTAAGTCAATATAACATGACGTTTATTAAGAAGTTATATTGACAATAACTATGACATTTTCTTAGCCTTCATCGAACCTGCTATTGTAGTTAGGACTACAGCAAGATCCTGTTTCCCCTTAGATAAATTTCTGAAGTTTCCCAGAGGAAAAATTTAATGAAAAATTTCTGTCACACAATACATGATACTTTTGATGCTTTTGCTGTTTAGCTGCTCTGCCTTCTCTGAAGCTACTGCAGACCCCTCTACTGATTACCACATCTGCTTCCAATTCACCATCCATCGTGTCTTCAGAATGCCACCTCTCTCTCACCTACCATGTGCCCAGTGGATTGAGACTGTAAGGTTTGGAAGATAGTGGAACATCCACCAAACAAATTCTCACAAGTCCTGTTTCCATCAGGCTAATATTTTCTTGTGATGCTCCTAGTCACTCCTCTTCCCTGGATCCCCTACATTGGGAATGGTACCACTATCTCTCTATTTTCAAGGTAACAACATTTTCCTTTAGTTATTAACACATGTGAATTATGATGATTTTATACCTCTGTAGAGCATCTACTTTATCCCTCATGTCTTTACACCTGTCATGGGCACCATCTTTTTGTTCTTGTTGTTTTTGTTTTTGTTTCTGGTTTTTTTCTTTTTGGTCTGAAGTATTGTAGTTGCTTCTAGGACTGAACTCCTTTCAACTTACTTCCCTTTAACCATCCTTCACTGCAACCGCATGATACTCCTAAGACTTCGATGTAATCAGGAAGTGACATCAGGGTGAATAGCAGAGTGAAGCCTTCCAGAAATCATTACCTCCTGTTATCGTTAGTTTCAGCTGTCAACTTGACACAAACCTAGACACACCTTGAAAGAGGGAACCTCAGCTGAGGAATTTCCTCCATCAGATCCACCTGTGGGCATGTCTGTGGGGCATTTTAGTGATGGCTATTTAATGCAGCAGGGTCCAGCCCACTCTGGGTCACACCACACCTGGGCAGGTGGGCCTGGGCTGTGTGAGAAAGGAGCTGACTGTGAGCTGGGAAGCAGGGCAGTAGGGAGCGTTCCTCTGCGGTTTCCGCTTCAAGCTCCTGCTTTGAGTTCCTGCCTGTCTTCCCTCCATGACACACTGGAACTAGTAAGAGGAAATACCCCCTCTCCTCCCCAAGTTGGTTTTAGTCAGTGTTGTATCACAACAGAAAGCAAAATAAAACGCTTTCAAAAAGAATCTCCAACAGGAGCTTTTGATACTAACCATACTTAAATAGCAACCTCAGAAAAACAGTAAGGACAGTGAATTTTGTGGTTGACTTGCCTCCCAAACTCTCCTGTAGTCTTGAAAAGGTGGTAACTGTAATTACTGGGAAAACCAGCCATTTGCCTTCCTCTGAAGAGGCTCAAATAGGGTTAGAATTCTATGAAAGTCACATTCCTGGAGAAAGGTTATTGTTTGATCAGTCTGGTGGTTTCCTGGAAGACAGCAAGATTTTTCTTTGATTTGACAAAGAGCTTCCCCAGTGCCAACAGTCTTTTTCCTATGACTGGATTTTGAAAATGATTGTTTAGTATCATGGGCACATGAGGCAGTAAATAATAGATGTGCAAACAGCAGGTGGGAAAAAATATATATAAGAGGAAAAGTTACAGAATGGGATATCGGTTGAGACTCTGAAAGGCTTTGACATAGTCCTGGAAATCCAAGAGACCACATAGGGGCACCATGTGCATGACCAGGGCTGGGTAAATGCTCAGAGCAGATGTGGGAATGCCCGACAAAAATAGCAGCAATAAACCCTGGGGTTGGAGGAGGGAGGACATGCCTTCCTGAATTTCCATGTCTCATTATTATTTTTATTGAGATTTGAGCATTTCATATAACCAATCTTAATCAAATTTAGGCCCCCCTTCCCCTCCTGCCCATAGTCCCTATGCATTCTGTCATAATGTGAAGTCCTCCTATTCAGTCAAACATTTGTACCCAGTTGTCCCTCAGTGTAAGGTCATCTGCTGGAACCTAGTCAGCCTATCTTGAGTCATTCCATTAAAGATCTCCTCTCCCTCACCCAACAGTAATCAGTTGCCAATAGCTCCTTGGCTAGGGTTGGGACCTGTTGCTCATCTCCCCCCTTTATATGCTAGGTTTCTGTCTGATTGAGTTATCATGGGTCTTGTGCATTCTGTCACCATTGTTGCAAGTTCAAGAGCAAGTTCCAAGAGTTCTGAAAGCCTATTTCTTATGTTCATACACCGACCCTGGCTCTTGCAATCTCTCTGCCCCCTTCCACAATGGTCCCTGAGCCACTGTGGGCGAGGTTTAATATCAGAGTCCTATCTAGGGACACACACTATCTTATTATCTAAAACTTAGCCTGTTGTGGCCTTCTGTGTGGATTACACTCTGTTGTGTGAGGAAGCTTTGCTGTTGGGAGATGACAGATGCATTAGTGTTCTCTCTACCCCTGTTCTACTATGTTCCCTGAGCCTTGGGTGTAGAGGTTCCACTGCAGATGTGTCACATAGAGGTGGTCATCTATCAGACATATGTTCTCTGAGTATAACCAGTTGTGGAACTCTGTAACAGCCTCCATCTGTTGCAAAAATAAGCTTTTGTGATGAGTGGTATATGGTATAATTGTGTGTAAATATAAGGATCTTAGCATAAAATAAGAAATTTCATTTGTCTAGAGATATGATAGAGATAAGGTTTTGTCTAGGATCCAGGATCTCTCCAGTCATGTGTATTTGGCTATATTTACCGCACCACTGATGAGGTCCCTCCCATTGAGAGGGCTTTAAGTCCAATTACACAGCTGTTGATCACCCCCAAGACAAAAATGCCACTGTTGCACCAATAGAGATAGTTTGCTGTGCCAGTTGTTGTGGTTAATAGGCTTTACAGTTAGGCTGAACCACTGGCTGATTGTCTCCCTTAGCAGATTGCATAGTATCCTCTAGAACCATGAGAGCAAGTCTTCAGGGAGAGGGCTTCAGGTCAGTTCCAGCTCCGTTGCTCCAAGTCCTTGTGTTCAAAGTATGTCCTGTTTTCAGCAATAGAGTCTTACCTTCAAGATCAGGGAGGTAATCAGGGATTGTGGCAATAGTTTGTGTTATTTTTGAAGTCTCCTGGACTATGCTGACCAACGCAGTGAGGTTTCTCCCGTCTGGCACTGTTTCTTGTTATGTAGCCTTCAGGTATGCACATGCACTCATGTTCAGACACAATGTGTGTATTTTTCAGGTGGTGTTTGAGTTAATACATTTCACTCTGGCTTTTTAAGTCACCCAAGCTTTATGTCTCCCCTCTCCACCTCCCCATCTAACTTCCCTCCTTCCTCCCCATGTTAAATGCCCACATTTTCCACATTTTCCCCTTGATAATACCTGTCTCCTAATATCCCCCCTCTCTTGAATTCCTTCCTCTCCCCTACTCCTCCCGTCCGTGTTGAATAGCCCCATTTTCCCCATTGTCCCCCTACTACTATGCCCCTCTCTCGAGGTCTCTCCCTTTACCTCCGTGCTTCCTTTCCATTTCCCTGGCTCCTGCTGTTCCATCAGGATACACACTCACATATAAAGGATTGGCACTATGATGGGCACATGAGGGAAAACATACATCTCTTGCTTCCCTACATTCTGTTCCTCACTTAGTATAATAGTATTTAGTTCTATTCATTTACCTACAAATTTCATAATTTCATCTTTTCCTACTGCTGAGTAGTACTCCACTGTGTAAATGTAGCACATTTTCATTGTCCATTTGTCAGTTGAGGGATATTTAGGTTGTTTCCATTTCTTAGCTATTGTGAAGAGAGCAGCAACAAACACAGTTGTACAGGTATCTCTGCAGGAGGATGAGTCCTTTGGGTGTCTGCCAAGGAGTGGTATCACTGGGTCATACAGTAGGTTCATTTTTGGTTTTATGAGCATTCTCCACACTGCTTTCCATAGTGGTTGCACAAGTTTGTATTCCCATCAGCAGTGAATGAGCATTCTCCTTTCTCCACATCCTCCCCAGCATCCGGTGTCTTTTGCTCTCTTGATCTCAGCCAGTCTGACTGGGGAAAGATGGCATCTTAAAGTGGTTTTATATGCATTTCTCTGGTTGCTAAGAATGCTGAGCACTTTTAAGGTGTTTCTTAGCTATTTTTATTTCTTCATTTGAGAACTCTCTGTTCAGGTCTATAGTCCATCTTTTTATTTGGTCATTTATTTTCTTGTTTATACTGTGAGTTTTTTGCATATTCTGGATATTAATCCATGCTCAGATACATAGCTGATAATGATTTTCTCCCATTCAATGGGTTTCCTCTTCAATTCCTTGATTGTTTCTTTTACTATACAGAAACTTTGTAGCTTAATGAGGTCCCACTTTTGATTTTTTTTTTTTTTTTTGTCCTTTTGAGACAGGGTCTCCCTGTAGTGGGCTTGGCTTGGGACTCAACATATAGACTAGGCTGGCCTTAAACTCAGGTAGATCCACTTGCCTCTGCCTCCCAAGTGCTGGGATTAAAGGCATGGCCTATTTACATGAGCCACACCCTGCATGTGAGGTTCCACTTATTGATTGTTGACCTTAATGCCTGAGCCTATGCCTACATCTTAGAGGGTACTGCCTATCTTTATTTCATCTAGGGTTTCAGAGTTTCAGAATTTATACTGAGGTCTTTGGTCCATTTGGAGTTGACTTTTGTGCAGAGTGAAAGATAAGCGTCCAATTTCATTCGTCTACAGGTAGAGACACAGTTTTTGAAAGCATCATTTGTTTAAGATGCTATTTTTCCTCCATTGCAACCACTTTGGAAAGCAGTGTGGAGAACTCTCAAAAAACTAAAAATGAATCTACCATATTATCCAGTTATGCCACTCTTTGGCATACACCCAAAGGACTCATCCTACTGCAGAGATACCTGTAGGTCCATGTTTGTTGCTGCTCTCTTCACAATAACTAAGAGATGGAAACAGCCTAAATGTCCCTCGACTGATGAATGGATAATGAAAATGTGGTGCATCTACTCAATGGAGTTCTACTCGCATTACAAAATTTGCAGGAAAATGGATGGAACCAGAGACTGTTATACTAAGTGAAGTAACAGAAAAGCAGAAAAGCAAGCGACATGTGCTCTCCCTCATTTGTATATCATAGCACCAATCCCTATGTGTATCTGATGGAACAGCAGAGCCAGGAAAATGGAAAGGAAACACAGAGCTAAAGGAAAAGAACCTGATGTTTCCAGGGGGAGGTGGGGAAAGTGAGAGTGTGTGGCTGGGAGGGGAAGAGGGAGAGGCATGCAGGGGACCATGGGGGAGGAGGGAACTCGGGATGGGGGGATGATGGTAAGCAGGTGTTATTCGGGGGAAGGAGGGGACAATGGGGATGCTTGTTCTGGAGAGGGAGGAGGGAGGTTAGATGGGGGCGAGAGAGAGAGAGTAGAGATGAATGGGTCTTGGGTGCTAGGGAAGCCGGAAGGAAATCTGTTGCCTCTGAAACCCCCTGGGAAACGCACATATGGTGCATGAACATTAGTGCATATGTATACCCGGGGCTGTAGGGCAAGGCACATGAGTGCCAGACACAAGAGACTTCCCTTTGAATGGCCAGTCAGAGTGGTTCGAGAGACTCCCAAAATAACACAGGCTATTTCCAGAGCTCTTGGTTATCTCCCAGAACTAAAAGATAAAATCACCACTGCTGAAGATAGCGCATACTTTGGACACAGGACTTGGAATAATAGAGCAGAAACTGACCTGGAAGCTTCTGCCTGAAGTGTAGCTCTCACAGTTCTAGAGGATATGCAAGCTGCTAAGGGACAAAATCAGTCAATGGTCTAGTACATCTCTAAAGATTAATAACCATAATGACCAACACATCAAACTATCTCTACTGGTGTGATAGTGGCACTGTCATATGGGGGTAATCTACAGCTATGTAATTGGACTTAAAGCCTTCCCAATGGGAATGAACTCATGGGTGGCGCTGGAAACACAGCCAAATACATTTGGCTGGAGAGGTCATAGATCCTAGATCTCTGTTATATCTTTAGAAAAATGTAATTTTTCCCCATATGCTAAATATGGATCCTTATATTTACAGACAAGCATACCACACACCACTCGTCAAAGAAGCTTGTTTTTGCAACAGATGGAGGCTATTGCAGAATCCCACAACTGGTCAGACACAGAGATGCCCAGTCCTTGGTGACATATCTATAGCGTAACTTAGGCAAGGGTCCAGAGTAGAACAAGGGAAATGGGTGGCAGGTCTACACTAGTCTGGGAACTATTGGAGATTGATTACTACTGGGTGAGGGAGAGTAGGCCTTACCAACCATCTCTAGATAGGCTGACTATTCTCCAGTAAATGAATTGGCATGGAAGGACACCTGGGTACAAATGCTTGTATGGTAGAATGTATGAGGTGGGGCCATGGATGGGGAAGAGGTCTAAATTTGATTAAGAATTGTTATATGAAACGTACAAAAGCTCAATACAAATTTTAAAAGAAACGAATTTGGCTAGCATTCAACCCCAAGGTTGATTACTATTATGAAATAACTTCTCTTTCCCCTCCCAAAGCCATCAGTGGAGCTCACCCCACAGTCCTGTGCCACTAACTATTTTGTGTATAAAAAATTAACAAACTGTGTTCTCACAGTTTTAACATTTTAAAAAACCTGACAAGCTTCTATAACTGAATTTAGAATAGAAATGGAGAAACAGCTTTAAGTCTCAGAGCAAAGAACAGGAATTTAGCAGAAGCAGGAAGTCCCTGTTCAAGGGGGAAATGCAGACATGTGTTCCAAGGTACCCACAAAATTCATGGGCACACCACTGATCTTCCTGAGCTTAGAATGGATGCTGGAAAGAATACCAGCATTTGGAAGGAAGTGCCCCAGTCCCACCAGCGTGCAGACACATCTGGACAAGCCCAGAGCTTTGCTTGAAGAGGCAGACGCAGCTGGATTCACAGTGGTAAGGCCTGAGAAAAGAAGAAAGCACAGCATGGGCGATCCAACCACCTGGGGTTTGAAAACCTTCGATCCCTACAGCGTCTTCAAATCCATCCAGTGTGAAGCTTTCCCAAACAAATACCTTTGGGAATTGTCCAGAGATTAATTTCATAGAGATCCTGATTCATAAATCTTATTTCTTTTACAGATTTTTTGCTTATTGGGTTTTGAGACAGGGCTTCGCTGTGTAGCCCAGGCTGCCCTGGACCTCATGATCCTCCTGACTCTGCCTCTCCGGTGTTTGGATTACATCTGTACACCACCACACTTATTGACAAAACTGTATGTTTAGTAAATGTTTCCATTCCTCCTGGTGACTCTGATGCAGTTGGACCAGACATCTGAGATTGTGACTTTGTTGCCTTAGTGAGCACACCATTTCACAGAAAAGAAAGTTTTATGTGGCTCAGCACCCAGAGGACCTTGGACAGTATGGATTGGGGAGAACTTTAAGGGGAAGTGTAGGGTGAGCGTTTGTGGACCATGTTGGCAAGCTGGTGTATTTAGTGTCTCCTGGGAGACCCCACAGTGCCCAGGGCTGAGGACGCTGCAGCCATGGATTGGGGAGAACTTTAAGGGGAAGTATAGGGTGAGCGTTTGTGGACCATGTTGGCAAGCTGGTGTACTTAGTGTCTCCTGGGAGACCCCACAGTGCCCAGGGCTGAGGACGCTGCAGCCACAGGGAATTCTCACTTTGTAAACTAGTTCTGAGGTTAAACTCACTCACACTTTTTCAGAAATAACCCTCATTTTGCGGTCTGCATCTGGGGAGCCTTGACCGCCTTGTAAATGTGCTTTTCTCGCCAGTACTTTTAGGAGGGAACTTTCTTAGACACTGGGGAGCAGCAAAGAGGGGCTCCCCCTCCACAGGAAAGCCTGCACCGCAAAGGTGATGGGGGCCACCACTAGCCAACTGACCCTTCGAAACTGAAAGCACCCTCCAAATCCCCAAGTAAGAGGTCACTTCTCATTCCTGCTCCCACCCCAGGCTTGTTCCTCCCTGAGCTTCCCCTTCTCAGGCCTGGCTGGTATTGAAAGCTTCCTGCAGCTCAGAGCAGTCAGCACTCCCTTCCATGGCATAGACTTCCCTCTCCTGGGCACCTTCTCTGGAAGGGCTCTGAGTTCTCACCTCCTGCTTGCCTTTCTATTGTGAATGCACAGCCTCCTTCCCCCCAGCACACAGGAAGTCATCCAGCCTCCAGCCCTGAGTACAGGAAACCCAGAGACAGCCTGATGGTGATGATTTAAAGCTGCAGAACCCCTCAGTAGTGGAGCAGAGAGCAAGCTGTCTCCACTGCAAGACACACTGCTTAAGACTAAGGTTCCTATGACCCTGACACTGGTCCCCAGCAGGGGCTGTATCCTGAGAGGAGAACAGGTCTGTGAGTTTTGTCTCTAACTCTGGTCTCTAACCGTCAGTCTTGCCCCTGGGCTCTTTTCATTTTTACCTGCTTTCCTACAAAATGATCTCCCATCAGTTTCCCTTCAAGACCGATCGCAGTGTGGAGGTTGCCACCAGTCTGAACCTGTCAGACTCTCCATATGTGGTCTCATATTTGAAAGCTTTTCCAGCTAAGTCAAACAGGACACCAGTAGAAAGGATTTTAGAATGGCACTTTTTGTTTGTTTTTTTAGCCGGGGTCTCATGTAGCCCAGGCTGGCACTGAACGAGCTATGAAGCTGAAGATGAGCCTGAACGGATCCTCCTGCCTCCACTTCCTGAGTGTTGAGATTGTAGGTGTGTACCTCCATATCCAATTGATGGGTCGGGGCTGGAGATCAAACCCAGGGCTGCATCCATGCAAGACAAGATACTCCACCGAGTCACATTCCCAGACTTGGGAATGGAAATCTTCACACTCTAAAGTTTAGTCTGGCCTTCTGTATAGACACTTGTTTTTCTCAGGAGTCATGAGTACAGTGAGCTTACTAGCCTGTCACCGTGTGAGACAAGGCCACATAGGATGTGATGATACGGGCCCTGGGCTGCGTTAGTTCACTAGCCAGCTGTGCTCTTGCCTCATTCAATCAGACTTTCCAGAACTGAGTATCATTGTACAGCACAGAAGTTTACTGAACCTCAGGCTAATTGTCTAGTCTGTTTTACACACGCTCTTGATAGGTCATCGCCTTTGGGGAAGAGTCCAAATGACTACTGTCCCTCTTGTGATCCTCAGCCATTTTTTTCATAATGGCGATTTTATCAGGGGCCTTGGCACGGTTGGCAAGCACCCTGCCATTGAGCAGCATTTCATCCCTCTTTTTATGTTTTATTTTCAGACAAATTCTCACTAAGTTGCCCAGGCTCATTTTGACCTTTAACTCATCTTGTCTTTTCCTGTGGCTTTGGGTGCTGTACTCCTGCCTCGGTCTCCCAAAGAACTGGAATTATAGATCTATGTGCATCATCGGGTGTTTTTTGTCTGTTTTGTTGGTTGATTGGGTTTTGGCGTGTTTGCACGTGTTATGTGTTTTGCCTTTTTTTAAAGAGAAATTTTAGGTTCACAATAAAACTGAAAGGAAGATGTAGAGGTATCTGTCACATCCTCCACCATCAGCATCATGCATACACAATCTGCCCTGTTATCAGGATGCCACCAGAGTGGTACATTGGTCATCACTGATGTGTCTACACACCATTATTAGTGAAATCTATAGCTTCCATCAGCTTCACTCTTGGTGTTGAACATTCTGTAGGTTTGAACAATGCATGATGACATATATCCACTACTAAGATATCATATAACAGGCTGGAGAGATGGCTCAGTGGTTAAGAGCACTGGCTACTCTTACAGAGGACCTTGGTTCAGTTCCCAGCACCCACATGGTGGCTATGAACCGTCCTTAACTCCGGTTTCAGGGGATCTGACACTCTCTTTCAACCTCTGCTGACAATGCATGACAGGGGTGCACTTACACACACTCAGGCAATATACTCATATACATAAAAAATTAAAATTAAAATCTTAAAAAAAAAGACATCATATAAAATATTTTGCTGCCTTAAAAATTCTATGATCTCAGCCTACTCATGGTGACACCCCTCCAGTCCCTGGTAACTACCGATATACTGCCTCTATTGTTTCAACTTTTCCAGAATGTGCATCAATACATAGCATTTTCACTGCTAAAACTTTACTTGGTATTATATACTGAAGTTTCCTCAGACACTGTCATGGTTTGGCAGCTATTTGATGCTCAGTGCCAGATAAACCTCCTTTCTTTGGATGAACCATGGCTCCCTCATTCAGTTACCTACTCTATGACCTCTTTGTTTCTTCCAAGTTTTGTTGACTAAGAACCTGCTATAAACATGCATGTGTAGGTTTTTATAAGGGCCTAGTCTTCTGTTCTTTTCAGTGACTGTCAGGGAATGCGATTTCCGGATCAAATGGGACAAATATATTTAGTTTTGTAAGAAACTGCAGCCTGCCTTCCAAAGTGGCTGTGCTGTTTTGCCTGCCTATCAGTAATAAGGAGAGGCCCCACTGCTCCACTCCTTGGCCAGCATCTGTGCCGTCAGTGTTCTCAAGTTTGCCTTTTAAGAGAGGTGTCTAGGGATGTCACATCATTTTAATTTGGTTTCACTGGTGACATTTGATGACAATCTTTCCAGATGTGGTGTCTTCTGTCTGTACTTAGTCCTGCTTTTATTGAATTGTTTGTTTTCTTACTGTTGAGGCCTAGTGTTGAGTATATGGAACTGGCATAAATGAACCCCTAGGCCAACAAAATAGAAGAACATTGGACAAAGAAATAAACCCATGCAGCTAGAGCATCTGGTTCTAAACAAAGTTACCAGAAACGTATGTTAGAGGACAGTCTCTTCAGAAAATAGTGCTGAGAAAACTGGGTATCACATATAGGAGGCAGAAACTAGAGCCACATCTCTCATCCTACAGAAAAATCAATTAAGAATGGAGCAGACCTTCATGTAAGATTTGAAATTTTGACATTAGTAGAGGAAAACATAGGAAAAATATTTTTATACATAGACCTCTTCTAATAACAAGACCCACCAGGATAACCATGACCATGAAGAAAAATAGGAGTTTGAAGCCAAGAATGATGCATATAATCTGGGCACTTAGGCAGTAGAGGCCAGAAGGTAAGGAATTTGAGATCATCCTCAACTGCATAGTGACTTCAAGGCCAGCCTGGGCTACCTTACGCACATCCAAAAACTTAAAAACAAATCTAGTGTATGTGCTGGTGCATACCTTTAATCCCAGCACTTGGAAGGCAGAGGTAGTGAATCTATCTGAGATGAGGTAAGCCTGGTCTACATAGAGAATTCCAGGCTAGTGGGGGCTACACTCACAACCTGTTTGAAAAACCCAAAACAGAAATGAAAAAGAAAAAAACAAAACAACAAAAAATGTTTTCGAAAATGTTGACATTAAAGCAGACATATATAGACAGAAAGTTTCAATTTGATTAAACTGAAGTCCACATTAGTTACCAAATAATACTTCTCTTTCTTTAAGGGCAAAGAGCTTCTGTGCCAGCTCCATCCAGAGAACTTCCTGAGTAGAAGGCTTTGGGGGATGCAAATACTATAACTTCAGAGTTCAGCAGAAGCACCAGCTCAAACAGCTCCGTGCAGAGACCTTGAACTCTCTTAAGCCCTACCGAAGATGAGTCTGGCTGGGAAGAGACCCAGAGGAAAAGAGTTGTGAGGGGCAGAAGGGACAGAGCATCTGAGTGCTGGGTGGAACGTGGCCTGAGGGGGTATGGTGTTACCAGTACCAGGGAGGGTGCTGCCTCCCTGAGAGTGACAGGGGGTTAGGGAACATAGGGGATTAAGGAGCATGGTGCCCCTGACTCTCACATTTAACAGGGTGAACTCGTCCTTTATAGCACACCTACCATAGGCTGCTGTCAGGCAGACACAGAGCACTGCTGAAATCCTGCACAAGGAGTTCTGTGCCCTCAGGGAAGGCTTTTCAGAGCTGGAAGAAACTTACAGATCATCCATCTAAGTCCCTCTTTGAATTGAAAGAATCCCAGAAATCTTGGCTCCCCTGATTATCTGGGTCACTTACAACCTAGGAAACCTAGAAAACCTAGAATTCAGTGTGCTGACTCCTCCACCTTCACGCACAACCTGCATCCCTGGCAGTGTGACCTGGGGGATGGAGGAGGGCGGCTGGGAGGGACAGGTGCTCTGAGCAAGCAGCACAACCTGAGGTGTATGCGCTGCTCTGGGTCCCTCAGTTTTTCAGTCCTTGGTTTTCCTCCGCAGCAATGGCCTTGCTTGGCAGGCTTCTTTGTCCTGGGTCCTGGACTCATTCAGCCCTGTGAGAGACCTTTACAGACCTGGCCTGGTGGAGCCCAGGACAACCCTGCCTGGTAGGTTGCACTGTCACTTTTCAAGGTGGAGAGGACTGAACTGAAGGAGCTCCAGTTCTCAGGGTTGGTCTAGGTCCTGTCTGGTTCTGCCCTGTCCTGAAGTACACTGTCCATTCACTTTTTGGCCTTTTCTCTAGCTTCATGTCCTTGGGTCTTCCAGTAACCACTTGGGTAAGTTTTCAAATGGCTCCTTTAAAAAAATGTCAAAACAGTTTGACTGACACATTCATCATACATGATGTTGAATTTCATAGACAATTCCCTTCGATTATAACATCTACTTTGACCATGTCTCCCACTCTCTCCTCATTTTCCTCCTTCCTCTGCTCCCTCCCACGGTCTCTTCCCTCTTCCATCTGCTTTCATGTGAGATAGCTATTTTATTTTTTGAGATAGTGTCTTATTTAGCTCAGGGTCACCTGTAACTTGCTATGTTGCCATGGATGACCTTGAGCTTTTGATCCTTATGCCTCCACCACCTGTGTGCTGGAATTACAAGCATGTGTCACTATGCCTGGTTCTATATAGTGCTGAGGATAAAGCCCAGGGTGTCATTGTGGGTGCTATACAGAGATAAAACCCACACCCTCTACCCTTATATATGTATGACCTTACCTGTTATCAACATGCCAACAACCTATGCTAGTCAGTTGCCCCAACTGAGCTACATCCTCAGCCCTGAGATGACCATTTAATTGTATCCCTTACCCTTGATTTATGAGAATGGACTAGACACAAAAATTCAGCTGCTTGATGAGTGACCGTCTCCTGGGATCCCTGGGGCAGTTTTGATCCAGTTCCCCTGCTGTCCTTGGTTGCATCTCTGATAGGATGTCAACTGGCCTTTAGATTCATGGTCTGTGAAAGGGCTAGGAAGAGGCTGCTGTGCAGCTGGTTAAGAGGGAACATGGTGGAGTCAGAGGGACATGGGCTCAAGTCTCTGCTCTGCTCAGTGCTGTCAACACAGGGACCTTTTTGGCACTTGTGAGTCACATCAGTTTAATCATTGTAAGTACTGGAGTCATGAAATTAGTTTCACTCCAGAGTATTTCTGAGGAGTAAATGCGGAATGTACCATCATGTTTATCAGAGTGATACATTGCTTATCCTCAGGACTGGCTGCACCACACACAGGATAATAATTTTTTTATTGCAGAAAACATAAAACTTACTCAAAGATTAAGAGGAGTGTTATAAGAAACTTTAACACATCTTTGCAAAATTCCAGTCATCAATTCATGCTGGTCCTGCTTCATTCATCCAGTATCACTCCCTAGTCTCTCCCAGATTAGTTTGAAGAAAGCAGGCTTCATATATCAGGAAGTATTGGAGTAAGTAATGCTCAAAGATGAAGACCATTCAAAGTAGAACTTCAAGGTGTAGTTACAAATATCAAATGTAATTTATCATTGATTCCTACTCCTTGTACAGACATGGGCTTCTCGGCCGTGTCCCCTGATGTGTCCTCATCCTCGTTCACATCCTCCCTACCCGCTCCATCTTGTCTTACTTGTTCTACCTAGTTCTATCAGAGTCTCTCAATTGTCTCATAATTAGTCAATTGTTTAAAGAAGGACCCAGATAGAATTCCATAATTTGCAATTATTTCATACTCTGTAATGTATTATTTGTCCAGTAGAATTAGGCATTGTTCATCTTGCAGATTTTCTGCTCCCCCGTGATGTGATTTACTGTGATCTACTTACACTGTTTGTGTGGATTCACACTAAACAGAAGGTCTGATCAGCCTAAGGCTGGACTTTGGGTTTGGGTGGGAACACCTCATTGGCAGGACTTGCAGACTTCCCTTGGAAGCAGGTGCTGTTTGGTGGTCCCCTTCTGACGTTAGCAGGCGCTAATGACTGCCAAAATTTGCCTTTTAGCTCCTTCAGGAGTTGCTACAGCCAGCCTTGTGCTGTGGTCGCTCTGTCCTGCTTCACATGGTGGAATAACCCGGTACAAGCCTTCTTCTCTTCAGCAGGTCTTTCGTTCTCGTAAGACAGAGTTAAAAGATGAGACCCATGCAAACTGTCTTCATCTGGTTTCTCCCATTCTGGGGCAAATAATGTGTGCATGCTTGGGTTCAGGTGATCTTGGCAGTGCCTCTCACATACATGTGAAACATACATATGGTTCTGAGTTCTAATGAGTGATAGCTATACATTATTTTCTCCAGTTTGCCCCTTTGAGAAAAACAAAGGGTGGCATGTGGGCTACACTTTGCTGAAATTTTATTGTAATTGTTTGTCTGTGTGTCTGTTGAGGGGCATGCATGGTGTAGTGTAGAGGTCAGAGGGCAGCTTGTGCGAGTATTTCCTTCTACCATGTGGGTTCTGGGGATTAAACTCAGGTCATCAGGCTTGGTGCAAGTGCCTTTAACTGCTGAGCTATCTCACTTGGCCTCCTTGCTTGCTTTTCTTTCCATTTCTTCTTCCTTCCTTCCTTCCTCCTTCCTTCCTTCCTCCCTCCCTCCCTCCCTTCCTCTCTCTTTCTTTCTTTCTTTCTTTCTTTCTTTCTTTCTTTCTTTCTTTCTTTCTTTCTTTCTTTCTTTCTTTCTTTCTTTCTTGCCTTTGGGAGTTAATTAGGTAAAGTAATTAAGGTGGGGCATCCATGATGAGATTAATACCCTTAGAAGAAGAGACACCAGAGTTTTCTCCCTCCCTTCTTCCCCCTTCATTCCTTCTTTCCTTCCTTCCTCCTTCCTCCTTCCTTCCTCCTTCCTTCCTTCCTTCCTTCTTCCTTCCTTCCTTCCTCCCTCCCTCCCTCCCTCCCTCCTTCCTTCCTTCCTTTCTTCCTTCCTTCCTTTCTTTCCTTCTTTCTTTAACTAAATGACATATCTCAAAGATGAGCCCATACTGGCAAATAAAAATATCTCTCATTCCTTTATAAGTAGGAGAGCCCTCAGTGTGTAAATGCACTGACCTCGTTCACTGGTCTGTGAACACTTAAAGTACGTTCAGCTGGTCCATCACTGGTAAGACTTAGATGGGTTGTTCACCTTTTGGTGTTAGAACAATGCTACCTGAACAGTGTGGTGTGTTTCTCTTTCTGTACTTTTGTCATTGTAGTTCTGGATAAATTATAGATTACAGCTGCTTTCTGTCCATTTACCTTGTCACAGCTGTAAACTGACACCAAATTCTATTTATCACATCTCTGTCCACTTGTATCTTTCTTGTGTAGACCTGGAAGAGAGCAGTGAACACTAAACACATGCTTGTTTTGTAATTTGTAATCATACATATCTTGAAATTTCTTTGGCTAAAAAATTAACCCTTTACTCTAGAATTCACACTTGCTCAAGTTCTCAGGACATGGAAGAAACGTAGCCATATTCCTTGCCAGAATGTATGATGAATGCCCTCTAGCCCAGTTCCCATACGGCCCTGCTCCCCTATGCAGCATCACTGGCCAAGGCTCCACTGTCTGCATTTCTCTTAGTGTTCTAGACTCCCCCCAGAATGACCCGTCACTCTGTACAGTACTCCTAGTGAAAAGGGGAGAAAGAGCGCCCCCTAGAGAGTTCTTAGTCTCATTCATAAAAGAATTTAAGAATGGATGCAAATGGAAGCTTTTACAATTTTATTAGAATCTTAAAGAAAAATCTTCAGGGTAGGTGAGCTGGTAATCTTTGCAGCTGCTTTGAGGGGGTGAGAGGTGGGAAGAAAGAAAGAAGGAAAGGAAGGAAGGAAGGAAGGAAGGAAGGGAGGGAGGGAGGGAGGGAG
>NW_008350758.1:154766-160462 GCF_000622305.1 Nannospalax galili
GGAAGGAAGGAAGTCATGCAGGTTTAGAGCCTGCATGGAGGTCAGACACGTGGCTTACTCCCACATGGCTGGGAGAAGGATGATTTAGAGAAAAAGTAAAGAAACACAGGATGCTAGGGGCAGCCCAAAGCCTTACAGAAAACACATTTAGTAAGAAAGACAAGAAGAAAAGGGGAAATTACGCCTTTCTGAAAGCTTCAGGAAGACAGACAGAGTTACAGAGACCTACATGACTGTGGCTGGTCAGAAGTTCTGTGCTGCAAGGCAGGGTTCCAGGCAAGAAAAATTCGCTACCTCATTAATGCACCAGGTATTCCACCCAACTACTTAGCATAACTTAAGGTGAACCTGCCTTTCTAAGAGAGGTTTTATCACCAGGTAATTGACCCGTGAACTGGGGACTGGGAAAGCAAGTCTTCCAACCAATAGACTAGGGACTTTATAGTCTGGACCAGCTAAATGTATGGGGCTTTTTGCTACTCTAACACTAGCTGCTCAAGGCAGAATCTCCAAATTCTTCCCTACTTCTCTTCTCCTCTCTCTCTCTCTCTCTCACCAGTTCCCAAGGCCTGTGAAACACATGATCAGATCTGTACAGCAACTATCCTTGGTACCACTTTTCTGAATTCTTTCCTTTTCTCATTGTGCTAACGTAGCTGACAAAGGCAGTTTAGGGAGCAGGTTTAATACGGTTTACAGTCTGAGGACATACAACTTATCATGGATGGTCAGGCATGGTGACAGGTGGCTCTGTGGTGCCAGGAGCGTGCAGCTGGACTCCACATCCTCTCACTCCTTGGTGGAACAGGAATTAGAGCTGGGCTATAAAACGTCAATGCCCAGACCCAAAGACATACTTGTTCCCATGGGACTACACCACCCAAGGGTTCCACAGCTTTCTAAAACAGTTCCATAAACTAGGTGAAAAGTGTTCAGCCACATGAAGCCAGACTGGATGTTTCACATTCAATCTGTAATATAGAGTGCACTACATAAAAGCATCTGATGATTTATTTAAGGTTTTTGGTATTGACATTCACTAATAAGACTTATCTAGCTTTTTAAAAAAATGTATCTATTTTTATTTTATTTTTTAACAGAGCATAGACAGTGGTTTATTTACAGAAGAGTGGGCCCCACATTTACGGCTACCCCGTAAAGTCCATATTCAAATATAGATCCTGTGACCTCCAGACAGCTGCACAAAATTCTGACATCTGGTTTTTTTTTTATTGGTGAGATCACCACCAGCTTTTGGAATTAATATTATACTTGCTTTCTAGCATTTAAATTTTTCTTTTTTCTTTTCTGATTAATATCTAATAATCGATATTTATGGAGTCAGTATGTTTTAAAAACTGTACTAAAGGGTCTGCTGGTCAAATCAGGGGAAGCATCACCTCCATCTTCTTACTGTCTCTATGTTTGCCATCTCTGAAAGCCTCTCTTAGTTCTTCATCTACTATACAGTAGGTTATTGGAACTAAAGTCAGCCCACTGTGCTGCAGAGTATTAGAATTTATTCCTTTGACACAGTGTCTTTTCCCCTTTACTGTTTCCTTGGACACAGCATCACACACTAGCACATACTGGCCTCACACTATAGTGACCGTCTCGGCCTCTTGATGTCTTTCAATTATGTTGAAGTTAATCTGGCCTTAGTTTGTTTCCTGAGCTTCTCCTGTGATGTCTTTGTCTTCTGAGTCTCTGCGTCATATTTGCATAGAGAACACCATTGTCTCTGTGGCTTTTAAGACAGGTTTATAGTGAAAAGGTTTTTGGTGGAGGTGTGTTTGGTGGTATCAGCTTGATGAGCTATTTTGGCTCTGGTTCTACTCAGACACTGTAGCATACATTTCCTATAGTTTTTTGGTATTGGCAGTTGGTACAGGGATCTGGGAATGCAGCTCAGTCCTGGTCTGGCTTTCAGGCACATGGCACAGCAGAGACTGGGTACACTGCATCTCAGGTCTGGCACTGGAGTAGTGACCACTTGTTCCAGGATTGGCATGTAGGTGGTAGCAGGGGTAGGAACATACTTATATATACCCATGGATGTTTAAGTGGTATTGAGACTGTCAGAGTTCGAAAGCACACTAAGGTTCTTCTTTCTCAAGCCTGACAACCTGAGTTCAATACCCAGAACCCATGTAAAGTTAAAGGACAGAGCCACCACTATGCAGTAGTTTCCTCTGACCGCCACACACACCAGGACTCAGAACTGCCACTGGAACTCCCTGTCTACTTATGAGGACCTGCATTCTTTTGTGAGGAAACTAATTTCTATTTCTTCCAAGGTGGTGTGTCATCTTTCTGTCTCTAGTGGAATGCTTGAAGATAACAGAATATTAGAAAATCCCAGGGAGGCAAAAAAAAAAAAAGGAAAGGATTTGGGGGATTCCCATGTATCTAACACCATCTTCTCTCCTCCTTTTCCCCAAGATCTGCGCAGTTCTGATCCCGGCCCTTCCCTGACATAAACATGGCTGGCTGTGAAAACGCTGCTCTGAGGATCGTTCTGGTAGGAAAGACAGGAAATGGAAAGAGTGCCACGGCCAACACCATCCTCGGGGAAAAGAGATTTGCTTCAAAGATTTCTATCCAAGCTGTTCCCAAGACCTGCCAGAGAGCATCCCGGAAATGGAAGGGGAGAGAACTAGTTGTAGTTGACACTCCTGGGCTCCTTGACACTGAGAAGACCATGAATAAAACATGTGAAGAAATCAGCCGCTGTGCCCTTATGTCCTTCCCTGGGCCTCACGCCATCATCCTGGTTCTGCAGCTGGGCCGCTACACAGAGGAAGAACAGAGGACTGTTGCTATGATCAAGGGTCTCTTTGGGGAGGCAGCCATGAAGTACATGATTGTCCTGTTCACTCGCAAAGACCAACTTGAGGGCCGGACCCTTAATGACTTTTTAAAAGAAGACTCAAAGCTGAGCAGCCTCATCCAGGCGTGTGGGAGCCGCTGCCTGGCCTTTAACAACACAGCAGGGGAGGCTGAGAAGGAAGATCAAGTGCAGGAGCTGGTGCAGCTGATAGAGAGAATGGTGCAGGGCAACGGAGGGACTTTCTTTTCTGACAACATATACAAGGATGCGGAGGGAAGGGTGAGCCGATGTCTAAGAGATTTGGAGAAGGAATACACGGATCAATTCGATGAGGATATCAGAAGAATAAAACAGATATATTCAAATGAATTAAAAGAACTGCAGAAAAAGATGGATGATATACAGAGAGACTATGATGACAAATTGAGATCTATGAGGGAAGAAGCTGAGGAGAATGCATTCACAAGTACTCTTGAATGTATATGGAAAAAACATTCAAGTTCTTGAAACGTGGTGGTCATGATGCAAATTGCATTTTTTTCAATTAAATTTGTTTTGTGGCAGTTTCATACATCTATTCAATACATTCTGATTACATACATTTTGACATTTGTTTCATTCTGGTCTATGATCGACTTAGTTTAACCAGGACCCTCTGGGTGACAATGGCTTTGGAACTACCTATCACACCCTCCTGAGCTCACCAGGGGGTACACGGCTGAACACAATGACTCTCCCTCTCCCAGAATCCATCAGTAACCTCTAGCTCAGCAGAGTGGAGCAGGTCCCATGAGCCCCTCCCACAGAATGGCAGGAGGTCATTGTCACGTATTCATCCAACAGACGGTTGAGGTCTAGAGCATACAAAGAACTAAAAACAACTAGACACCAAGAAATTAGCAACCCTATTAACAGCGGGCTCTGGATTTGAGCAGAAATTCAACAAAAACCTGCAAACAGCTAGGAAACATTTGAAAGTGTTCCACACCACTATCCAATCACAGACATGCAAACCACAAGTACATTAACATCCTACATCCTCCCAGTCAGACTGGCCATTGTGATGCTTCGTTTCTGCCAACCTGACACAAACTAGAGCCACCTGGGACGATGGAACCTCACCTGAGGAGTTTCCTTCTTCAGACTGGGCTGTGGCCATGACTGTGGGCATTTTCCTGATTGCTAACTGATGTAGGAGGCCCAGGCACTGTGGACACTGCCATCCCCGGGCAGGTGGGCCTGGCCTGGATGAGAAAAGTGCTGAGCGCTCCAGGGGAAGCAAACTAGTAAGCAGCGCTCCTCCATGGTCTCTGTTTAGTTACAGCTCCAGGTTCCTGTCTTCAGTTCCCGCCCGACTCTCCTCAGTGAGGAACTCTTGCTTTGGAAGTACAAGATGAAACAAACCTTCTCCTCTCCAAGTTGCGTTTTAGTCACAGTGTTTACCACAAAACAGAAAACAAAACAGCCATCATCAGGAATACAAATCTCAGTAAATACTGGCACGGATGTGGGGAAAGGGGCACTCTTCTGCACTGCTGGTAGGAGTTTAAACTAGGCCATCCACTCTGGTGAACAGTCTGGAGGTTCCTCAGAAACCTAGAAATAGAACTTCTGTAGGAAACAACCATACCACTCCTGTGCGTGTACCCATCAGACTTTATATCCCGCCACAGAGACCCTGGCACATCCATGTTCACTGCTACTCCATTCACAATAGCTAGGAAATGTAGTCAACCTAGATGTCCATCAACGAATGGATCAGGAAATGTGGCACATACACATGGACTATCAGTAAGCAGCAAAGAAAAATGAAATCATGAGAATCACAGCTTGAGGGAAACGAACCCAGAAAGACAAATACCATATGTTCTCTCTCATGCGAGGAACCTAGTTTCAAATCTGTTGTTTTGTGTATCTAACTTGGAGCACAAGTGGAAGCCAGAAAACTAGAAAGGGGCTTTGGGAGGACACATTGAGGAGGGATAATGGATTTTTGGTAAAGGAAAGCAGGTGGGGTGGAAAGGCTTAAGCCTGAAGGGTGTGGGGATATGGATGAAGTTAAGGAATGCTGGGGGGCTAATGCAAACGGAGGGTGTGAAGAGCCAATGGAAGCCTACTGCCTCACCCACATTAAAAAAGAGGTCTTGTGTTTTCCACATAACATCAGCAGGTCTGCCTCTGAAGATTTGCCTGCTCCATGGCTTCAGATGGTCTATTTCCCAGAGCCTTGCTGGCTGCATCATGGACTGTATGGGAGCTGCTAGAGGTGCACCTGGGCGGCTCATGAACATTATGTGGCCTATGGGAGCTGAAATAGAGTGCACAGATGATTGGGTCTTCCATTCTGTTCCATTAGCCTACATGTCTGGTTTTGCACCAGTACCATGCTGTTTTTATGACTACAGCTCTGTAATATAGTTTGAGATCTGGTATGGTGATCCCCAGCATTGTTCTTTTTTTTTTTTAATGTTGCTGAATTATTATTATTATTATTTTTGTCTTTTTTGAGACAGGGTCTCCCTGTAGCCCCAGCTGTCCTGGAACTCACTATGTAGACCAGGCTGGCCTCGAACTCACAGAGATCCGCCTGCCTCCACCTCCCGAGTGCTGGGATTAAAGGCGTGCGCCACCACGCCCGGCAGCATTGCTCTTTTTTATATTATTTATTTAATAACCACATACTTAGAAGACGCATTTCATTACAACAGCATTGACATATTAAATAACAAATTTTCTGAGCTAAGATGCATCTTTTTTCAAAATTGGCTGTAAACTTTTAGGTTTACAGTTGAATTATTACAGTTATATAATATTGTATTCAGTATAAACCCTATAAGACATAAAATTAAATGAGGTTTTAACCTTT
>NW_008350758.1:161116-174636 GCF_000622305.1 Nannospalax galili
TACTAATTAACATGACATAAATTTCTATGGTTCCTCCTCAAATATAAAACATTTTTAAAATTTGATTTGTGTGTGTGTGTGTGTGTGTGTTTCACACAGAACATCCCAAACCATCTTATTCAACTATACACCCACCTCTCAGATGGCACCCTCCCATAGCCTCCCACCCCAACTAGAGTCCTTATAGTCGGAAATCCCTGCTACTGTCTGCTGAATTGTCGGCACCGCAGCCATTCCCCACTACTTGCCCTTCTGTTGAATCTAGTCAGCCTATCTAGAGGTCTTTGTTTTAGGAGGGTCAGCTGTTCCTCATCTAGCAATAATCAATTGTCAATATTCCTTTAGATAAGATTGGGGTCTGCTGTTCATTTTCCCAGTTCTATGCTGGGTTACTATCTGCGAATCTCTTGGGCCACCCTGGTGAACAACTCAAAGGAAGGTATCTCCCGTCTGGCATTGTTTCTTGTTATGTAGCCTTTAGCTATGCATATAGACTCTTAAGAAATTATATTGACCCCTTTAATATTGGTTATACTTTCCTTTGGGTGTTTAAGGCCTTACAATTGGCCCAGATAAACCAATTTATTTTTAAGGCCATTTGAGGATCTGTTCCTCAGGGGTCATATGGGCTTGGTAGGAGCCCCTGGCTCCTTTCTTTTACCAGTTCCGCCTATGTGAAGATAAGTTAAAGGTCCTGCTCAACCATGGTTGGCTTCTCTTGGAAGTATGGAGGAAATGATTCCTCTGTGTTGACCCTCCTCTTTGTAGACTGGACACTGGTTCAAGTCCACCTGATGGGGTCTCCTTGGCCTCCTTGATCAAGAGGACAGGTGACCCACCACAATTACAGGACATTTTGAGAGATGCTCATAGTCCCCGAAAACTAGTCGACCTAGGAGGGTAAGGAGCAAAAACTGTCCTTTATGTCTCTCTGACTAAATTAGTATAGGCCTCAAAGTATGTCTATTAAACATCCAAGAAGATTAGTTCCACCAGTCTGGTACTTTTAATTACTGTGTGTCATGTAGATAAATCTTGAGCAAAGACCAATTGTTCTCAGATAAACCTTACCTAGACATACATTTCTTGATCTGCTATGTATAATTTGTCAGTAGGTTGTAGGAGTAATATGGTTCCCTCTGGTTTTCAAAACTAGCTAGGCATTGTTTATCTCTTGCATTGTCTCACCCCTCCATCATGGTTTTCCCATTTATGGTGCCTCCATTTCCCCCCTTTCTCCCTTAATACTCTTCTCCTACAGTCCTACCTCTTGAGCTCCTTCTTTCCCTTTATCACCTAGGTTCCTTGTATACCCTTCCTTCCCCACTCCCTTAAACTAACCCCATTTTTATCCATATCTCCCTTATTAAGGCCTGTTTCCTCCTGTTCTTCTCTTTCAGGTTCTTTCTTTTCCTTTACCTCCCTGTTTCTTTCCATTATCCTGGTTCCTGTAGTTATGTCTGGATACACACTCACTTATCAGGGTTTGGTTCTAGGATCCACATATGAGGGAGAACATATGTCAATTGTTTTTCTGAGTCTGTGTTACTTCACTTAGTATAACAGTTTCTAGTTCCATCCATTTACCTGCAAATTTCATGATTTTACCTTTCTTTACTGCTGAGTAACATTATTCTTTTTGCTCAATGCTGCTTGGTTATCTGGGGGCTTTTGTGCTTCCATATAAACTTTAGGGTGTGTTTCTCTAGTTCTGTGAAGTATACCATTGGGATTTTAATGGGATTTCATTGAATGTACAGATTACTTTTGGTATGATGATCCTTTTCACAATATTAATTCTACCAATCCATGAATACAGGAGGCCTTTCCATCTCCTAGTGTCTTCCTCAATCTCTTTCTTTAAATATGTATAGTCTTAATTGTAGAGATCTCTAATGTCTTTGGTTAGGCTTTAATCCTGAGTCTTTGGGGTATTTTGTTTTGTTTTGTTTTTGCGTCCACAGTGAATAGGAGGTTTTGCGTGAATACTTTCTTAGATTCCTTGGTATATAAAAAGGCTACTTTTTTGTGGATTGATTTTGTAACCTGCTACCTTACTGAAAGTGTTTACCATTTCTAGTAGTGATAACTTGATAACTTGAACAATTCTTTTCAAATTAGTATCCTTTAATTTTCTTCTTTTGTCTTACTGCTCTGAAAAGGAGTGGAGATAGTACGCAGCCTCTTCTGGTTCCTGGTTTTAATGGGAAATCTTCCAGTTTTTGTCCACTTTGGCTCAAACTCCTAAAGGTTCATCAGCTGGGAAGAAAGTGTCCATTCACATGAACAAGGGAGGGTATTTCACATTCAGTTCGCAACACATAGTGCACCATATAGGAGCGTGTTAGTTCAGTTAGGAGCTTTCTGTTTGCCATTCATTAATAAGATATATTTAGCTTTTATTATTGGTGAAATCATCACCAGCTTTTGGAATCAATATTATACTTGGTTCCTAGAGTTTAAATTTATCTTTTTCTTTCTGATTAGTGGGAAATAATTGGTATTTTCTGTTTCTCTTTGGTCATGTTTGCATGTCTAGCAGCAGTTGTTTCTATAACTGAAATGATGCGTTTATCGTTAAAGCTTTTCAACAAAGCTGTGTTTCACGGTGTCAGTTTGGCAGGCTGGTTTCCGCTGGTTCTGTCTGACACTGCAGTGCACATTTCCTACAGTTTCTTTGTCAGTGGCAGTTGCTGCGGGGATCTGGAAATGCATCTCTTCAGTCCTGGCTGGGCTTCCAGGCACATGACAGGGCTCTGGTTAACTTCAATCTTGGTCTGGCACCAGGCACGGCCCAGGAGCAGTGAAGACTTGTTCCTGTATTGACATGTAGGCTGGTAGCAGGGCCAGGGACATACTTAATATGTAGTCAGGAATAGTGTTGAGATTGTCACAGGGTTTTATTTACTTTTATTTTGAGAGGTTTTAAATTTTTGTATTTAAAATTCTTTCAAATTCTAAAACTTTATACAATTTCAAAACTTAAATATTTACCTGAAGTGACTTATAATGTTTAATTTTATTAAATTTCTGTGTGTTTCATACAAAACCTCTTAACCATCTTTATACAACCTCCCCCATCATTACCTCCCACAGCCCCCCCCACCGGACTTCATACATTCTGTCATAACCTTTAAAGCCTGTTGAGTAGAGTTCTGTTAGTGTGCTCAGGCCTTCCTGTTAACCAAAGCTTACATTTTATACTTTTCTCTTTATTGATACATTTGTTTTGGGTGACTCCGTGTACATAACACAGTCTGCGTGTTTCCCCCTCGGTCCTCTCTGCTTCCCTCCCACCATGTCGGCCTCCCCTCCTCCCGTCTCATGTTCTCCATCTTCGTGATTTTTTGTTTTGTTTTCTGTTTCACTGAGTTTAACTAGGGCAATCTGTGTGATCATGGGTTTGGAACTGTAGTTCAGAGCCTGGGGGCATCACCAGGTGAACAGAACTGCACAACATCCCTCCCCTTCTCCCAGAATCTGCTAGGGGTATGACCTCTGTCTTCAAATTTTTTATACTGAACCTGCTAAGTTTTCTATTGCACTTTAAATGCCATTGTCCGGATGCTGTAAACTGGAGGTTCAGCCAGCACAATTCACCCACTTAGAGCACCTTTTGCTTCATGCAGCTCAAGCCTGTCCACAGCTATGCATCCTCCCAGGAGGAAGGAAGAGAAAATCCTCCCTTTGGTCAAGGCAAGTCCACAGTGATACTTGAGGATCCTGAGCACAGGTGTCACTGCAGATCTCCTCGTGATGTTCCTCCTTTTCCCAGCCTCTCCCTCCACCCACTCTGGGCATCACCTCACGTTCAGAGCAGGATGCATCCTCAACTTTCTACCCTGTGAGGGAACCACAACCCATGTGATGAGCAAGACAAACTGTGAAGAGGGGGGTAGGAGATGGCTGAGGTTGCTGAGGGGAGGAGGTGTCACAGGCACAGACACATCGAAAACCACCTTGCTCTTAGAATATGAAACAGTTCTGGGAAATGGGCTGACATTATTTGTAGAGGTTTTTTTCTGGGGAACTGCTGTAAGAATCATCTTTTTGTCTCCTTGTCATTAAACTTCGGGGAAGATGGCACAGATATGTGGATAGGTGAGGAGTCTATGAATTGAGGGGAAAATGTCCATTTAAAAAGCAAAGGTGGAAGTGGAAAAGGAGCATCAGTTTCTGAAAAATGAGCTGCAGCGGGGTTGAGTGCTGGATGCTGTGACTACTGAACCGTGCAGTCGGCTGACAACGCCTGTCTAGTGTGTAGACATGGACTCATTCATGTAGACACTGTATGTGTAACTTTTCTGTAGGCTTTGAACTAACACATTTCCTTCCATTTTTTCACACCAGCTAAGGATTGTTTATGTCTCCTTTCTATCTGCCTGTCTAACCCTTCCATCCGCCCTCCCCAGTAAAAGTACCAACATTAACCCATGATATACGAGTATCTCTGCAGTAGGGTGAATCCTTTTGGTGTATGGCAAGGAGTTGTATAAAGGGATCTTTTTACCTTTGATAATATCTGTCTCTTATGGTCCCCCCTTTCTTGAGCTCCTTCTTCCCCTTTGAAAGACACACGTTTCCTTGAAAAACCTCCTCCCCGCCCCCATTTTACCCATTTCTGCCTTGGTGACATCTGTCTCCTACGATTCCTCTCACTGGGGCTCCTTTTTCCCTTTATCTCCCTGTTTCCATTCCATTTCCTGGCTCTTACAATTACATCATGATATATACTCACATGTAAGTATTTGGTGGTAAGATCTACAAACAGGAGAACAGACATCATTTGTTTTTCTCAGTGTGTGTTACTTTACTTAGTATAACAGTTTCTAGTTACAGTTCATTTACATGCAAATTTGAAGATTTTGTCTTTTTTTTTAATCGCTGAGTAGAACTCCATTGTGTAAATGCACCACATTTTCATTAACCACTCGTCAGTTGAGGGACACTTAGGTTGCTTCCATCTCTTAGCTATTGTGAAAAGAGCAGCAACAAACATGGATGTACAAATATCTCTGCAGTAGAATGAGTCCTTCGGGAGTGGTATCTGGTATAACCAGATCATATGGCAGGTTCATTTTTAGGTTTTTATTTGTTTGTTTGTTTGGTCCTTTTGAGACAGGATCTTCCATTTTTAGCTTTTTAAGACTTCTCCCCAATGCTTTCCTTACTGGTTGCAACAGTGAAAGACAGAAGAGACCTCTCTTCGAGTTGTTGGCCAGGGTAGTCCAAGAGACTTCAAAAATTACACAGGCTGTTGTTACAGCCCTTTATTATGTCCCAGAACTTGCAGTTAAGTCCCTACTGCTAAAGACAGTACATATGTCAGACACAGGACTTGAAGCAATGGAGCTGGACCTGACCTGGAAGCCTCCCCCGTGAAGACTAGCTCTCATAGTTTTAGAGGGTACTACGCAATCTGGGAAAGGAGAACATCAATTGAGGGTCCAGCTCCATCTTTAAGACCTGCAACAGTGACCCACACAGCAAACGATATTGGTGCAGAGGTGGCAAGTCCCACTCAGCTCTAGTCAGAGATCTCTAAATGCTCACGGAAAGCAGTAAGGGCAACATGCAAAATGTGTCCAGTGCTGTATACACTACATGGTGATGATCTAGGAAAAGGACTGCCATTTGCACAGGTCAGACTCAATCAGAGAGAGGCTAAGAACAGAGGTTGTTTATTTATTTGCTTATCCAGTGAATTGAGAAACACATTTTGTCCACTGCTGGTCTTGTCCCAGTAAATAAGGGGAACCACAAGATACATGTGGTCTTCCAGTCATACTGTTAAAGGCTAAGAGAAAATAGAATTTTTAGAAAAATAATCTCCTATTATAAGAATGGCCTTGAAGAGGTACTGCTGTGCAGTTAGAGCAAGCACAGTGGGCTCATGAGAGCTGGCATCTGTGCTGCTGCAGAGGAGGTTGTTGGAGAAGATCTCTCCAAGAGCAGAGACCTGAGCAGGGATGAGCTGGGCAGTCATCTGGAACGCAGCCACTACAAGGAAGGGGACTGGTTCTGCGAAATCTGATAAGGTTGAGGGAGCTTAGAGGATTCTGGGAGCATACGGGAGGCCAGTGAAGGAAACCAACCAGAGGGAGAAAGTCATGCAGGCATCTGGAGCCTTCTATTGGTTTAAACTAATTCATAAAGTTAAGCAGAAACTATGAAAAAATACAAAAATAAAGATAAGATAAAATTTCAGTTTCAAAATTATAAGATTGTAAACCAAGTAAAGGATTGAAAGTGAGCTGTTCAGTTAGGAGCCTGCTACATTGCCAACAGATGACAGTGGATTAGCCCACAGAAAGGTGGGCAGAAATGGATAATGGCGCGATTTTGGAAAATAGAATCTTTAAGATTTGGTGACAGGATAATGCATGTCAGGGAAAGAAGGTTTGGATCCAGTAAGAGCAACAGGCTGTATGGCAATGCCATTCTCTGAGATGAGGGATCATGCTTGGGGTAGAATCAAGGGCTGTATTCTGCCTAAACACTGTTGGAGATGCTCATGAAAGAGCCAATGAGAAGTTGGGTGAAAATTTTGGAACCCTGAGGAGGGTGCAGATTACACATCTTTTAAAAGGCACCGCAGTGCACACTTAGCAGCGAGAGGGGAGGGGCCAGAGCCATTGACGCAAACCATTGGAGGTTATGAAGTTCTGGTTTGTGTAAGAGAAAAGAATAACCTGGAAATGAACTGCTGCTGCATTTTTCAAAGTGGGGCAGGAGAAATCCAAATAGCAAGTTTATGGAAAACATTGTGTTGATTGCAAGAGGTTTGGGACTCCCGTTATTATCCATCTCCATAAAAAAATCATGGTTATGTGTCTTGACCCTGTGTACTTTCTCTATGACATGCACATCAGACTGAGTGGGAGAAATTAAGTGGCCTCTCGTTGGTCCAGGCTTAAGCATAGTCTCAGTCATTCATATTCTCTCTCTCTCTCTCTCTCTCTCTCTCTCTCTCTCTCCCTCTCCCCCTCTCTCCCTCTCTCCCTCTCTCTCTCCTCTCTCTCTCAGCTTGTGGCCACCCTTCTGCTCCTGCTTCCTGAGTGCAGAGATCTCACTTCTGAGCCACCACACCGACGTCCAGCATGGCTCCTTCCTTCCTGCTTCTTACAATGTGAACACAGGAAGGCTGGCTGTGGCCTTTCTGACTGACTCTCTGCCCTTTGCTCAGGCTGACGGAGGATTCGAAGGGACCAACATGAAGGTAATTGATCCCTCATCTGGGTCCCTGCTCATGGGGGTCTCATTCTAACCAACAAATTCATCGAGAAGATTCACTCAGTGTGTCACTTAACCCTCCCTTGACTTTTTATCCATTGACACTGACAATGTCAGTTGGGTTTTTGCTGGTTTAGTAAAGTATCTCACAGATTCGTAGCTTAAAACACTGACCATTTATTTGGCTGCAGAGCCTTTGGCTCCGCCAGGGCTTTCTGGGGTCTGTCTGAACTTCTGCTAAACTCAGGCACTCTCTCATGCATCTGTGGTAAGTTAGTGGTTCAGTATCAGACATGGTCTGGATACAATCACAAGCGTGTGTACCTCAGGGCTTCCTAAACTTTTTCCATCCACAACCCCTTATTCCAATACAATTTTTACCATTTTTAAAACTGAATTTGTGTGCACTTCATACAATACATCTTAGTCACATTTAGACCCCCCTCTCCTATCTGCACTCCTAATAGCCCCCCACCAGGTTTCATGCATTCTATCATACATGTTAAGGCCTACTGAGTAAAATTTGTGTGCCCAAATGTCCCTCGGTGTGAGTTCATTCACTGGAGCCTGGTAATCTATCTAGCATCAATCCCTTAAAGAACACCAACTCTCCAGTTCAGCAGTGATCAGTTACCAGTCGCTCCTTAGCTAAGGTTTGGTCTTTTTCCCATGGCCCCACTTCTATGCTGAGTCTTTATCTGGTTTCTGGTGTCTGGGTCTTGTGCATGCTCTTGCCATTGCTGTAAATTCATATGGGCAAGTTTCCAGCCACTTGGAAACTCTGCTTCTTTGCAGTGGTCCACCACCCCTGCCCCCTCTTCCACAATGTCCCCGAGCCCTGAGTTGCGGAGATTTAATATAGGAGTCCTATCCAGGACCGTGCACTCTGCAGTCTTTTATTCTCTACCTTGTGGCCTTCTCTGTTGACCCCCATCTGTTATATGAGGAAGCTTCACTAGAGACGTTGAGAGGTGCATTAATGTCCCCTGTCCTCTCTGTTCTGCTGTGTTCCCTGAGTATTCACCGCAGAGACTACATTATAGATGTGTCACTTAGGGATGGGCACCTCACAGACATATGTTTTCTGTGTGTGAACAGTTGTGGAACTCTGTCTTTGTCCCCACCTGCTGAAAGATGAAGTTTCTTTGATGAGTGGTGAGAAGGATACTTGTCTGTGCATACAAGGATATATATTTAGTGTACAATATCAAGTTATGTTGGTCTATGGGTATGACAAAAGTAGGTTTTTCTCTGGGATCTATGACCTCCCGAGCCATGTGTGCTTGCTTACAGTACCACATATAACTTAACTCCCATTGAGGAAACTTGGGTCTAATTAGATACTATTGATTGCCCACAAGATAAAAGTGCAGTTACATCATCAAGAGAGATAATTTGCTTGACCAGTCACATCCATTATTAGACCTTACAGCTGAGTTGGACCATTGATGATTTCCTCCCTTAGCAATTTGTGTAGTATCCGTGGTACTATGAGTGCTAGCCTTCACAGAGGAGGCTTCTAGGTCAGTTCCAGATCCACCACTCCAAGTTCTGTGTCTCAACTATGTCCTGCCTTTAGTAATAGGGTTTTACCTTCACATTCTTAGAGGCAATCAAGAGCTGTGGCAATAGCCTGTGTTATTTTAGGGGTCCAGTAGACTATTCTGAACAATGACTCTAAGGAAAATTTCTCTTATCTGGCATTGTTTCTTGTTGTATAGACTTTAGCTGTGTGTGTGTGTGTGTGTGTGTGTGTGTGTGTGTGTGTGTGTGTTCAGATGGGCTTTTGAAATAATACATTTCCTTCTGGGTTTTTTGGATTTTAAAAGCAGTTGGTTCTATAGAAGTTCACTGGTAATCACGCATACACACACACACACACACACACACACACACACACACATATATATATAGAGAGAAAGAGAAAGAGAGAGAGAGAGAGAGAGATTAGTAGAGTATTCTGGATATTAGATCCCCCCCCATAATCTTGCCTAATTCACTATTCACAATATGTAGTATTTTGAAAACTATATAAATTAAACATGGCCAAATTAGAGCCATCTGACAAAATTTCATATAAAAACACAGCCTTCTGGTATTTTGCACCATCTAAGAGTCTTTTTTATCTCTCTCATTCTGTATAACCCTCCCTTCTCCCTTCCCAGATAAATAACTCCATGTTCCATTTCCCCCTTGATAACCCCTGTCTCCTACTGTTCCCCTCTCCAGGGCTCCTTCTTTGCCTTGACCCCCATGGTTCCTTTCCATTTTCCTGATGCCTGTGGTTACATCAGGATATATACTCACATCTAAGGATTTGTAGACTAAATCCACAAATGAGAGACAACATACATCAACTATTTTCTGAGTCTGTGTTACTCTACTTAGTATAATTGTTTCCAGTTTCATCCATTTACCTGAACATTTACCCATTTCGTGATGGGGGTGTTGAGGCCATTGATATATAGAGTTATTATTGGAAGATTTGGTTGTTTTCTGTCGTTTTATTTTCTGTTTGTGTTCTCAGTGTTATTTTGTGTTTTCACACATTAGGCTTTCGTTTGTTCTCTTTCTGTAACCTCTGTGTATGGTCATTTCTTCAGCCCTTTGTATTGCTTTGACTCTTCTCTTTAGGGCTGGTTGGGTGGACGTGAATTCCTTCAGGTTCTTTGTATCATGGAAGATTTTTCTTTCCCCTTTGATTATAATAGACAGTTTTTCTGGGTAAAGAAGTCTAGGTTGGCATGTATGATCATTTAGAACTTGGAATTCTTTGCTCCAGACTTTTCTAGCTTTCATAGTGTATGTTGACCTCAGCTGTAATTCTGATGCGTTTTCCTTGATATAAAACTTGGTGTTTCTCTCTTGTGCCTTGGAATGCTCTCTCTTTGTGTTTTTACATTTAGTGCTTTTTCTACGATATGCCATGGGGAGTTTCTGTTCCGGTTCTGTTTAATTGGTGTTCTGTGTGCTTCTAATACCTCTATAGGTAGGTCTTTCCTTGATTTAGGACGTTTTATTCTATAATCCTGTGAAGACCTGGCCAATGCTGCTGGTTTGAACTTCTTTTTCTTTCTCTATTCTGTGATGCACAGATTTGGTCTTCTCTTGGTGCCTAACACTTCTTGCATATCTATTCCTCTGTTTTTAATTTTTTCGTAATCTTTTCTTGAGAGCTCCAATTCTTCCTCTTTGCTGTACAGTCTTGATATCGTGTTCTCCATTTGACTCATTCTGTTTGTGAGGTTTTCATTGGTCATTTCAAACTGGTTCATTGAGCTTTTCAATTCCATCTTCAATTTAGCTTGTGTTTTCTTCAGTATTTCTATGTCTGTGAATTCACTTCTCAAGTCCTGGATTGTTTTTGTTATTTCTTTTGGCCATATACTTGTATTTTCTTGAGCTAAACTCAGAAATTTTTTCCTGTCTTTTAGAGTTGTTTGAGTTGTTTGTGAATTCTCTAAAATTATTAAATTCTTTGATCATGTTTATGATTGTTCTTTTAAATTCTGCATCCTGGGGATCCTCTGCATTGTTACCATTGTAGTACACGTCTGTAGAGCTTGTGAGTTTTGGTGAGGACATTTTTATCTGGGTTTTTAATACTATTTGTGTGTTGGCATTGTGATTTAGGCATACGGATTTATTTTACTGGTTGTGTGTCTGATGTGAAATTTTAGCCTGCCTCTTTAGTTGAACTTTGATTGTTTATATTGATGATATAATTTGGCTACTTTCTAATCAGGATGAGTAGTACATAATCCATGCTTCAAGTTCTTTTGGTGTTTTTATTGGCAGGACAGGATGGATCCAAGTTTCTTAGTCAAGACCTCTCCAGCAGGGCAGAGGGACTTAGACCCAATTCATGACTATGCAGTCCCAGTGGCCTGGTTCTGGCTGGCTGGCCCAGACCCCTCAGGGAGGAAGAGCAGGGAGGAAGCAGAAGGAGACCTAGGTCTAAGGTGGGGTGGGGACAGAGTAGGGAAGTCCTAGCCAGCTAAGCAGAGTAGATGTACGCCCTGGAGCCAGGAGAACCGAGCTAGTCCAGAGCAGGGGGTCCAATACCGATTTTGTGGGACTTTCTTATAAGGCTAGTCTAGAGGTCTCAAGTGGTACAAGCAGGAGCGGGCCGAGGCCCAAGGTGGGAAGGGAGACAGTGTGGGGAGTCTAACCTGTCAGCAGAATAGAGGTGAGCCCTGAGCAGCTAGACTCTGCCGGGGTTCGAACCAGCGACCCCCGGGCAGTGATGATTGGGGATGAGTCAGCACGCTGTTCACCAGCCCTCGCTGCCCCCTGTACTGGGGACACTCAGATGCAATGGGGAGCCTAGTCAGGCAGGGACACATTTATTGCTGGTGTTACAGAGCTTATAAAGGCACCTGGAAATCCGCCCCCGCACCAAGGGTGTATCTTAAGGATGGTCAATTGCTGATCATGCACTCCTCAGAGGTGCGGAAGTATTCTTCAGACTTTCAAAGCAAGCCAGGCCACCGCCCCCAGTAACTTCCTTTTGGACCTATGCAAGGTGGGGGTCTTAGGTCCCCACAAGAGTGCAGGTGAAGGGTCTCCAGATGGAGTAAAGGAATTTTTGTTCACAAGTTCTCTCCAAAGTACTTGTGAGTCTCTCTCTCTCTTGCTCTCACTCTCACTTCTCCTCTGTCTTCCCTCCCTTCCCCTCCGCATCCTTTTTTCATATATAGTATTTCCCAACACACTGTAGCTTTATCCCTACTTTTTAGATGGTGCCATCTGGAGAGATGGCTCAGCCGTTAAGAACACTGACTGTTCTTGCAGAAGACCCAGGTTCAAATCCCAGCACTCACAAAGCAGCTAACAACTGTCCCTAACTGCAGTTCCAGGGGATCCGACAGCCTCTTCTGTCCCCTGTGGGCATTGCACAACACAGGTTCACTTACCTACATGCAGGCAATACATGTATATACATAAAATAAAAATAATAAATAAAATATTTTTTAAAAAATTTATTTGAATGAATTTTTACTATTTTCATACAAGTAGATGATATGCAGATCCCCTAACATCCATACCTCCTTGAACAATTTAATGGTCTCTCTTATAAACATATAAGCTGTAATAAAGTCTTATCTGTGTCCAGAAATGTCCTTCAGTCCATGAAATTCATGGGCACACCACTGAGCTTCCAGAGTTTAGAATGGATGCCGGAAAGACTGTCAGTTGGAAGGAAGTGCCCCAGTCCCTCCAGCGTGCAGACACATCTGGACAAGTCCAGTGCTTTGCTTGAAGCAGCAGCAGCAGTTGCATTCACAGTGAGAAAAGCAGGAAGCACAGCATGTGCGATCCAACCATGTGGGATCCGACAACCTTAAACCCTAAGGAATCTTCAGATCCATCCAGTGTGAAGCTTTCCCAAACTGACGCCTTTGGGGATTGTCTAGAGATGAATTTCACAGATCGTGATTCATAAATCTGGTTCTTTTGCAGCTTTTTGTTTGTCAGGTTTTGAGACAGAGCTTCACAGTGTAGACTAGGCTGCCCTGGAGCTCACGATCCTCCTGACTCTGCCTCTCCATTGTTTGGATTACATCTGTATACCACTGCACATAGTGACAAAAGTATATGTTTAGTAAATGTTTCTTTTCCTCCTGGGACTCTGATGCAACTGGACCAGGAATCTGAGACTGTGACTTTGTTGCCTTAGTGAGCACACCACTCCACAGACAAGAAAATCCGTGTAGACTAAGAACATTAAAAAGAGATTTAGTTCAAGTTGGTGTGCTTTGGTGTCTCCTGGAAGACCCCACAGTGCCCAGAGCTGAGGAGGTTGCAGCTACAGGGAATTCTCACTTTTCAACTTGTTCCAAAGTTAAACTCGCTCACACCTCTACAGAAATTACCTTTTGGTCTGCATTAGGGGACTGTAGACTGTCTAATTAATGTGTTTTTCTCTCCAGTGCCTCTAGGAGGCACCTTACCTGCTCACTGGGGAACAGGCAAGGAGACAGGCCCATCCTCCAAAGGAAAGCCTGCCTTGCAAAGATGAGGGAGTGCTGCTTGCCACTGCTGGCCCGTCTTCAAAAGTGGCTGTGCCATTTTTCATGGCTCTCAGTAAACAAGGAGCGTTCCCGTGGCTCCGTATCCTGGCCAGCGTCTGTGCTGTCAGTGTTCTGTAGTTTGGCTGATGGGGAGGTATGCAGTGGTATCTCAGCATTGTTACTTTTCCTGGTGATGTTTGGTAGGGAGACTTTCCCATGCAGTGCTTTTCATCTGTATGAACTTCCTGGGTGAGGTCTTTGGCCTGCTTTTAC
>NW_008350758.1:174908-184690 GCF_000622305.1 Nannospalax galili
AGGACAAAGATATAAACCCGTGCACCTACAGTCACCTGATTCCCAACAAAGCTACCAGAATCATATGTTGGTGAACAGACAGCCTCATGAGCAAATGGAGCTGGGGAAACTGGGTATCACACTTAGAAGACAGAAACTAGAGCCGTGTCTCTCGTACTACAGAAAAATCAGTTAAGAATGGATCAGAAACCTTCATACAAGATCTGAAATTTTGACATTAGTAGAAGAAATGAGGAAACTACTTTAAGACAGACTTCTTCTCAAAACAAAAAATCTACTAGTATAACACTGACCATGAATAAAAATACGTGTTTGAAACCAAGTATGAGGCCTGCATTCCAGGAACTTAGGAAATAGAGGCAGGAGGATCAGGAATTTGAAGTCTTCCTCAACTACATAGTGAGTTCAAGGCCATCTGGGCCACATAAAACTGTATCCAAACAATTAAAAAGACAAGCTGTGTGGGCTGATGCTGGCCTTTAATCCCAGCACCCCGAAGCCAAGCGGAGTAGAATCTGTGTGAGGTGAGGCCAGTCTCTTCTACATATTGATTCTCAGGTCAGGTCGGGCATCAGGGGACCCTGTCTCAACCTCCCATCCACCCACCCAAGAAGAGAAAGAAAGAATGAAAAAAATTTCCAAACAAAAGCAAAAGAATCGTCTTGAAAATGTTGACATTAAAGCAGACATTTATAGGCAAAAGGTTTTAACTTGGTAAAACTGAAGTGCACAATGAGGGACTGAAAAATGTTCCTGTTTCATTAAGGGTGAACAGTTGCTATGCACTGGCTCCACCCAGAGAACTTCCTGAGTAAACGGCTTTAAGGAGTGTAAGTACTTTTCCTTCACAGTCAGGCAGAAGCTCGGGCTCAAACAGCCCCACTCAGAGACCTTGAACTCTCATCAGCTCCTGCAGAAGAAGGTGAGCCTGGCTGGGAAGAGACCCAGAGGTAAAGAGCTGTGAGGGGCACAGGGGACAGAGAGTCTGAGTGCTGGGTGGAATGTGGCCTGATGGGGGTATGGTGTTACCAGTACCAGGGAGGGTGCTGCCTCCCTGAGAGTGACAGGGGGTTAGGGAACATAGGAGATTAAGGAGCATGGTGCCCCTAACTCCCACACTTCACAGGATGAACTCTTTATAGCGCACCTGCCATAGCTGTCTGTCAGGCAGACACAGAGCACTGCTGAGAACCTGCACGAGAAGGTCTGTGCCCTCAGGGAAGGCTTTTCAGAGCTGGAAGGAGCTGACAGGTCCTCCATCTAAGTCCCTCTTTGAGTTGAAAGAATCCCAGGAAGCCTTGACTCTCTTGGTTATCTGGGTCACTCAGAACCCAGGAAAGCTAGAATTCAGTGTGCTGACTCCTCCGCATCATTCAACAATCTGAGTCCGCAGTGTGACCTGGGGGATGGAGGAGGGCGGCTGGGAAGGACAGGTGCTCTGAGCGAGCAGCACAACATGAGGTGTGTCTGCGTTGCTCTGGGTCCCTTGCTTTCAGTCCTTGGTTTTTCTCTGCATTGATTACCTTGCCTAGCAAGCCTCTTGGTCCTGAGTGGTGACCACACTCAGCCCTGTAATAGACCTTTACAGAACTGACCTGGTGGAGCTCAGGACAACACTGTTTGGCTCTTTGGACTTCTGTGTTTCACAGTGGAAAGAAGTGAATCTAAAGGAGTTCTAGAAAAGACAAGATAAACACTTGCTTCTTTCCCTTTGACGGGGTTCATTGGTGAGATGTTCTCAAAGCACACTGCGGGAGAGTGGTTTACTTCCTTTACAGAGATGGTACCGTGATACCCTACTGTGCTTCAAAATATTTTAAATACATGATTAGAGTTTTGTTCTTATCAATGTCCAAACTGAGTCTCTTCAAGGTAGCCTCAGAATCCTTTTCACAGAACAAAATTAATTTTTGTGTGTCTTCTTGTTTGAATTTGAAATCATTCCACAGGCTTCTCTTGGGGCGTCACTAGATATTTGTTCTTCATTCCAAGGGGTCCAAAATTTTAGGTGTGAAATGTCATATGAAGATTCATACATGGCATGAAACTCTGATACTGGACTACCACAGTCTTCAGCTGTTAGATAGACTTCAAAACTCTACACATACACACACCCCCACACACACATATACACACACACACATATACACACAGACACAATCATACACACATATGTACATACATAGACACACATACACATAAATATACACATACACATACATACACAAACACACAGAGAAACACGCCACATATACACACACAGACACATACATACAAATACACACATGGAGACACATGCACACAGAAATACACACAGATACACACACGTACACGTAATATACATACACAGAGACACAAACAGATACAAACAGACATGCACACACTACATGTACACAGACATATAAACATATACAAGACAATGTGATCCTATAAATAGCTTAAGGGCTTTTGATGGTTTTATTTCTTTGTTGTTTCTTTCTGTCCTTAGGGTTTGTCTTCTGAGGCCTGGATGATGAAATGTCGACACTCTTCAGGCCTCGTGGACCAACTCTTCGTGTGGTCCATCTATCATTTAGAATGCGATTAGGATCATTTGATTCATTTGGTGTTTATTTTACGGAGTTTCAATATGGTTTTCGTTGGGTAATTATGAAAATGATTCTAAATAACGTCCAGCTCAAATCTACAAAGCAGGCTGGTGGGCGGAGTCTGGTTTCCTGCTGTCTTCCTCTCTTCATCTGGTTTCTCCAATTCTGGAGCAAATAATGTGTGTGTGCTTCAGCTCAGATGATCTTGCCAGTGCCTTCAACATACATGAGAGCAGTACATGCATTTCATATGTCTCTTCTTATGTGAGTGGTAGTAACTGTACATTATCTTCTCCAGTTTGCCTTTCTCTTCATGGGGGTTCTGTTTGTTTTTGACATTGTCTCCCTAGTCCAATCTTCCTGGAACTCACTAAGGGGACCAGGTTGACCTCTATCTCACAGAGACCCATCTGCCTCTGTGTCCCACAGGCTTGGATTAAAGCACTCACCACCACACCTGGGCAGTTTGCCTTTTTAAAAATTAAAGGGTGGAATGTGGACTACCAGTCTTTTGAAATTTTATCTGGGTGTATATATTTACTTGTGCCTCTGTCCGTTGGAAGGCAAGCACAGCACGGTGTAGAGCTCAGAGGACAAATTGTGGGAGTCTTTCTTTCTCTCCACCATGTGGGCTCTGGGGGTGAAGCTCAAGTCATCAGGTTGGGTGCAAGTGCCTTCATCTGCTAAATCATCTAATGTCCCTCCCTCCCTCCCTCCCTCCCTCCTTCCCTTCTTTTTCTCTTCTCTTTCTTTTCCTTTCTTGTGGTGCTGGGACTCAAGCCCAGGGTCTTGCACAAGCTAGGCAATGGCTCTACCACCGAGCCACATCTCCAGCTCAGCACACTCATCTTGCACATAGAAATTTCTCTCATTCCGTTTTGAGTAGGAAAGCCCTCACTCCATGAATACCCTGACCTCATTTAGCTAGTTTGGAAATATTTAACCGCATGAAGCTGGTCCCTTAATAAGAAGACTTTGATGGGCTCTTTGCCTTTTGTTATTACTAAGAATGCTCCCTTAAAAGCCTGGTTCTTTTTTATTTCTGTATTTTTGTCGTTGTGACTCTGGGCATATTATTGATGACAGCTGCATCCTCTCCATTTCCCTTGTCTGCAGCTGTAACTAGCACCCCTTTCCTCCCCAAACTACATTCTTCATGTCTCTCTGTCCACGGGTGTGTTCCTCACTGTGGACCTGGAGGACAGCAGTGAGCACTAAACATACATATGAACCATGTTTGGAATTTACTTAGCTAAACAAATTAGTCCATTAGTCTATAATTCAGCCTTGTTCAAGTTCACAGGATAGGAGCAGCGTACAGTGTACAGCATACTCTTTCTCAGAATATATCATGAATACCCTCTAACTCAGTTCCCAATATGGCCCTGCTCCGCTGTGCAGCATCGCTGGCCAGGTCTCCACTGTCTGCATTTCTCTCAGTGTTCTGGATGTCCACACCCCCTCCAGAATGACCCGTCACTCTCTGTGTATAGCAGTCCCAGGTTCTCTAGGCGGAATCTCCAAACTCTTCCCCCCTTACACACACCAGTTTCCAGGGCCTGTGAAACACATGGTCAGGTTTGCACAGCCCCGGTCCTTGGTACCACTTGTCCTAACTCTTTACTTGTCTCGTTGGGATAGAATAGCTGACAAAGGCAACTGGAGTCGGGTTTATCACCATCTACAGCTCGGGAGTGTACAGTCCACCACAGATGGTCAGGCATGGAGACAGGTAGCTCCGTGGTGTCAGGAGCGTGCAGCTGGACTCCACATTCTCACGCATCTTGGTGGAACAGGAATTGGAGTTGGGCGATAAAACCTCAAGCCCCACTTCCTGTGGGCTCCACCATCTAAAGGTTCCACGACCTTCCAAAAGAGATCCATCAGCAGGGAGAAAAGTGATCAGTCACATGAACCCAGGGTAATATTCACATTGGATCCACAACACACAGTGCATTATACAGAAGCATTTGATAAATCATTTAGGGTTTTTGTTTTGACATTCACTAATAAGACACATGTAGCTTTTTTATTGGTGAAATCATCATCAGCTTTCGGAACTAATATTAAACTTGCTTTCTAGAGTTTAAATTTTTCTTTTTATTATTCTAAATAATATCTAATGATTGATATTTATTGATTCAGTATGTTTCAAGAGCTGTATTAAAATGTGACTGGTCAAATCAGGGGAAGCATCATTTCCATTTTCTTACTGTCTCTTTATGTTTGCCATCTCTGAAAGCCTCTCTTAGCTCTTCATCTAATATATAGTAGGTTATTGGAACTAAAGTCAGCCCACTGTGCTCCAGAGTATTAATTTATTCCTTTGACGTAAGTGTGTCTTTTCCTCTTTACTGACACAGCATCGTAGACTAGCGCAGACTGACCTCACTCTAGGGATCCTCCTGTCTTGGTCTCCTGATGCCTTTCTTTCATTTGCGTTGGTTTTTATTCTGAAGTTAATCTGGCCTTAGTTTTTGTTTCCTGAGCTTCTCCTGTGATGTCTTTGTCTTCTGAGTCTCTGTGTCATATTTGCATAGTGGACACCATTGTCTCTGTGGCTTTTAAAAGACAGGTTTATAGTAAAAGATTTGGGGATGAAGATACGTTTTGATGGGCCATTTTGGCTTTGGTTCTACTCAGACACTGTAGCATAGATTTCCTATAGTTCCTTTGGCAGTGGCAGTTGGTATAGGGATCTGGGAATGCAGCTCCTCAGTCATCGTTGGGCTTTCAAGCACATGGCAGGGCAGAGATTGAAGTGAACTGCCTTTGGTCTGCCTTACGTGAGGCCTGGGAGTGATGACCACTTGCTCTAGTGCTGGCATGTAGAATAACAGTAGGAACACACCTTATATGTAATCATGAACATCGTAAGGAACACTGAGATCGTCAGAGTTCTAAAAGCACACTAGGGCTGATGAGAAGGCTCAACAGGTGAAGGCCCTTGTTTCTCAAGCCTGACAGCCTGAGTTCAATATCCAGAACCCATGTAAAGTGGAAAGACAGAACCAATGCCATGAAATTTTCCTCTGACCTCCACACACACCAAGGCTCAGAACTGCCAGTGGAACTCCATGTCTACTTATATGGACAAGCACTCTTTCGTGAGGAAACTGATTTCTCCATTTTTTCTATGGTCACGCATCATCTTTCTGCCTCTAGTTTCCATTGCACAAAGACAATAGAATATGACAAAATTTCATAGAGGGAAAGGAAAAAGGAAGGATTTGGAATGGTTCCCATGTATCTAACGCCATCTTCTCTCCTCCTTTTCCCTAAGATCTGCGCGGTCCTGATCCCGGCCCTTCCCTGACATAAACATGGCTGGCTGTGAAAACGCTGCTCTGAGGATCGTTCTGGTAGGAAAGACAGGAAGTGGAAAGAGTGCCACGGCCAACACCATCCTGGGGGAAAAGAGATTTGTTTCACAAATTTCTGCCCAAGCTGTTACCAAGACCTGCCAGAAAGCATCCCGGACATGGAACAGGAGAGAACTAGTTGTTGTTGACACTCCTGGGCTCTTTGATACCAAGGAGACCATGAATAAAACATGTGAAGAAATCAGCCGCTGTGTCCTCTCCTCCTGCCCTGGGCCTCACGCCATCATCCTGGTTCTGCAGCTGGGCCGCTACACAGAGGAAGAAAAGAGGACTGTTGCTTTGATCAAGGCTCTCTTTGGGGAGGCAGCCATGAAGTACGTGATTGTCCTGTTCACTCGCAAAGACCAACTTGAGGGCCGGACCCTTAATGACTTTTTAAAAGAAGACTCAAAGCTGAGCAGCCTCATCCAGGCGTGTGGGAGCCGCTGCCTGGCCTTTAACAACACAGCAGGGGAGGCTGAGAAGGAAGATCAAGTGCAGGAGCTGGTTCAGCTGATAGAGAGAATGGTGCGGGGCAATGGAGGGACTTACTTTTCTGACAACATATACAAGGATGCGGAGGGAAGGGTGAGCCGATGTCTAAGAGATTTGGAGAAGGAATACACGGATCAATTCAATGAGGATATCAGAAGAATAAAACAGGAATATTCAAATAAATTAAAAGAACAACTGAGAAAAATTGAAGAAATAGAGAGAGGCCATGATGAAAGAATGAGAAATATAAGGGAAACAGCTGAGGAGAATGCATTTGAAGGATTTTTTAAATATATATGGAAAAAAATTTCAAATTTTTTGCGCATGCTGTGGTGATGATGCAAATTACATTTGTTTTTTATTAATTACATTTGTTCTCTGACAGTTTCATACAACTATACAATACATTCTGATTGCATTCGTTTTGATGTTTGCTTTGTTTTGTTTTATACTGGGTTTAACCAGGACCCTCTGGGTGATAATGGGTTGGAATTATGTGTCAGACCTTGCTGAGCTCACCAGTGGGTACAGAGCTGAACACAATGACTCTCTCTGTGTCTCCCAGAATTCTGAACTAGTTCGCCAGGGTGGAGTAGGTCCCTGTGAGCCCCTTCTCACAAAATGGCAGAAAATCTTTGCCAGATCTTCATCCAACAGAGGGTTAATGTCTATAATATTCAAAGAACTCAAAGCACTAGATATTAAGAAAAATAACCCCCCAATTAAAAATGGGCTATAGAACTAGACAGCAAAAGGGGGGAGGCTGTAAATAGCTAGGAAACAGTTGACAAGTATTGACCCCCCCCACCCATCAAAGATAAATAAATTAGAACTATTTTAACATCTTTCATCACTCCAGTCAGACTGGCCATTGTGATGCTTCGTTTCTGCCAACCTGACACAAACTAGAGCCACCTGGGAAGATGGAACCTCACCTGAGGAGTTTCCTTCTTCAGACTGGGCTGTGGCCATGACTGAGGGCATTTTCCTGATTGCTAACTGATGTAGGAGGCCCAGGCACTGTGGACACTGCCATCCCCGGGGCAGGTGGGCCTGGGCTGGATGAGGAAAGTGCTGAGCGCTCCAGGGGAAGCAAACTAGTAAGCAGCGCTCCTCCATGGCCTCTGTTTAGTTACAGCTCTAGGTTCCTGTCTTCAGTTCCCGCCCGACTCTCCTCAGTGAGGAACTCTTGCCTTGGAACTGCAAGAAAAACCAAACCTTCTCCTCCCCAAGTTGTTTTTTGGTCATGATATTTGCCCCAAAGACAGGAAACAAAACAGCCATCATCAGGAATACAAATATCAATAAATGCTGGCATGGATGTAGGTAAAGGGGAACTTTCCTTTGAGCTTTTGTACAATTCATACAATAGTTCTGAATCAAATTTAGACCTCCTCCCCCATCCGTGCCCCTCAAGCCCCCCACTAGACCTTACGCATTCTGCCATTCATGTTAAGTCCTATCCAGTCAAGCAATTGTACCCAGATGTCCCTCAGTGCAAATTCATCCACTGGTGTCTGGTCAGCCTATCTAGAGATCATTGGTAAGGCCTACTCTCCCTCACCCAGCAGTAATCAGTCTCCAATAGTTCCCAGACAAGGGCCTGCCTGTCACCCATTTCCTTCCCTCCATTTTGGACCCTTGTCTGATTGAGTTGACACGGGTCCTGTGCTCGATGCCACCACTGCCACAAGTTCACATGTGCAAGCTTCCAGTGGCCTGAAAACCTCTGCTTCCCTGTGTGCATGAACCAGCCCTGGCTCTGCAATGGTCCCTGAGCCATGGGTGGGAGAGGTTTAATATAGGAGTCCTATCCAGGGGCACACATTCTGCATTTTTATTCTTTAAAACTCAACGAGTTGTGGTCTTCTGTGCGCACCATACTCTGTGTATAAGGAAGCTCCAGCGGTGTAGCGATGCCCTCGTGCTCTCTCTGCCTCCCATTCTGCTGTGGTCCATGAGCATTAGGTACAGAGGTTCAGCTATAGATGTGTTACCTAGGACTGGGCATCTCTCAGATGTGTATTCTCTGTGTCCGATCAGTTGTGGGGTTCTGCAGAAGCCTCCGTCTGTTGCAAAGTTTCTTTTGATGAGTGGTGTACAGTGTACTTGTCTGTAAGTATAAGGATCCATATTTAGCATATGGTAAGAAATTTTATTTGTCTATAGCTATAAGAGAGACAGGGTTTTCTCTAGGCTCTATAACCTTTCCAGTCATGAGTACTTGGCTGTGTTTCGAGTTCACTCCCATTGAGAGGGCTTTAAATCCAATTACATAGCTGTAGATTACTCCTAGATAACAGTGCCCCTACTGCATCAAAAAGGTAGTTTGCTGTGCAGTCATTGTGGTTATTAGGCTTTAGGTTTGACCGTTGATTGATTTTCTCCCTTAGCAGCTTACATAGTGTCCCCAGAACTGTGAGAGGGAAACTTCCAGTAGAGTTCCTGCTCCGTTGCTCCAAGGCTCGGGTCCAAATTATGTTTTCTTTTCAGCAGAGGGTCTAACCTCCCGGTTCTGGGAAACAGTCAAGAGTGCTGGCGTGGCCTGTTGTTTTGGGAGTTTCTTGCACTACTCTGACCAACCACTGAAGGGAGGTCTCTCCTGCCTGGTACTGTGTTCCTTGCCATACAGCCCCCAGGTACGCATATGCACTAATGTGTGCAGACATCATATGTGCATTTCTCAGGGGGTTTCAGAGGCAACACATTTCCTCTGTCTTCCCTGGCCCTCCAATATCCATTCATCTCTACTCTTTCTCCCCCTCATCTAACCTCCCTCCCCAGTCCAAGCTCTCCCATTATCCTCAGCCTCCCCCCAAAAACACCCACCTCCTGACATCCCCCTCTCTCCTGACTTCCCTCTTCCTGCTCCTGGGCCCCTACGTCCCCCCCCCCCCCGCCTCATAACATCTCTTCCCTGCGATCATCCTCTTTCAGGTTCTTCATTTTCCTTTGCCTCTGTGTTTCCATTCAATATTCCCTGATCTTAGCATCAAGATATACATTCACATATAAGGGATTAGTACTAAGTTGCCCAAATGAGGGAGAATGTACATTACTTGCTTTTTTGAGTCTGTGTTATATCACCTAGTATAACAGTCTCTAGTTCCATTCATTTACCTGCAAATCATAATTTCATCTTTTCTTACTGCTGAGTAGAACTCCACTGTGTAAATGCACCACATTTTTATTATCTATTCATCAGTTGAGGGACATTTAGGTTGTTTCCATTTCTTATTGTGAAGAGAGCAGCAACAAACATGGATGTACAGGTATCTCTGCAGTACGATGAGTCCTTTGGGTATGTGCCAAGGAGTGGTATGAGCAGATCATATGG
>NW_008350758.1:185999-190067 GCF_000622305.1 Nannospalax galili
TATGAAATTTTTAAAAAATCTTTCCTGTCTTAAGGTGTTCTATCAGGAATTGCGTCACAGTGATGCAAAAGTGATTAACGCACTGGATATTTTCAAGTCTCTCACTCAGTTCACTAACTAGCAGTCACTGACTCCTAGACCAGCCATTAAGATCGTTTTCATTGAGAGAACAGCCCTTTGGATTTTACCGGAGCGCGTCACAGTGATGCAAAAGTGATTAACGCACTGGATATTTTTAAGTCTCTCACTCAGTTCACTAACTAGCAGTCACTGACTTCTAGACCAGCCATTAAGATCGTTTTCATTGAGAGAACAGCCCTTTGGATTTTACCGGAGGAACGCCCCACTGGACAAGCTCTCCACCTTGCTGAACTTCCATGTCCACAGGGCTTAGAGACGCCAAGCGCAAATTTCTCAGGCTTTCCCGACGTCCTCACTGACAGGTACTCCACCTCTCAGGCTTTCCCGACGTCCTCACTGACAGGTACTCCACCTCTCAGGCTTTCCCGACGTCCTCACTGACAGGTACTCCACCTCTCAGGCTTTCCCGACGTCCTCACTGACAGGTACTCCACCTCTCAGGCTTTCCCGACGTCCTCACTGACAGGTACTCCACCTCTCAGGCTTTCCCGACGTCCTCACTGACAGGTACTCCACCTCTCAGGCTTTCCCGACGTCCTCACTGACAGGTACTCCACCTCTCAGGCTTTCCCGACGTCCTCACTGACAGGTACTCCACCTCTCAGGCTTTCCCGACGTCCTCACTGACAGGTACTCCACCTCTCAGGCTTTCCCGACGTCCTCACTGACAGGTACTCCACCTCTCAGGCTTTCCCGACGTCCTCACTGACAGGTACTCCACCTCTCAGGCTTTCCCGACGTCCTCACTGACAGGTACTCCACCTCTCAGGCTTTCCCGACGTCCTCACTGACAGGTACTCCACCTCTCAGGCTTTCCCGACGTCCTCACTGACAGGTACTCCACCTCTCAGGCTTTCCCGACGTCCTCACTGACAGGTACTCCACCTCTCAGGCTTTCCCGACGTCCTCACTGACAGGTACTCCACCTCTCAGGCTTTCCCGACGTCCTCACTGACAGGTACTCCACCTCTCAGGCTTTCCCGACGTCCTCACTGACAGGTACTCCACCTCTCAGGCTTTCCCGACGTCCTCACTGACAGGTACTCCACCTCTCAGGCTTTCCCGACGTCCTCACTGACAGGTACTCCACCTCTCAGGCTTTCCCGACGTCCTCACTGACAGGTACTCCACCTCTCAGGCTTTCCCGACGTCCTCACTGACAGGTACTCCACCTCTCAGGCTTTCCCGACGTCCTCACTGACAGGTACTCCACCTCTCAGGCTTTCCCGACGTCCTCACTGACAGGTACTCCACCTCTCAGGCTTTCCCGACGTCCTCACTGACAGGTACTCCACCTCTCAGGCTTTCCCGACGTCCTCAGAGCAGGTGTAGACAGCTGTGTGGAGGGAATCCTGGATGCCTGGATGCACAGTGCTTTCTGTGGAACACCCTAATCTTTGGAGAATAACTTCCTCACCCACCATCTTTCTGGGGGAGAGGAAGGGGCCTTGAAACATGGTATTCCGATGGTGGGAGGGAGGAGACTATGGAGCCCACAATTTCAGCTAACATGTCCCAAATGAATTCTCCTGAGTGGTTCAGCTTTGTGTCACAACCACCTCCAGCATCTCTGTCCTTGTGTTGGATGTGAACATTCTGCCAGAAACCTTCATATTCCCCTGACTTCCAGGTATTTGGTCAAAGGTTTTATGACTGATGTTAGGCTTTCAAATTATTAATGAGTTCACAGTGGTTTTTGTTGTTTACTTAATTGTGTGTGTGTGTGTGTGTGTGTGTGTGTGTACATGTACTCCCACATGTGGGTATCTGTATGTGAATACAGGTGCCCACAGAGTCCAGAAGTATCTGATCTTCCCAGAGTTAGAGTTACAGGATGTTGTAAGTCACCAAGGTGCTGTTGGGAACTGAACTTGTAGTCTCTGGAACAACATGCCCTATCAACAACTGAGCCATGTCTCCAGCCCAGTGATACTATAGATTTATGGCCTTGATACTCCTCGCTTTAACCAAGTGTATAGAATGAGACAGAGGCTGTGTGTGGTGTACAACAGGTGCTAGACCACAGTGTTATCATGGAGCTGACCTCTTACAAGCTAGCTGGTTATCTTGACCTTCAAATCCCTGATCTCTTGTTAAGTAGAAATAAAACAAGAGAAATTGTACAAAACTCTTTCACATATTTTGCATTTACACAGAACTACTCCTGGGTATTCACATATTCTTTTACATTTTTAGGTCAGTATTGGCTTAAAATAACTAATAAGCAAAATTTACTTGGATATGACTTTCTCTCTATAATGAGTGTGTTTAGGTTTTGACATTCCATGTACACAGTGCACGCTGCTTACATTCCCCTCAGCCCTCCATGTTTCCCTCCAAATCCTGTCACTTTCTCTTCTTCCTTACAATCTTTCCCATATTAATGATTTTTTCCTTTTGTTCTGTGCCCCACTGAGTTTAACCATGGCACTCTGAGTGATCATGGGTTTAGATCTATTGATTAGAGCCTAGTGGGTTCACCAGGTGATCGCACCTGGACACTACACCTCCCCTTCTCTCAGAATCCGTCAGTTAGGGGAGTAGAGGCATCAACAGTCTAACCCAACTGTGAGCTCTGACTTGATAATTTTTATAATACACCTGCTCAGGTTTCTATTTTACTTTGAGACTCCACTGTCAGGATTCTGTAAGGCGGAGGTGAGGCCAGCACAATCCACCCACGCAGAGCACCTTTTGCTTCGGTCAACTCTACACTGAGCTCTGAGTGTCTGTAACCAGGTCTCCTCTCCAGGGGGAAGGAGAGGGAACCCCTGCCCTGGGCCAAGGCCAGTCCACAGTGATACTTGAGGATCCTGCGCACAGGTGTCACTGCAGATCTCCTCGTGATGTTCCTCCGTTTCCCAACCTCTCCCTCCATCCCATTCTGGGCACCATCTCGTGTTCAGAGCAGGAAAGGCCCCTCCATCTTAACCTTTCTACCCCGTGAGGTGACCACAGCAACGCGATGAGCAAAAGAAAAGGTGGAGGAGGTGGGACAGGAAATGGCTGTGGTTGGTGAGGGGAGGAGGTGTCACAGAGACAGAGACATCAAAAAGCACCTTACTCATGCAATAAGAGAAGGTTCTGGGAGATGAGCTGACATTATTCCTAGACCACATTTTTTTTTTTTCCCCTGGGGAACTGCTGTGGAAAATCATCTTATGGTCTCTTTCCCATTAAACTTTGGGTGAGATAGCAAAAATATTTGTAGGCATGTGAGGGAGTGTGAGAACTGAAGAAAAAAAAAATGTCAATTATACAGCAGAAGGAGGAAATGGGAAAGGAACAGAAATTGCTGAGAAAGCAACCACAGTGGATTGAACTCTGGATAATGTTACTAAGGAACAATGTAGCCTCTTACAAACACCTGTCTGGATTTTTATCAGATTTGGAAGTTTATGCTCCCCTCATTCCGACTGCTGAAGGCTACGCTTTTGTGGGATCCTTCCGTGTAGACTTTCTTAGATGGAAAGGCAAGAGGAAAGTTTGGAAGACCCATGTGAAGGACTGAGGCTGGCCAGGACCTGTCTCAGCACCACCTGCTTCCATGGTGATTCTGGGCCAGGTTAATAAATTGCATGGATGAACAGGGGACTCAAACTCATTGCATTAGCAAGATTTCTGATGGCATTGCCACTCTGGCTCACTAAGCTCCCTCCACATTACGTTTGTTTTCTGTGTTGGGTTCAAAACTCAAGCTCTTCTTGCTTGTCTCTGCATGCAACTCCCCAGGGCTAGTTCCTCTGGGTTTATAAAACGTGTAGATGTCTCAGATAAGACATGAATAGTGCAGAGGTCTGGAGGGACAGGCAGCTATGACTCTGCTGTATATGTGGACTGGTTTCACAATATTTGAAAGGCGGCTTTGGTAAGTTTAAAAGTACACAGGACCCCCAGAGCAATCACTAAATGAAAACAAAGAGTTGT
>NW_008350758.1:190151-194794 GCF_000622305.1 Nannospalax galili
CAACATTTTAAAGTGAAGTCACACAATAATCAACTCCAATTTAGGCAGATTAGGAAAAAAGACATAAAGAACAGACCGGAAAATAGAAAATGAATAATGAGATGAAAATTTTATTGTTTGTAAATTTTTCACATGAGAATAATGAGTTTTGATGAAATCCACCCCCATTTCCTCCCCTAATCCCCCTAATGATTTTCCTTCCCAACTTCATAAGCTCCCTCTTACTTTCTCTCCTTTTAACTATACTGAGTCCACTGAGTGTCACCTGCATGTTCATGGGTGTAGGACCATCTCCTGAAGCATAGGTAGATGTTCAGGGGTCACATGTCTGAAGAAAACTGACTCCTGCTTCCCCAACAAACATCAATTTCCAATAGCTCCTTAGCCAGGGATGGGACTCCATGAGCCAGTCTGCCACCCATGTTGAGATCACGGCTGACTTGACCTTATGCATGTAGTTACAGCCCCTGTGAGTTCAAATGTGCAATGGCCATGTCACACCCATCAAATACTTTCTCTGAAGATGCGTACTCTGCTGGCTCTTACAATCTTTCTGTCCCCTCTTCCTCCATCATCCCTGACTCTTAAGAAGGAGAGGTGCGCTAGAGCTGTCCCATTTTTATCCAAGTGTATCACTAACCACATGAAAAGTAAAAGATCTAAATGTCCACAATAAAAGGAGATTCAACTCTACACTACCTATAGGGAATCCATTCTTAAATAATTTAAAAAACCTCCATATATTGAATGAAAACGATAGAAAAGTCATGTTATCTTAACAATATCAAAAGAAACCTAGATGGAGCTAGGACACTGCTGAGCGGTAAGCGGTATATGGTTTGCCTTCCATGTGGGAGGACTTGAGTTCAACAGGGCATATCAAAAGAAAAAAGAAAAGAATTCTGGAGCTGTTATAGTAAAATCAGAAAAGTCAGGGGCTGGAGCAATGGGTCAGCAGCTAAGAGCAGTGGCTGCTTTCACAGAGGACCTGGGTTCAATTCCCAGCATGGTGTCTAACAAACATCTGTGTCTGTAACTCCATTTCCAGGGGATCTGACCTCCTCTTCTGACCTCCACGTGCATTGCATGACACAGGCACACTTACATACTTGCAGGCAATACAGAACAGGAGCATATTTGCCATGAAGAATGAAACTGCATAAAGACAAACAGATCAGTTATCCAGGAGGAGACAGCCGTTCTCATCAGCTACTCCTCTAATAATGGCGTTGAAAATGGAAACTGATAGACCTGCAAGAAGAAATAAATAAGCTATAATTATGGCGACAGTTGGTGGTTTCAGGATTGCGATCTCAAATCTCCAAACCCACAGGAGACTTATCACATGACCCACCGAATCAATGTAATTCATACTTATACAAAATTCCACCAAACTGCTTACCATTTTCAAGAAGGCAACAAAACTCTCATTTCATATAAAAACATTCAACTAACACAAAGTATGTTCTTTGACAGCAATTAACTTCTTAGAAAACAACAGAAATGTATCTGAAAAATCTTCAAATAATTGGAAACAAAGGTACCTGCTATTAAATAACCATTGTTCAAAGAAGACATGAAAAGTTAAGTGACAGAAATAGTCTCAGAGAAATTATGTCTTATCTCTCTTTAGACTTATTATCAGGTTGCATAAGTATTGAAGTAACAAAAAACAAATTTCAGTTCTGGTCAAACCAGAGCCATTTTCCTGTGAGAGGATCATGGGCACACAGAGAATTGGAAACCTTGTGATGGTGAGAGGGAGGGAAGGGAGAGTGAAAGGAGACTGTGCTGCAGCCTGGAACAAGAGGCCATTTAATTTCTCCCACACAGCCTGACGTGCCTCTTACAGAGAAAGTACAGAGGGTCAAGAGAGCCAGGAATAGAACGGATAGAAATGAGCAGACCAACTGCTAGTGCTTTCCTCTTGATAAAGCAGCACTGGCTGTCAGGACAGAAGTGGGTACACCCTTCCCTGCCTGCCTCCCCCTTCCCCTGCAGTCTGGCTGCTGACCCCAACCCTCCACTTATCCAAGCACCTTTCACCATGGTTGGTCTTTGGCTTGCTGGGGCAGAAACTCACAGCATGGCCCTGGAGGAAAGAAGTCAGGATGGGACGATAGGAGCATGAGGGGAGTCTGGATGTTTCTCAAGACACTCTTGTTCCAGCACAGGACTCTCATCCCTCCCTCCCTCTCTGCCTCCCTCCCCTCCCTTCTTTATTTTCCCTTTCCTTCTTTTCTTTTCATTTTTGTTTGTTTTGTTTTGAATCAGGGTCTCACACTGTGGTCCAGCTGGTTGGAGCTTGTGGCCACCCTCTGCTTCCTGAGTGCTGAGATCTCACTTCTGAACCACCTCACAGACACACAGCATGGCTTCTTCCTTCTTGGTTCTTACAATGTGAACACAGAGGAAAGGCCGGCTATGGCCTCTGCCCTTTCGTCAGGCTGAGGGAGGATTGGAAGGGAGCAACGTGAGGGTAATTGATCCCTCATCTGGGTCCCTGCTCATGGGGGCCTCGTTCTAACCAACAAATTAATCAAGGAGACTCAGTGTGTCACTTAACCCTCCCTGGACTCCTTTATCCTTTGAAGCTGAAAATGTCAGTTGAGCTTTTGCTGGTTTAGTAAACTATCTCACAGTTTAGTAGCTTAAAACGTTAACCATTTTTTCAGCTCTGGACTCTTTGGTTCAGTCAGGAAGTTCTGGGATCTGTCTGGATATCTGATAAATGGGCACTCAATGCACCTGTGATAAGCTAGTGGTTCAGTATCAGAGATGGACTGGATAGGCTCACAGATGCGTGGACTTCAGGCCTTCTTAAATTTTTTCTACCCACAATCCCCTTTTCCTCAGTATTTGTGTGTATTTCACAGAATACACCTTAATTGTATTTAGAACCCCTCCCCTATTTGCACCCTCTTCAGTCCCCCCACCAGATTTCATGCATTCTGTCATGTATGTTAAGGCCTACAGAGCCGGGTTTGTGTGCCCAGATACCCCTGGGTGTGAGTTCATCCACTGGAGCCTGATAACCTACCTGGTGTCAATCCCTTAAAGAACACCAGCTATCCACACCCAGCAGTGACCAGTTGTCAATAGCTCCTCGCCTAAGGTTGGGTTCTCGTATCCATTTCCTCAAATCTATGCTGGATTTTTGTCGAGTTTGAATTTGCGTGGGTCTTGTGCATGCTGTCACTGTTCCTATAAATTGATATGGACAAATTCGCAGCCACTGGAAACTGTTTCCTCGTGGCCATTTACCAACCGTGGCTCTTACATTCTTTCTGTCCCTTCTTCCACGATGGTCCTTGAACCCTGGGTGGAAGAGGATTAAGATAGGCATCCCATCCAGGGACGTGCACCCCGCAGTCTCTCACTCGCTACATATTGGCCAGCTGTAGCTCTTTGTGTTGGTCCCAATCTGTTAAGTGAGGAAGCTTCACGAGTGAGGGTACAGAGATGCGTTAATGTTCTCTCTGTCTCTGTCCCACTATGTCTCCTGAGCACTAGATGCAGAGGCTGCATGATACACGTCACTTAGAGCTGGGATCTCACAGACACTTATTCTCCATGTCTGACCAGCTGTGGAACTCTGTATTCATCTCCGTCTGTTGCAAAAAGAAGTTTCTTTGATGAGCAGTGAGAAGTATATGTGTCTGCAAATACAAAGATACATATTTACTAACAAATTACACTGGTTTAAGGGTGCGACAAAACTAAGATTTTCTGTAGGATCTATGACATTTCCAGCCATGTGTAGTCCCTTACAGCTGGGTTGGACCAGTGATTGATTTTCTCCCTTAGCAGTTTGCATAGTATCCTGTGATACCAGGAGCCCTAGTGTGTGTGTGTGTGTGTGTGTGTGTGTGTGTGTGTGTGTGTTTCAGTAGGCTTCTGAACTAATATATTTCCCTCTGGTTTTTCATACCATCGAAGCATTATTTATCTCTCCCCTGTATAACCTACCCTTCCCCCTTCCCAGCTAAAATACTCCCATTTTCCCGTTTCTCCCTTGATAACACCTACTTCTATTACCAACTTCTCTTGAGCCCCTTCTTCCCTTTACCCCCATGGTTCCTTATATAGCCCCCTCTCCTCCCTTCCAGGTTAAATAACCCCATTTTTCCCAATCCTCCCTTGATAAAACCAGTCTCCTATTCTGCCATCCAGGGTTTCTTTTTTCTCTAAAGAGTTCCTATCCATTTCCTTCCATATCCCCCACAGTTCCTATCCATTTCCTTCCATATCCCCCACAGTTCCTATCCATTTCCTTCCATATCCCCCACAGTTCCTATCCATTTCCTTCCATATCCCCCACAGTTCCTATCCATTTCCTTCCATATCCCCCACAGTTCCTATCCATTTCCTTCCATATCCCCCACAGTTCCTATCCATTTCCTTCCATATCCCCCACAGTTCCTATCCATTTCCTTCCATATCCCCCACAGTTCCTATCCATTTCCTTCCATATCCCCCACAGTTCCTATCCATTTCCTTCCATATCCCCCACAGTTCCTATCCATTTCCTTCCATATCCCCCACAGTTCCTATCCATTTCCTTCCATATCCCCCACAGTTCCTATCCATTTCCTTCCATATCCCCCACAGTTCCTATCCATTTCCTTCCATATCCTCCACAG
>NW_008350758.1:194840-214440 GCF_000622305.1 Nannospalax galili
CCTATCCATTTACTTCCATATCCTCCACATTTCCTATCCATTTCCCTGATGCCTGCAGATTATATTCAGATTAATACATCTATGGTTTTGTAGCTAAAATCTACAAATGAGATAGAATATACATGACTTATTTTTATTAGTCTGTTACTTCACTTAGTATAACAGTTTCTAGCTCCATCATTTACCTGCACATTTCATGACTGAGGAGTTGAGGCCATTGATATTGGGTTATTGTATAAAGGTATAGATCGGTTACTATCATTTTATTTTCTGTGTTCTTGGTGTTATTTGTGTTTCCGTACATTACACCTTCATTTGTTTTCTCGTAACCTTTTGTGTGTGGTCATTATTTCCGTCCTTTGTGTTGCTGTGAGTATTCTCTGTAGGGCTTGCTTGGTGGACATGAACTCTTTCAGTCTATTTGCATTATGGAAGATTTCTCTTCCCTTTCCTGTATAATAGACAGTTTTCTGGGTAAAGAATGCTCGGTTGGCATCTATGATCATTTAGAACCTGGAAAACTTTGTTCCAGGTTCTTCTAGCTTTTACGGTTTGCGTGGAAAAATCAGCTGTAACTCGGATGGGTTTTAGCTCTGCGTTCTCTCTCTGTTCTGTACATTCCATGTCTTCACTGTGACGTGCCATGGGGGTTTCTTTCCTGGTCCTGTCTATTTGGTGACATGTGTGATTCTTGCTCTTCTCTCAGTATGACTTTCCTAAATTTAGGAACGTTTTCTTCTACAATCCCATTGAAGGTCTGGTCGATGCCACTGTTCTGAAATTCTTCTCCTTCCTCTATGCCTATGGTGCATAGATTTGTTCTTTGCACACTGTCCCACATTTCGTGTATGTTCCATGCCTCTGATTTGTTCTTTGCACACTGTCCCACAGTTCATGTATGTTCCACGCCTCTGTTTCTTTTCATTTATTCCTATTCTTTGCTTGACAATTCCAATTCTTCAACTGTGTTTTCCAGTCTTGATATTCTGTTTTCCATTTGTTGGATGAGCTTGTGCTCCAAGTGGCAAGCTAGACTGGCAAGCAGTGGACAGATGCCTTCTTCTCTAGCTGGGATTCACCAGCTTGCTTCAGTCACCTCAAACTAATTGGACTGTAAGACCTTCTGCAGGAGGGGAGGGGCAGAGGGAGTCAGTCACCCCTCCCACCCAATCAGTCAGCATTAGCTACATGAGGGGGAGGGCTAAGGAGGGGGACAGGGGTCGCCAGAGAAAGGGGAAGGGAGCCTGATTCAGTTTCCCAAATCCAGAAGGATGGAGATAAGCACCTCAAGGCTGCCTGTGAGGTAATATGACCCGACCTGGAGAAGTTGACAGGAATCAGGGTAGAGGGCAGCCAAACCCCATATGCTTAATGGGTTTAGCGGCAGTTATACATTGGAACATAAAATAACTAAAAAGATGCAGTCCACGCAGGCACGGGGGGACTCAAAGGGGGAAATCCCTGGGCAAGAGCCATCCTGTAAATGTGGGAAAATAGCTCAGGTGCTTGAAAAGTAAGATCTGCTGTCAAGTGTGTCTGAGAAGTTGTTAAGGGCTATAGAGACCCTAGAAAAAAAAATTTATGAGTCTTGGATGCAAGAGAGGTATCCAGAGAGGCAGTCTGGCCACATTTGTGCATAATTAAGGATTTGTCCACTGCCAAGGCAACAGCCTCAGAGGAGGCTGAAAAGGCTAATGAGTTACTGGCAAATTCAGTCTCAGCCTCAGAACTTGAGGGAAAAATGGCAGATTTTAACTTGCATAAGGTTAGGGGATGTAACCTGAAGGCTCCTCCAAAAAGCTGGAGCTGATCCAGGGCAAGTGTGTGCGGCACAGAGCTTAATGGGAAAAAGGGGTGGAGCTACTGTCATATTGGGCATGGGCAAATGCCAAAGGAGAGAAGATAGGGCTGGGAGATGGATGGCAAATGTGTTTCAAATACGGGAAAGGAAAGCCTATGAAAATCCATGTTTTTGTAAGTCACCCCACTCCCAAATGTCATATAAACTGCAATATCCTAATAGGATGCCTATGTCAGTTTGTCAGCTCTAGGGCCTCAGAGCATGTGGGCACGAGTCTCCCAGGGAGGGCAAAGTGAAAAAATTGGTGAAACAGGGGACCAGGAGTCAAAGGACTCAGGAAAAAAGAGAGATAGTAGTAAGAAAATAAACAGCCTAGAAATAAAATTAGCTAAAGCTGCCCCTCGGATTCAACCTTTGATACAAAAAGAAAAATGATACTCCACACTGGAGCTGTTGAAACCAGGAAATGCTTTCAAACAAAAAATCAAAGAGCCCCTCACCACATGGCTCATGAGGGTATGGGATATGGGAGCAAAAAAAATGTTAAAGTCCTTTAGAAGCGTAACAGCTGAGTTATATATCCACCCACCCATCATTGCCACATAGGCTGTTTAACCTAGGCCAGTACAGGAGGGAGCAGTCTGCAATGGAATGGCTTGTGCAAGGCATTACAGATACATGATCATCACCAATGGAAACTCCCATGATTATCAGGGGCTGACAGGCATTATTGAGAAAACTAGGCATAAGGAAAGCAATATGTGATGCCCAGTTCACTGGGTCATATAGGGTTGTGTTCACCAGAGATATAATGGAAAACTTGATTCAACAGGGATCTCAAGATCGGTATGGAGCTTTAATGGTTTTGCTAAGTCCCTTAGTTAGGCAAGATCTTTGTGAAGTAGGAGAGGCTTTGGCAGATATAAATGACTTTGATTCAACAGGGACCTCAAGATCGGTATGGAGCTTTAATGGTTTTGCTAAGTACCTTAGTTAGGCAAGATCTTTGTGAAGTAGGAGAGGCTTTGGCAGATATAAATGACTTAAACCAGTGCGTAAAACATGTCTGTAAAATAATAGAGCAACCTAAAAGAGATATATATAAAAAAAACAAAATAAATTGTCAAAAAGCCAAATTCTGTGCTAATGAGTTTCTGGAAGGCTTTAAAACCTGAGGAACAGTTCACAAAAGGCACGCAAAGGATGAAAACTACCCCAGGGGTGGGTCAGGACCCCCGAAGATTAAACAAGGTACATTTCTCTCCTGGGAAAAGTTATGCTAGTGTGGGAGGAAGTTTGCACGTCCAGGGCCTCCCCTAGCAACCAGGTATGGTCAATGGAGAGACAACAGACGCAGCTACAGACAGGAGGCAGACCCATGGCCTACCTGACCTGGGGAACCAACGGGTATAGCAGGAACAAGAGGAGCCCTCTTCCTCCTTGGCCCTGTGCAAGGTCGGGCAACTTGAACCAGCCCCAATGAGTTTATCAAAGATAAGGAAATGCAGGGATTCTCCATGTAAAATCCCCAGAATGTGGAATGACTCCAAAAAGATAACTAAACATAGTAAAGAACTAAGTTAATACCTCTTATTTGTGCTATTGTACCCAACATAAATATGTTGAGAAAAAATTAATACAAATGGACAAAATCTTTCCATGCTGTGTTAGACCTTGTCTATGTTTAATTTAGTTTATAATGTTAACCTCTGAGTGTTCTATAAATGTGAAATCCATTTAAGAGATATACCTGAAGAAACAAAGGCTTCCTATAGCTATAAAATTCTTGGAAGCTTTATGGTCAGGTAAGGCAAAAGTGACACCCACCAGAATGGTTGGGAAAAGTCTACAACAGCCTGATCCTGTAGATGCCAGAGTAAAAAACAAATATGTTATAAAAATAAAAACAGAGGCTTCCCCAAACTGTACAATTGTTAAATAAAAATTCCAGTACCAGGGATAGGTTGCCCGCCATGAGCTATTGACTAGAGAGACCCTGGAGGGCCTCAAAATGATAAAGGCTATAGCCACTAATGTTGGTTGCAGGCCAGGAACTGTCAGTAAGGCCCTTGTTGCTGAAGATACTGCATGATGTGAGTGTGAGAAAGGGAGAGATGAAGCCGAGACTAAGCTGGAAACTCTCTGCCCATGGCTGGTGGTCAAAGCACCAGGAGGTGCTTAGCAGAATCATCAAGGGAGAATGTTTCCAAATGTTCTGCTCAATGCAGACCCCCATGTGCTACACTATCAACATGCCAAGCAAGATGTTCCTACTGGTGCAATAGTGGCATGCTAGTGTAGTTACAACCAGCAAATTTTCACCTGAATATCAGGCCCACTCCTAGGGGTGGAACACACATCTGGTACTGTAGCCCAGGCTAACCTCCAATGGCAGGGAACGTCATAGACCCCAGTGGGTAAGGCACTACAACCGTTTTGTTAGATAAATGTGATGCACCTGTTAAAGTATCTTCTAAGCATTTGTGTTTACACCCATAGATTGGATTATTACAGCAGTCATGTTTGTTTAGATGTTCCTGCTTCTTTTCATTTTTCTTTATAGTAGGAGAAATACCACCAAGATGGATCAACATCCACATCTTGGAAACAAATGATGAGGAGGCCCAAGAGTTCAATCTCTTGCCACAATAGAAGAACAATTGTCCTACATCTGTCACCCCCTCCAAGGCTCAGGGACACTTGTGGAAGAGATTGGCAGAAAGATTGTAAGACCTGGAGGAAGGGATGGAGTGTTGGACAAGCTTGTCCTCTAAGTGACAAGAGAGACTGGCAAGCAGTGGACAGATGCCTTCTTCTCTAGCTTCTCACCCACTTGCTTCAATCACCTCAAATTAATTGAACTATAAGACCCTCCATAGGAGGGTAAGAGGCAGTGGGAGTCAGTCACCCCTCCCAATCAGTCAGCCTTAGCTGCATAAGGGGGAGGGACTAAGGAGACGGACAGGGGAAGCCATGGAGGAGAGTGGCCTTCGACATCTTGGACCACCACCAGCAGTTCAGGAAGCCCCAGCCACAATGTAGGGGAAAAGCCTATGCATGCTTGCACTTTTGTTAAGTACCCTGCACCACCACCCTGAATTCACTTAATTCCTGAGTAGTTTTTTTGCTTTCATTCAGTCACATATTTATATGTTCTTGAGCTAAAATCAGAAGTTTATTCCTATCCTTTGGAGTTCTTTATTTGTGAATTCTTTAAGTCACTGAATTTTTCGATCGATCATGTTTATGATTGTTCTTTTCAATCCTGCATCCTGGGGATCCTCTGGGTAATTCTCATTGTAGTATACTTCTATAGGACTTACGGGTTTTACATATCATCTTTGCGTTTCATGTCATCTGTATTTTGGCATTTTAGTCTGGGCATATGGATTTATTTTATTGACTGTGTTCGATGTGAAATTCCAGCCTGTTACTTAGTTCAACTGTGGCTCTGTTAATATTGATAATGTAGCTTAGTTGCTTTCTGGTCAGGATGAATAGTACTTGTTCAGGTTCTCACTTTTGATTTTTTTATTGACAGGACCAGATGGATCCAAGATGACTAGTCAAGGGCTCTCCAGCAGGGCAGAGGGACCTAGACCCAATTCAAGACTATGTGAATCCAGTGGTCTGGTTCTGGCAGGCTAGTCCAGAACTCTCAGGAGGAGCATGAGAGGCCTAAGCCCAAGGTCGGTGGTGGAGGGGGGAAATGACATGGGACACAGGGTGGGGAGGGTCTAATGAGCTAAACAGAGTAGATGTGAGCCCTGAAGCAGGGAGAATGGAGCTGGTCCCAGAGCAGAGGGATCAAGACCCAGAGCAGGATTTGTCTTATAAGCCAAGGTTATACTCGCTTATACCTCTTCAGAAATAAACTTTGTGTTTGGTGGTTTGTTTTGAGGGACCGTTCACTGCCTTGTAAATCTGTTTTTCTCCCCAATGCTTCCACTAGGAAACTTTATTACTCTCTGGGGACCCGGCAAAGAGACGGGCCTGTCTTCCATAGGAAAGTCTGCATTGCAGACTGATAAGGATTCTGGCCACTGCTAGTCTGTCGTCCAAAATGACTGTGCCATTTTTCACAGCTATCAGTAAATAAGGAGCGTTCCCGTGGCTCCACATCCTGGCCAGAGTCTGTGCTGTCGGTATTCTGAAGTTTGACTGATGTGGAGGTATCTCATCATTTGCAGTGGTATCACATAATTTTAATTTACTTTTACTTGGTGACATTTGATCAGAAGACTCTTTCCAGATACAGTGTCTTCCACTTGGAGAATCTTCTTTGTTGGTGAGGCTCTGTTAAGATTTTGGCCTGCTTTTATTGGGTTGTTTTATTACTGAGGCTTATTACATGTAACTAGCACAAAATGGGCATGTACACCAACAAAAATAGAAAATAAGACAAAGAAATAAACTCATGCACCTACAGCCATCTGATTCTCAAGAAAGTTATCAAAAACATATGTTAGAAAACAGCCTCTTTAACAAATGGAGCTGAGAAAACTGAGCATCACATGTAGTAGACAGAAACTAGAGTCACATCTCTCATCCTATAGAAAAATCAGTTCACAATGGATGAGAAACCTTCATGTAAGATCTGAAACTTTGATATTAGTAGAGGAAAACATGGGGAAAATAAGACAGACTTCTCAAACAAAACATCCGCAACTATGAACAAAAGTATGGGTTTGAAGCTGTTCGAGGCCTGTATTACAAGCACTTAGGAAATAGAGGCAGGAAGATCAGGAATTTGATGTCTTCTTCAGCCACATAGTGAGTTCAAGACCAACCTCGTTCACACCTTTAATCCCAGTACTCTGAGGACAAAGGTAGTAGGATCTCTATGAGATGAGGCCAGCCTGGTCTGCATGTTGAGTTCCAAATCAGATGGGGATGCAGGGAAACCTTCCTTCAAATGCCCCCCACCCCCTAAAAAAGAAGAAAAGAAAACTAAAAACAAAACAAAACAATAAAAAGTGGTTTTGAAAATGTTGGCATTGAAGCAGACATCTATAGACAAAGGTTTTAACTTGGCAAAATTGAAGTAGCCAATAAGTGACTGAGCAATGTTATTTTCCATTTAGGGCAAACAGTTCCTATACACTGGCTCCACCCAGAGAACTTCCTGAGTAGAAGGCTTTGGGGTATGCAAGTGCTCTTACTTTAGAGTTAGGCAGAAGCACCGGCTCAAACAGATCCTTGAAGAGACCTTGAACTCTCATCAGCTCCTACAGAAGAAGGTGAGTCGGGCTGGGAAGAGACCCAGAGGTAAAGAGATGTGAGGGGAAGAGGGGACAGAGCATCCGTCGGGGGAGAGGACTGTGACCTGAGGAGGGAGGAGATATTGTCTTAACAGCACTAGTGATTGTTTGGCCTAGGTGGGAGTGATACAGGGTAGGGGACACAAGGAGATTAATGAGCATGGGTCCCCTACCTCTCACACTTCACAGGATGAATTCTTCCTTTATAGCGCACCTGCCATAGGTGGCTGTCGGGCAGACACAGAGCACTGCTGAAATCCTGCACAAGAAATTCTGTGCCCTCAAGGTAGGCTTTTCAGAGCTGGAAGGAACTTACAGATCCTCCATCTAAGTCCCTCTATTTCTTGAAAGAATCCCAGAAAGTCTTGACATTCCTCATTATCCGAGTCACTCACAGCGACTAGAATTCAGTGTGCTGACTCCTCTGCATCATTCAACAATCTGCGTCCCTGGCAGTGTGACCTGGGGGATGGAGGAGGGCGGCTGGGAGGGACAGGTGCTCTGAGCGAGCAGCACGACCTGAGGTGTCTGCGCTGCTCTGGGTCCCTCGCTTGCTTTCTGTCCTTGGGTTTCCTCTGCAGAATGGCCTTGCCTAGCAAGCCTCTTGATCCTGTAAGAGACCTTCACAGAACTGGCCTAGTGGAGCCAGTTCTCCAGTGTCTGGCTCTTTGAACTTCCATGTTTCACGGTGGAAAGAAGTGAATCTGAAGGCGCTCTGGAAGACAAGGAAAACGCGGCTTCTTTCCCTTTGCCGGGGTTCGTTGCTGAGGTCCTCTAAAAGCGCACTGCAGAGAGAGCGATTAATTTATTTCACAGAGATGGTGTTGTTGTAATCCACTGCACTCCAAAATATTTTAACTGCATCATTACAGTTATGTTCTTATTGATGTTCACACCTGAGTCTCTTCAAGGTGGCCCGAGAGTCCTTTTCATAGAACCAAATAATTTTGTGTGTTTCCTTGTTTCGAACTTGAAAGCATTGTTCAGGTTTCCCTGCTGACTTTCCTGTCCCAGATTTAGAATCTGTTCTTTGTTCCAGGACCACAAATTTTTAAGATGTGAAATGTCATATGAAGATTCATACGTGGCATGAACCTCTGCTATCAGGCTTCCACAGTCTACAGCTGTTAGATGGACTTCAGATCTCCACACGCGCACACACACACACACACACACACACACACACACACATATAAGTATGTATACACAGACACAAACATATATACATACACAGAGAAACACACCATATACACACAGAGGCTCATGCAAACATGTATAGACAGAGACACACATACACACACCACAAACAGAAGTATACACGCTACACAGACACACACATACATGCACACACATATATGCACAGACACACACAAACACACACACACATACACAAGAATACATGATACTAAAAATAACGTATGGGTTTTGTGAGGGTTTTATTTCTTTGTTTTTGTTTCTGTCCTGAGGATTTGTCCTCCAACGCCTGAACAATGAAATGTCTACACAAGAATACATGATACTAAAAATAACGTACGGGTTTTGTGAGGGTTTTATTTCTTTGTTTTGTTTCTGTCCTGAGGATTTGTCCTCCAACGCCTGAACAATGAAATGTCTACATTTTCCAGGTCTCTTGGAACTCTTTGCATGATTTATCCATCACAGAAAATACAATTCAGTTCATTTGTTGTTCATTTTATGGCATTTCAAAATGAATTTTGTTTTGTAAGTATGAAAATGGTTCTAAATGACGTTCAGCTCAATTCTATAAGACAGTCTGGTGAACGGAGTCTGGTTTCCTGCTGTCTTCCTCCCTTCATCTGGTTTCTCCCGTTGTGCAGCAAATAATGTGTGTGCGCTTCAGTTCAGACGACCTTGCCAGTGCCTTGCATTCATGAGAGCAGTAGATGCATTTCACGTTTCTCTTCCATAAGAGTGGTAGTAACTCTACTTTGTCTTCTCCCGTTCTCCCTTTAAACATTAAAGGGGGAATGTGGCTACTGGACTTCTTGAAATTTTATGCTATTTATTTGTGTGTGTATGTGTGTGTGTGTTGGTAAGCATGCATGGCCTGGTGTAGCAATCAGAGGACAAATTGTGAGAATCTTTCTTTCCAACACGTGGGCTCTGGGGATGAAACTCAGGTCATCAGGCTTGGTACAAGTACCTTTAACTGCTGAGCCATCTGACCTTCCCTACGTGCTTTCCTTTCTTTCTCTCTCTTTCTTTCTCTTTCTTTCTTTCCCTCATCCTTCCATCCCTCCCTTCCTCTCTCCCTTCCTTCCTACCTTTCTTTCTTTCTTTCTTTCTTTCTTTCTTTCTTTCTTTCTTTCTTCTTTCTTTCTTTCTTTCTGTCTTTCGTCTTTATTTCTTTCTTTCACTTAATGACCTGGTTTGGAGATCTGTCTATATTGCCATGTAGAAATACCTCTCATTCCTTTTCAGTAGGAGAAAATTTCTGGTTAAAATGTAATAACCTGTATTTATGGATTCAGTAATTTTCAAAAACTGTATTAAAGGGTCTGCTGGTCAAATCAGGGGAAGCATCACCTCCATCTTCTTACTGTCTCTATGTTTGCCATCTCTGAAAGCCTCTCTTAGTTCTTCATCTACTATACAGTAGGTTATTGGAACTAAAGTCAGCCCACTGTGCTGCAGAGTATTAGAATTTACTCCTTTGACACAGCGTCTTTCCCCTTTACTGTTTCCTTGGACACAGCATCATACACTAGCCCCAACTGGCCTCACACTGTAGGGATCCTCCTTTCTCAGCCTCCTGAGGCCTTTCCTTAATTTTTTCATGCTGAAGTTAGTCTGGCCTTAAATTTTTGTTTCTTGAGCCACCTGCAATATCTTTTTCTGAGTTTCTATGATCATGTTTTCATTTCTAGAATTAGTTGTCTCTGACTTTTAAAAAGACATGTTGACATGTTTATGGTAAAAAAAAAAAAACATTTTGGTGAAGATGTGCTTGGTTCCAGTCAGACACTGTAGCATAGATTGGGAGTGGCAGTTGGTACAATGATCTGGGAGTGCACCTTCTCAGTCCTGGTCTGGCTTTCAGGCACATGGCAGGGCAGCGATCGGGTACACTGAGTCTCAAGTCTGGCACTAGTCATGGCCAGAAACAGTGACCACTGTTTCCAAGATTGGTATGTAGGTCATAGCAGGGGTAGGAACATATTCTATATGTAATCATGAACAGTTTAAGTAGTGTTGAGATTCTCATAGTTTTAAAAGCATGCTATGGATGATGAGATGACTCAACAGTAAAGATTCTTGTTTCTCAAGCCTGACAATCTGAAGATGTTCAGTACCCAGAATCCATATGAAGTTAAAGGCGATAACCATCTCCAAGAAGTTGTTATCCTCTGACTTCTACACAAACACTGTAGCTCAGACCTGCCACTGGAACTTCCATGTATAATTACGTGGGCCAGTGTTCTTCTATGGTTTCTCCATTTCTCTTATGGTTGTATTTCATCTTTCTGCCTCTAGTGGAATGTGTGAAGACAATAGAATATCAGAAAATTCCAGGGTAGAAAGAAAAAAGAAGGATTTGGGGGGTTCCCATGTATCTAACGCCATCTTCTCTCCTCCTTTTCCCTAAGATCTGCGCGGTCCTGATCCCGGCCCTTCCCTGACATAAACATGGCTGGCTGTGAAAACGCTGCTCTGAGGATCGTTCTGGTAGGAAAGACAGGAAGTGGAAAGAGTGCCACGGCCAACACCATCCTCGGGGAAAAGATATTTGCTTCAAAGATTTCTATCCAAGCTGTTCCCAAGACCTGCCAGAGAGCATCCCGGAAATGGAAGGGGAGAGAACTAGTTGTAGTTGACACTCCTGGGCTCTTTGATACTTATCTGACCATGGCTACCAAATGTGAAGAAATCAGCCGCTGTGTCCTCTACTCCTGCCCTGGGCCTCACGCCATCATCCTGGTTCTGCAGCTGGGCCACTATACAAAGGAAGAACAGAGGACTGTTGCTTTGATCAAGGGTTTCTTTGGGGAGGCAGCCATGAAGTACATGATTGTCCTGTTCACCCACAAAGATGAACTTGAGAGCAGGAGCCTTGATGACTTTTTAGAAGAAGCAGACATAGAGCTGAGCAGCCTCATCCAGGAGTGTGGGAGCCGCTGCCTGGCCTTTAACAACAGAGCAGGGGAGGCTGAGAAGGAAGATCAAGTGCAGGAGCTGGTGCAGCTGATAGAGAGAATGGTGCGGGGCAATGGAGGGACTTACTTTTCTGACAACATATATGAGGATACAGGGGCAAAAGTGAACCAATGTCAAAGGGAGTTGGAGACAATCTGCTCCAATCAATTCAATGAATATATCAAAAGAATGAGAGAGGAAACATTGATTAAATTAAAAGAAGAAGAAAGGAAAAAAATAGATGAAATATGCAGAGATTATGAGGAAAAAATGAGAAATATAAGGGCACACGCAGAGGAGAAGGCAGCTATAGGGTTTTTTAAATATATATGGGAAAAAATTGCAAGGTTTTGGAAAAACTTGTGGTCGTAATGTAAATTTCATTTTGTTTTTTATTAATTAAATTTGTTCTGGGACAATTTCATACATCTATATTAGACACTGATTATATTCATTTTGATTTTTTTTTGTTCTGTTTTATGATCCACTGAGTTGAATCTGGACCCACCAGGTGACAATGGGTTTGGAACTCCCTACCAGTCTCTGCAGTGCTCACCACTTGGTACACAACTGAACACAATGACTTCTGTTTCCCAGAATCCATCAGCAGCTACTTTTTAAGCATAGTGGAGCATGTCCACATCAGCCCCTCCCACAAAATGGCAGGAAGTCATTGTCAGACATTCAACCCAAAGAGCATTAATTTCTAGACTATACAAAGAACTAAAAAAACCCAGACACTAAGGAAATTAACAACCCTATTAAAACAGGGCTCTGGAACTGAGCATTGTGATGCCTAGTTTTTGCCAACCTAACACAAACTAGAGCCACCTGGGACGATGGACCCTCACCTGAGGAGTTTCCTTCTTCAGACTGGCCTGTGGCCATGACTGTGGGCATTTTCCTGATTGCTAACTGATGTAGGAGGCCCAGGCACTGTGGACACTGCCATCCCCGGGCAGGTGGGCCTGGGCTGGATGAGGAAAGTGCTGAGCGCTCCAGGGGAAGCAAACTAGTAAGCAGCGCTCCTCCATGGCCTCTGTTTAGTGTCACCTCCAGGTTTCTGCCTTGAGTTCCTGCCTGACTCTCTTCAGTGAGGAACTCTTGCTTTGGAAGTACAAGATGAAATAAACCCTTTCCTCTCCAAGTTGCTTTTTAGTCACAGTGTTTACCACAAAACAGAAGATAAATTAAAACGGCCGTCATCAGGGATACAAATCTCAGTAAATACTGGCATGGATGTGGGGAACAGGAACTCTTCTATACCACTGGTAGGAGTTTAAACTAGGACATCCACTTCAGTAAATAGTCTGGAGGTTCCTCAAAACCTAGAAAGAGAATTACAATATGACCCAGGATATCACAGCAAAGCATATGCATGAGATTTGATGCCCCACCACAGAGACCCTGGTACATCCGTGTTCACTGCCCCACAATTCCTGGGAAATGGAAAGAAATAAATGTCCAGCAATGAATGGACCAGAAAAAAAGGGCAAACGTATGCATGGAATATTATTCAACATTAAGTAAAGATGAAATCATGAGAGCCAGAGGTTAAGCACACTGTACAGGAAAAGAAATCACTTTGAGTGAGGTAAACTCAGGCTCAGAAGGGCAAACACCACATGTTCTCTCTCATGTGAGGATCCTAGATTCAGATCTTTTATTCTGTGTATCTGATTTGGAGCACAATTGGAAGTTAGAAAAGTATAAAGGGACTTTGGGAGAAGGACACATTAATGAAAGGTGGATAGTAGATGACAGGCCAATTGAAAGCAGAGTGATGGAACACTGGGGGTGGGAAGTCGAACAGGGAGGGAGATGGAAATATGGAGGAGTTTCGGGAGTGCAATGGGGGGGCTAACCCAAAGGAAGGGGTCAAAAAGCCAAATGGAGGCCTACTATCTCACAACCCAACTTAAAAGAACAAGGTCTTGCTTTTCCTACCTTAATGTCAGCAGGCCTCACTCTGAAGATTCTCCCACTCCATGGCTTCAGGTGGCCTTGTTCCTAGGGCCTTGCTGCCCTGCAACACATGGCACATTGGAGCCTGTTAGAGGCGTGCCTGGGCAGCTGAGGAGCCTGACGTGGCATATGGGAGCATGGCTTCCTCTACGAGGCAGCATTGGGCAGCTATGGTCCCTCTTTTAAAATGATTCTGTCCTCACAGCCCAGAATATCTGAACTCGTGATGATAACAATTCTGTGTTGACATCTGAAGTGCCTCCACAGTCATTCTCTACCACCTTCGGCAACACTGCCTGGATTCTGTTTAGGCAGCTGACCAGGGTCAGTGTCTTGAGTGACACCTGCTTCCCTTGAGATTTACAATTCATGCTAAGCTCTGCAGCAAAGAACTACAGGGTACAGCCTGTTTCTGCTTCACTCTCTGAATTCATTGAAGAGTTCCCATATGAGTGCAATGTCTGTTGATCGTATCCATGTCTTGCCCCCTCCAACTCCCTCCGGCATCCTCTATAATATGAACCTCCCAACTTCATGTCTTCCTTTTTAAAGGATTTTGTTTCTTTATTTAAGCCCACAGAGTCCAATCAGTGCTGACAATGTGGGCATGAGAAACATACCAGTGGTCCTAATTCTAAGGAAAATGCACAAGTTCTCACCTCCAGATGAAGAGCTACAGGAATCAGTGGATATAGGGAGAGAAAGCCTCAGCTTCCTCCAGGAAGGAGTTCCCTGATAGGTTCCCTGATAGTTCCAAGTGGTCAGCTCTAAACACAAATATATGCAAGACCACTAAGTCGACTCATAGACGGGGGGGGGGTATCTATTTGTAACAATAATTAAACAGAAGGTCAAGAAAATGAGATGCCCCACTATGCCTTCACCTATACCTTAATTTAACTTACAGAAATAAAAATCACAGTGAGAAGAGTTTCAAAAAGAACTAGAGGGGGCTGGAGAGATGGCTCAGCAGTTAAGAACACTGGTTGTTCTCATAGAAGACCCAGGTTCAAATCCTCAGCACCCACACAGCAGCTAACAACTGTCCATAACTCCAGTCCCAGGCAATCCAACAGCCTCTTCTGACCGCCATGGGCGTTGCACGACATGGGTGCACTTACCTACATGGAGGCAATACACACATAAAATAAAAATAATAAATATAATTTTTAAAGTTTAAAAAAGAAATAGAAAGTACTTACCTTAACTGATATAATCCTCAAACTGAATATGTGCAATTATAGCTTAGAATATACTTTTGAAATTATACATGTATACTATAATTTTTGAATATTGTTTACTGGCAAAACTATACTACAAAGCTTCAATAATAATGTGAAATGTGTCACTGGTGTTATAATGTGAGTTTGCCACTCACTCCCTTTCCAAATTCTCCATCCTATACGAAATCTTTCATTGTAATCATGTTATTTCTTAAAGAAAGCAATGCTAATAAAACATTTTTAAATATTAAAGAAATTGAGACAGTGTCAGGGTTGGAAATGGGGGGAGTTGGAGTTCGAGAAGCAGGAGCAGAATGATTAAATAGAGTCCTCATGTATGAAAGTATCAAAAAACTCTTGTTTTAAGTTTTTTTTAAAAAAATTTCTTCGTCTAAGTCGTTCTGTCAAGCATCGGGTCACAGCAGTGCAAAAGTAAATAACACATCAGATACTTTAAAGTCTCTCACTCTGTTCACTAACTAGAAGTCCTGCACTACTAAAGCATCCTTCCTTGAGGGAGCAGCCTGGCCTTTGGGTTTTACAGCAGGAAACCCCACTGAACAAGCCCTTCGCTTGGTCTAATTTTCATGTCCACGTTTTTTAGGCCTTGCCAACATCCTGACTGACAGCTGTTCGACCTCTCTGATCTCCCTCGGTTTCTACTCCTCTGGCCCCATGGTTGGGAACATTTTTTTTTTTTAATTTCTCACTCCTGCTTTTAGGACTACAAGCACAATACTGTTCTTCTGGTTGATTTCAGTGGGAGGATAGTGACTGTCTGCCTGAAAGGAAGTTTAATTGTTTGCCTATTTAGTTTTTCCTAGTTAAGTTCTATGCTGAGAAGCCAGTTCCCTTCAGGGTTATTTTTTTCTGTTTATTTTTACCTCTTATCTCCTCTTCATTCTCTAGGGTTTCCCCAAATGTCAGTTCTGCTTAGTGCCTTTTCATAGTTGAGAACAAATTATTAGAATATCTGACTAGAAGGTCTGTAATGGGATTGTGGATTTCACTGGAAGGAACAGAGCAGGTGTAGATGGCTCTGTGGAGTTAATCCTGGGTATCTTCTGTGAGACATCCTAATCTTTGGAGAAATTTTTCTCACCATGTTGGTAAAGGATGGGTAGATGCCTTGAGATGCAGTATTCTGAACTGTTGGGAGGGTGGGAACTATGGGGCCTATAATTCCAGCTAACTCTACTTCCATCTGCTAGCCTAGCCGTCTCCAGCTAACCTTTCTGAACCAAATCCATTAATGATTCAGCTTCTGTGTCACCACCTGCCTACAGGCTCTCTGGGCATGTGCAGGATGTCTGTGCTCTGTCCCAAGCCCTCATGTCCCCCTGACTTCCTGGTATTTGGTCAAAGGTTTAACACTGGTGTTTTTACTTCCAAGAGCTTTGTAATGTCACAGGGGTTTTTGTCTTTTGAAAATAAAGTGTATGTGTGATCCTGTATTTGGGTATCTTTATGTGAGTGCAGGTGCCCACAGAGTGCAGAGTCATCTTATCTTCCTGTAGCTGGAGATACAGGATGTCGTGAGCCTCTAAGGTGTTGCAGGAAACCAAACATGAGTTCCATGGGACAACATGGTCTCCTAATCACTGAGCCATCTCTCCAGCCCAGTGATGCTGTGGCTTCATAACGTTTACTCTCTTCCTTACCTCGTGTATAGAATGATAGGCTGTGTGCAGCTTACAATAGATGCTAGACCACAGTCTTATCATAGAGTTGACATTTAACAAGCCAACTTGTTATCCTGATCATGAAGTCCCTGATCTCTTGTTAAGTGGAAATAAAACAAATCAAGAAAAAAAAATTGTACAAAATACTTTCACGTTTGTATTCACAAAGAACCACTCATGGCTATCCGCATATTCTTCTACAGATTTTGTCAGCATTGGTTAAAATATCTAATAACCAAAACTTATTTTGATATACTTTTCTCTTTGCCGATTCCATATAGAACACACACCCTGTGAGCTTTCCCTGCGGCCTCTCTGCTTCCCGCCCATTACGTCAGCCTTCCATCTTCCTGCTTCTGTGCTTTAAAACTCTTTGTCAGGATTCTGTAAGAGGAGGTGCAGCCAGCACCTTTTACTTCAGTCAGCTCTACACTGAGCTCTGAGTGTCTGTAACCAGGTCTCCTCTCCAGGGGGAAAGAGAGGAAACCCCTGCCCCTGGCCAAGGCCAGTCCACAGTGATACTTGAGGAGGATCCTGAGCACAGGTGTCATTGCAGATCTCCTGGTGATGTTCCTCTTTTTCCCAACCTCTCCCTCCAGCCCATTCTGGGCACCATCACATGTTCAGAGCCGGGTACACGGCCCCTCCATCTTAACCTTTCTACCCTGTGAGGTAGCCATAGCAACGCGATGAGCAAAAGAAAAGGTGGAGGAGGTGGAACAGGAAACGGCTGTGGCTGATGAGGTGAGGAGGTGTCACAGGGACAGAGACATTGAAAACCAACTTGCTCTTAGAATATGAGGCAGTTCTGGGAAATGGGCTGATGTTACTTGTAGAGCGCGCTTTTTTTTCCTGGGGAACTGCTGTAAACAAACCACCTTCTGGTCTCTTTGCCATTAAACTGGGGCAAGATGGCACAAACATTTGGATAGGTGTGTGAGGAGTCTGGAACTTTAAGAAAAAAAAAGTCAATTTAAATAGCAAAAAGGGGAAATGGAAAGGAACAAAAATTTCTTAAAAATCAACTACAGTGGGTTGAGCGCCGGCAGGTGCTTCTACTGAACAGCAGTCTGCTGAGGACGCCTGTCTGCTATGCGGCCTTCAGCTGTGTTCTTGGTCCTATGAAGAGCTACTGTATGTGTGATTTTCCAGTCAGCTTTTGAATTAATACATTTCCCTCTTGTTTTCCCACCAGCTAATTAGTATTTATCTTTCCTCTCTATCTCCCTCTCTAACCCTCCCCCCCAAATTAATGTATCCACATTAACCCATTTCACCCTTGATAATACCTGTCTCCTGTGATCCCCCCTCTCTTGAGCTCCTTCTTCCCTCCTTTCCTCCCCACGGATCCTTGAAAACCTCCCTCTTCCCCTCCCAGTTAAATACCCCGTTTTATCATTTTACAGTCCGTAACACCTGTCTCCTACTATTCTCCCTCACATTCCTTCTTTCTCTTTACCTCCCTGGTTCCTTTCCACTTTCTTGGCTCCTGTGGTTATATGAGGATATATATTCACATATAAGTATTTGCCTGTAAAATCCACGTATGACAGAGAACATAACGTTTTCTTTTCTGAGTGTATGTTACTTCACTTACTATAACAGTTTCTGTTTCCATCCATTTACCAGAAATTTTCACGATTTTGTCTTTCTTTATAGCTGAATAGAACGCCATTGTGTAAATGTACCATATTTTCTTTATCCACTCATCAGTTGAGGGATGCTTAGGTTGCTTCCATCGCTTTGCTATTGTGAAAAGAGCAATAACAAACAGGGCATATGCCAAGGAGTAGTATAACTGGATCATATGGTAGGTTCAATTTTTTTTGAGGGGGGAGATTGTTGGATTTATTTGTTCTCTTTGTTTGTTTGTTTGTTTGTTTGTTTGTTTGAGACAGGGTCTCACTGTAGACCAGGCTGCCCTTGAACTCATAGAGATCCACCTGCCTCTGCCTCCCGAGTGCTGGGATTAAAGGCATGTGCCACCAGGCCCAGCTTACACAGGCTATTTTCACAGGCCTTGATTATCTCCCAGAACTAACGAGTAAGACCCTACTGCTGAAGACAGGACATACTTCAGATACCCAGGACTTGGAGCAATGGAGCTGGAGCTAACCTGGAAGCCTCCTGCCTGACAACTAGCTCTCACAGTTTTTGAGGACACTATGCAAGCTTCTAAGGGAGAATATCAGTTGATGGTCCAACCCCAGTTTTAAGTCCTGCAACAATGGTCAGCACTACTACAACAATGACCAGCACAGCAAATGATATTGGTACAGTAGCAACACTTTTATCTTGGGGGTAATCAACAGCTACCAAAGTGGACTTGAAGCCAAATCAATGAGAGGAAACTCATGTGTCGTACTGTTAACATAGCCAAATAGACATGGATGGAATGGTCACAGATCTTAGAGAAAAGTCACATCCCTAGACAAATGCGATTTCTTGCTATATGCTAAATATGGACACTTATATTTACAGAAATGTATGCCAGTCACCGCTCTTCAAAGAAACTTCTTTTGCAACAGATGAAGACTATCACAGAGCTCCACAACTGGTGACATGCAGAGAATAAGGATCTGTAAGATGACCAACTCAAAGTGGCACATCTGCAATGGAACCTCTGCAGCAAAGGCTCACGAACATAGTGGAACGAACGGTAGAGAGAGCACTAACGCATCTCTCAAGTCTCATCAATGAAGTTCCCTCATGCAACAGAGGACAGTGAACACAAAGGGCCACCAACGGCTAACGCGCAGAGAATAAGAATCTGTAGAGTATGGGTCCCTGGACAGGACTCCGGTATTAAATTTGCCCCCTCCAGGGCTCAGGAACTATTTCTGGAGAGGGGACTGAAAGATTGTAAGAGCCAGGGGAGGAGGTGCCTGAGCATATGAACGCAGCGTGTACGGACACCTGGAACCTTGCTGACATGAACCTAAAGCAATGGTGTCAGTATGTACAAGACCCACGCAAACTCAAGCAGACAAAAAGCTAGCATGTAACTGATGAAATGGGCAGCAGACTCCAAGTTAGCCAAAGAACTAGTTGCAACTGCTTACTTCTAGGGGAAGGAGAGTTATCTTCTTTTAGGGAGTGACTCTAGCTAAGCTGACTAGATCCTACTGAATAATTTTGCACTGAGGGACATCTGGGTATACTAACTTGACTTGACAGACAAAAAGTCAAATTTACTTTTGGGAGGTGAGCACTGCATGCACTCTGGACTTTCAGGCCCACTGGGAGGCCTGTTGCGACCCTCTCTCTCCCCATGCTGACTTTACAAAAAAAAAAAAAAAAAACCTGAATAATTTTGGAGTGAGGGACATCTGAGTATACTAACTTGACTTGACAGACAAAAAGTCAAATTTACTTTTGGGAGGTTAGCACTGCATGCACTCTGGACTTTCAGGCCCACTGGGAGGCCTGTTGCGACCCTCTCTCTCCCCATGCTGACTTTACAAAAAAAAAAAAAAACCTCAGGTTTCGGAACAAAGGATATTTTTTTGGTTT
>NW_008350758.1:214859-225466 GCF_000622305.1 Nannospalax galili
GAGGAGAAGTGAGCCCTGCAGGGGGGCACAGAGAAAGCAAGTGGCGACATTAGTATTAGAGAAGTTTCTCAGGAGATTAACTGATAAAGTGAGAATGCGGTCCCAAGAGAAGCTGCGGGAGGCATTGAAGCTTTGAAGCTGCTTCACGGCCATGCTGCGTGTCTGATCTAAGACTTTCATAGCTCTCTGGGGCCTTGAATCCTGAATTGTCTTTTTTATCTTTACTCGCCAGTGGTCTATGGCAGCCACTGTGTACTGGATCCCTGCTACAGCAATGCGGTCTCCTGTCCATGAGTGTGGATTAAGTATTTTGAAGACCACTTCCCCACAGACTCCTTGTTTATACCGATTGTGCCTGTGTAGAATTGAATCCCTGCTGCACTTACGATCTGTGGGGTCAGTTACCCGAGTGAGTTGGTTTGTGCTCATTCCGAATCTGCCCCATCCCTCTTTGCCCACTCCACTCAGCCAATGATAGTTGCATTTCCATGAGGGACAGCCTTCCCAATTGCCTGGGTCCCTGCATTCCCTTTTGGTTTGATCATCTATGAAGCAGAGAAACCTACCATAGCGAGCATCTACCATGTCAAACTTAAGAGAGACAGTGTTACATGAAGAAAGTGGGCATGTAGCAGAGCTAAGGAGCTCGAGTTCTCGGTTTCTATTATTAATTTTCCACATTTCAAATCTATAAGAACATGGTGGGTAGGTGCAGTGGGGAATGGCTGAGGTAGGGTTTAGAGGGAAGAATAGAAATAGGGTCAGTAGAAAATTCATTCCTGAATTGGTGTTAAGGGAGGGATCCTCGAGATTTTCAACTTAAGAGGCCCGATACTGGTGGCCTGGTACTTGCTGTGTTCCTTGGCCGGTTTTAATTTGGACAGATGAATCCAACCAGGTTGTCCTATATGGGGTGGGTCGCTGGACCCCCAGCGTGGTGTGTGCAGGCACCTTGGGGTCTCCGCCACACCTGGCTAGTCTGGCCACAAGCCATGTGGGGAGCGCGCCTGGGCTCCCGGGCGCACTCACTCTGGATGTGGCCCAGGGTCAGGTGTGCGTGTACTCTCCCACCTGGTTCTGGTCCCGCTGGCTAGCTGCTGGTGGGCCTGGCTGGCTGCGCCTCTCTAGAGACGGCAGGTACGCGGATTTCTCTGATGCTGGCTGTAGCTGATAGCTACACACTTCTCTGGAGCGGAGAGCTCCTCTGCTACTAGCGGGTCGCTGGACCCCGGGCGTGGTGTGTGCAGGCACCTTGGGGTCTCCGCCACAACTGGCTAGTCTGGCCGCAAGCCATGTGAGGAGCGCGCCTGGGCTCCCGGGCGCACTCACTCTGGATGTGGCCCAGGGTCTTCACAGGGAAGAGGTACCGATGCGGCGAAAGCTGGGGTATCCGTGGGCCGATAACGGAGGAATAGCGCCCCCCTGTACTCTCGCGCCTGGTTCTGGTCCCGCTGGCTAGCTGCTGGCGGGCCTGGCCGGCTGCGCCTCTCTAGAGACGGCAGGTACGCAGATTTCTCTGATGCTGGCTGTAGCTGATAGCTACACACTTCTCTGGAGCGGAGAGCTTCTTCTGCTACTAGAGTATTATCTAGTCGAGATCCCGCCTCTATTACACCCTTGTGCCCTTCCTCAGGATTGCGGAGTTCTGGCCAGTGAACTCCACAGGGAAGAAGCACGGAGGCGGCGAAAGCTAGGATATCCGTGGGTCGGTAACGGAGAGTGCTGCTCTCCGGTGAGATCAGGTCGCCGGTAGTAAGACACAGGACTCAAGGCACGGCTTAGTCTGTGTTTACTGCTTTATTGTATCTCTGCTCCTTGCTGTCCAGCGCTCTGCTGATCCAGCTTTCTGGGACCCAATCTCTGGGACCCCATAGAGAATTTATAGTGTGGAGGCAGTAGCAAAAGCCTTAGCTGATAGGTGCTCCTAGGATGCTTAATTTACATAGGGCGGTGGGCTTCTATCAGGCTATCAGACAACGCCTGATTAAAAACCTGGTAGCTCCTGTGCCGGAGGGCATTTGTGGCGAACACTTTAAAAGAAGAGTCAGGGAGGATGCCAGGAAGGCACTCTGCTATGAAAGGAATCTGCAGCACATGGTTTCCAAGCTCGTTAGCTATCCGGACGTGAAGAGACTTCTACTTGCATAACAGAGGACCCCAACATGTTTCCATGTGGTCAACCTTCCACCACCCTGGCTCTTACAGTTTTTTTTCTTTGATTGATTGATTGATTTTTATGGGGCTTTTGGCTACTCTAACATTCCCCCTCTGAAGAGGTAACCCTAAAATCATTTAAGGATTAGATACAAGCTCCCAAATACTTTCAACATTTGTGGCCTTTGGAACAGAGTATGTTGCTAAGAGGCCCAAGAACATTGTGACTTTTAGCCAAAACCTGGCTACTTTTCTTTGGGGTCCTTTTACCCTAACTGCCTAGCCAACTCCTACCTCCTATTCTTATCACACCATCCTCTGAAGAGGTTACCCAAATTGCCAATAGGGAATAGGAATGCAAACTGCTCTGGCTTCTTCCATACTGAACAAGGATGCAGGGTGAGGCAATTAGGGTACCCCTTCAGTGGATCTATCTAAAAGACTCCCAAATTGCATAACTCTTATCTTGAGCAGGAAAAGAAAGTCTTTGAATCATGAATAGGAGATGTGAAGGAGAAGAAAAGGCAAGAGTAATTAGCATCACAAGTTCAAAACAGAGAACTAGATAAAAGAACAGGGCGATTTTCACATGTTTCTATGAGAGTCCATTGGAATTTCTTGACAAGAGCTTCCAAACACATCCCTCTGTTGGGTTCCTCCTCATTGTTCTTTTGTCTTCCAAGGCGGAACTCTAGAGGGATGGATTCAGGATTTGCTTTCAGCTATTTTGATAGCTGTTGGAGTGGTGGGAACCAGTGTCAGCTCTCTCTCAAAGGCTTTGCGATAACTTAGGGGTTGCTGAGTTGTATGTATGACCTGAGGGTATGCACACTGGAAAACCTTTACCCAGTATGAGTCATGCCTTCTCTTCCTAGCCTTCCCCAGGATGTATACTTTAGCCCTCCCTAAATCCAGGAGGCCATGTTTGACTAGGGTCAAATTACAAACAGTTGGATGGGAAGAGTGGCTAGATTCTACCCCGAGGGTCCAATGACCCTGCTTGGCCCTCCTTTAATGAACGAGCACAACTGCCAACAAGCCCAATTGTGACGATGTTTAACGATCAGGCTCAGCTGAAGTCATGATGATGGTGGTTGTTTCATGCAGAAGGGACTGCTGTATAGCATCATCTTATCAAAAGGACCTGGAATTTAAAAGGATTTGGTGCTAGGAGCCACATATGAGAGAGAACATACATCGTTTGTTTTTCTGAGTCTGTGTTACTTCACTTACAGTTTCCAGATCCATCCATTTACCTGCAATTTTCATTATTTCATCTTTCTTTACTGCTGAATAGAACTCCATTGTGTAAATGGCTCTTACAGTTTTATTACCCCCTCTTTCTCAATGGTTCCTCAGCCCTGGGCTGCAGAGTTTTAATACAGGAGTCCTTTCTGAGGACATGCACTCTGTGGTCTCTTATTTTCTACACTCAGGCCAGCTGTGGCTTTCTCTGTTGATCCCCATCTGTTACATGAGGAAGCTTCACTAGTGACAATTGAGAGATGCATTAATGTTCTCTCTGCTCCTGTTCCACTGTGATCCCTGAGCATTAGATGTAGAGATTGTGTGTAGATGTGTCACTTAGAGCTGGGCACCTCGCAGACACTTATTTTCTTTCTGTGACTAGTTGAATTAGCTTCCATCTGTTGCAAAAAGAAGCTTCTTTGATGAGCAGTGAGAGGTATAAATTGTCAGTAAATAAAAGGAAATATATTTCGAGTGCACTAACAAATCACATTGATCTAGGGGTGTGACAAAAGAAGGTTTGTCTCTGGGATCTATGACCTCTCCAGTCATGTGTACTTGACTGTGTTTACAGTGCCACATATAACTTCACTCCCATTGAGCAAGCTTAGGTCTAATTAGATAGCTGTTGACTACCCACAGGATAAAACTGCCAATACCTCACCAACAGAGATAGTGTGCTGGGCCAGTCACAGATGTGGTTATTAGTTAGGCATTACAGCTGACTTGGACCGTCAATTGATTTTTCTCCCTTAGTAGGTTGTAGAGTATCCTATGATACTATAAGACTACTCTTTAGGGAAGAGGCTTCCAGGTCAGTTCCAGCTCTACTGCTACAAGTCATGTGAATGTCTGGTCTTCAGTAATAGGGTCATACCTTCAAGTTCTGGGAGGCAATCAAGGGCTGTGGCAATAACCTGTGTGATTTGGGGAGTCTATTGGACTATCCTGACCAACAACTCGAAGTTTTCTCCTGTTTGGCACTGTGTTTCTTGTTGTATAGCCTTATACACACACACACACACACACACACACACACACACATATCCATACATGTATATATACATATATATGTATATATGTGTGTGTTTGTATATTTAGAAAGGCTTTCAAACTAATACATTTCCCTCTGTTTTTTCATACCACCTCTCTGATCTCTTCCCCTGTATAACCCTTCCAGCTCCTTTCCAAGTTAAATACCCCCATGTTCCATTCCCCCCTTGGTAACCCCCGTCTCCTACTGTTCCCCTCTCCAGGGCTCCTTCTTCGCCTCGACCCCCATGGTTCCTTTCCATTTTCCTGATGCCTGTGGTTACATCAGGATATATACTCACATCTAAGGATTTGTAGACTAAATCCACAAATGAGAGACAACATACATCAACTATTTTCTGAGTCTGTGCTGCTTCACTTAGTGTATTAGTTTCAAGCTCCTCCCATTTACCCAAAAATTTCATAGTTGAGGAGTTGAGGCCATTGATATTTAAAGTTGTTATTGACAGGTTTGGGTTTTTTCTATTTTATTTTCTGTCTGTGCTCTTAGTCTTATTTTGTGTTTCCGTACATCAAGCCTTCGCTTGTTCTCTTTTTGTAACCTCTGTGTGTGGTCATTTCTGTAGCCATTGGATTGCTTTGAGTAGTCTCTGTCAGGCTCCTTCAGTGGACATGAATTCTTTTAGGCTATTTGTATTATGGCAGATTCTTCTTTTCCTTTGGACTATTAGAAAAGAGTTCTAGGTTGGCCTCTGTGGTCATTTAAAACTTGAAATACTTTGCCCCAGGCTCCTCTGGCTATTATAGTTTGCATTGCAAAGTCAACTGTAATTCTGATGGGTTTTCCTTGATATATAACTTGTTTGCCTCTTACAGCTTAGAGCGTTCTCTCTTTGCTCCCTTCATTTAGTGGTTTTAAATGATAAGCCGTGGGGAGTTTCTGCTCTGGTCCTGTTTAATTGGTGTTCTGTGTGCTTGTAATATCTCTACGTCTTTCCTTGCTTTAGGGAAGTTTTCTTCTTTAACCCTGCTGAAGACCTGGTCAATCCATAGTTCTGAAAGTCTTCTCCTTTCTCCACACCTATGATGATAGAGTTGGTCTTTTCGTGTAGTCCCACATTTCTTGTGTATTCTATTTATCTGGGTTTTTTTTTTCACTTTTTTATATTCTTTGCTTGAGAGCTCCAATCTTCACCTTTGCTGTCCAGTCTTGATATTCTGTTTTCCATTTGATTCATTCTGTTTGTGAGGCTTTCTCTGGTCATTTCAAACTGGCTCACTGAGTTTTTCAATTCCCTCATTTCAGCTTGAGGTTTCTTCAGTGTTTCTATCTCTTTTGTGAATTCACTTTTCAAGTTCTGAATTATTTTTTCAATTCTCTCAGCTGTATATTTGCATTTCTAGAGCTAAACTCAGAGGTCTTTTCCTATCATTTACAATTCTTTGAATAGTTTGTTTTTTAATTTTTTCATTTTAAATATTTTTATTGAGTTTTGCACATTTCATGCAATATATTTTAATCAAATTTAGAGCCCTTCCCCACTGCCCCATCCTCCTGCCACCCCCAGATTTCAGGTATTCTGTCATATATGGTGAGGCCTATCTAGTCCTGCATTTCTATCCACGTGTCCCTTGATGCAGTTTCATCCACTGAGGTCTGGTCAGCCTATCTAGAATCATTATCTTTTAAGAAGATCTACTCTCCCTCACCCAACAGTAATCATTTGCCAACAGTTCCTTGACTGGGGTTGGGGCCTGCTGCCCATTTCCCCCGCTCCATGCTGGATTTTTGTCTGATTAAGTCTGCATGGGTCTTGTGCGTTCTGACACCATTGCTAAAACTTCATATGAACCATTTTCCACTGCCCTGAAAGTCTTGGTTTCCTTTTGTTCGTGCACCAACCCCGGCTCCTAGACTCTTTCCACCCCTCTTCTTCATGGTCCTTAAGCCATGGGTGGGAGAGGTGTGACATAGGAGTCTTATCCAGGGACACACACTCATGTTTATGACTATTATTTTAAATGCTGTAGCCTGGGGATCCTCTGAATAGTTCTCACTGTAGAACACTTCTGTAGAATTTGTGGTTTCTGTTAGGGACATACCTTGGTTTTTCATACTATTGGTGTCTTGGCATTGTGGTCTGGACATGTGGATATATTTTATTGGTTGTGTGTCTGATATGAAATTCTAGCCTGCCTTTATTAAGCTGAACTTTAGTTCTGTTTACATTGTTGATATGGCTTGGTTGCTTTCTGATCAGGTATGAATAGTACTTGGTCTGTGCTTCAAGATCACCCTTTAGAATTTTTTATTGGCAGGACAGGATGGTTCCAAGCTGGCTAGTCAAGAGCTCTCCAGCAAGGCCGAGGGGCCTAGACCTAATTCAAGACTACGTGGATCCAGTGGTCTGGTCCCGGTAGGCTAGTGCAGAGCTCTCCGCCAGGAGAAACAGGAGGGGGCCTAGGCTGAAAGGACAGTTGAGACGGGGGGGGGGGGGGGAAAACAGCGGATGTGAGGGCTGTGGCAGCTAGACTGTAAGTGCTCCAGGTGCAGGGGGTGAGAGTGGAGTCAAGAATATTTTGTACTGTTACAGTCACAAGTTCTGTCCAAAGTACTTGTGAGTCTGACAGACTCTCTCTCTCTCTCTCTCTCTCTCTCTTTCTCCCCCCTCTCTCCCTCTCTCTCTCTCTCCTTTCTCCTCCACTCTCCCTTCTCTCCACTCCCCCATTCTTTTTCATATAATATTTCCCAACATATACTATATGATTGTTCCTTTTTAAAAATTTATTTTAGTAAATATTTGTGGTTTTCATACAATGTAATTTGATGGTATGTAGATCTGCTGACATCCACATCCTGTTGCAGCCTCTCTATTCAATTTGGTATACTACATTACAGTTCTGAGATTACATATACATATATATATGCATACAATATGTCCTAGAGTCTAATTTGTGTCCCTGAATGTCCTTCAGTCCACGAAATTCATGGGTATATCACTGAACTTGCAGAGTTTAGTATGTATTCTGGAATGATCTGTGAGGAAGAATACCAGCAGTTGGAAGGAAGTGCCCCAGTCCCTCCAGCGTGCAGACACATCTGGACAAGCCCAGAGCTTTGCTTGAGGAAACTAGAGCCACATCTCTCGTCCTGTATTCCAGAAAATAGGACAAGAGGATCAGGAATTTGAAGTCATCCTCAACTACACAGCAAGTTCAAGGCCAACTGGGCCACATAAAACCATATTAAAAAAAAAATCAAAAGCCAAGCTGAATGTGCTGTTGCATGCCTTTAATTCCAAGATTCCAAGACAAAGGTAATAACATCTCTGTGAGATGAGGCCAGCCTGGTCTACATATTGAGTTCAGGTCAGATGGGGCTACATGGAAACCCTCCCTCAAACACCTCTACTAAGAAAGAAAGAAAGAAAAAACAAAAACAAAACAAAAAAATGGTTTTGAAAATGTTGACATTAAAGCAGACATATATAAACAAAGGGTTTTAACTTGACAAAACTAAAGTACATTATAAGAACAATATTTCTGTTTTGTTAAAGGCAGATAGTTTCTGTACACTGACACCACCCAGAGAATTTCCTGACTAGGTTTTGGGGATTGCAAGTACTTTTACCTCAGAGTTCAGCAGAAGCACCAGCTCAAACAGCTCCTTGCAGAGACCTTGAACTCTCTTAAGCCCTACCGAAGGTGAGTCTGGCTGGAAAGAGACCCAGAGGAAAAGAGTTGTGAGGGGCAGAAGGGACAGAGCATCTGAGTGCTGGGTGGAACGTGGCCTGAGGGGGTATGGTGTTACCAGTACCAGGGAGGGTGCTGCCTCCCTGAGAGTGATAGGGGGTTAGGGAACATAGGAGATTAAGGAGCATGGTGCCCCTAACTCCCACACTTCACAGGATGAACTCTTTATAGCGCCCCTGCCATAGCTGTCTGTCTGAGAACCTGCAGGAGAAGGTCTGTGCCCTCAGGGTAGACTTTTCAGAGCTGGAAGGAGCTTACAGGTCCTCCATCTAAGTCCCTCTTTGAGTTGAAAGAATCCCAGGAAGCCTTGACTCTCTTGGTTATCTGGGTCACTCAGAACCCAGGAAAGCTAGAATTCAGTGTGCTGACTCTGCCTCATCATTCAACAATCTGAGTCCGCAGTGTGACCTGGGGGATGGAGGAGGGCGGCTGGGAAGGACAGGTGCTCTGAGCGAGCAGCACGACCTGAGGTGTGTCTGCGTTGCTCTGTGTGTCTGCGTTGCTCTGGGTCCCTCGCTTGCTTTCGGTCCTTGGGTTTCCTCTGCAGAATGGCCTTGCCTAGCAAGCCTCTCAGACCTGAGTGGCAGCCACACTCGGCCCTGTGAGAGACCTTTACAGAACTGGCCTGGTGGAGCCCGGGACGACCCTGCCTGGGTTTGCACTTTCTTCTCTCACAGTGGAAAGAATTGGCCCGAAGAAGCTTCAGTTCTCAGGGATGGTCTAGGCTGTCTGGTTCTGCCCGATCCTGAAGCACACTATCCGTTCACTTTTCAGTCCTTCTTTAGCTTCAGGTCCTCTGGGTCTTCCGGGAACCATTTGGGACTGTTTGGAAATGACTCCTTTCTTTAAAAAATATCAAAGCATTTTGTTTGATACATTCAAACCACATGGTGTTGAGTTTAATAGAGACGGGTTTTCCTTCAAATACACCATGTCCTTTGACCATGCTCTCCCAAGTCCACTCTCTCTTCGTTTTCCCCCTTCCTGTGCGCTTTCCCCAGCTTCCTTCTCCTCTCAGGTGAGACAGGTTTTATTTTATTTTTTGAGATGGGGTCTTATGTACCCCAGGCTGACCTCTAACTTGCTGATGCCATGGATGACCTTGAATCTTTAATCCTTATACCTTCACCTCCTTGGTGCTAGAATTACAAGTCTTTGTCACTATGCCTCGTATTACACAGTGCTAAGGATAAAGCCAGGGCTTCATGGATGCTATACAGAGACAAGAACCCACACCCTCTACCCTCACACCCGTATGACTTCCCTGTTAGCAACATGCCTACTACCACCTATGCAAGTCAGGCGCTGCAGCAATTGAGCTACATTCACAGCCCTGAGATGATGAATTTGATTGTATTCCTTGCCTATGGTTCATGAGAACAGAATAGACACAGAAATTCTACTGATTAGGGAGTGGCCCTCTAGTGGGTTCTTTGAGGTAGGCTTGCTACAGCTCTGCTCCTATCCTATCTCTGATAAGATGATTTCATGGTCCACAGAGGAGCTGCCGTGGAGCTGGTTAAGAGGGAAGTTGGTGGAGTCAGAGGGGCATGGGTACAAGTCTCTACTACCAATTCAGTGAACACAGGGACCTTTTTGGCACTTGTGAGTCACGTCAGTTTAATCATTGTAAGTACTGGAGTCATGAAATTAGTTCCACTCCAGAGTATTTCTAAGAAGTAAATTCGGAATGTATCATCGTGTGTATCAGAGTGATTATGTTGTTTATCCTCGGGACTGGCTGTGCAACACAGGATAATTGGTTTTTTTTTTTAATTGCAGAAAACATAAAACTTGTTCAAAGTTAAAAAGGCGTATTATAAGGAACTTTAATACATCTTTGCAAAATTCCAGGTATCACTTCATGGCAGTCCTGTTTCATTCATCCAGTGCCACTCCTTAGTCTCTCCCAGATTAGTCTGAAGAAAGCAGGCTTCATATATCAGGAAGTACTGGAGTATTTATCTTTGAAAAATGACGATGACTGTAAGTATATTCATAGTTCAAGATACAGTTACAAATGTCAAATGTAATTTCTCATTGATTCCTTCTCCTCGTGCAGACATGGGCTTCTCGGCCGTGTCAGGGATGTGTCCTAACCCTTGCTCATGCAAACACTGTAGCTTGGACCTGCCACTGGAATCTCCCTATATAATTACATGGACCAGGATTCTTTTGTGAGGAAACTGATTTCTCCATTTCTTCCAAGGTTGTGTGTCATCTTTCTGTCTTTAGTGGAATGCTTGAAGATAACAGAATATTAGAAAATTCCAGGGAGGAAAAGAAAAAGGATTTGGAGGGATTTCCAAGTATCTAATGGTACCCTCTCTCCTTCCCTAAGATCTGCGCGGTCCTGATCCTGGCCCTTCCCTGACATAAACATGGCTGGCTGTGAAAACGCTGCTCTGAGGATCGTTCTGGTAGGAAAGACAGGAAGTGGAGAGGGCCACGGCCAACAC
>NW_008350758.1:225494-234489 GCF_000622305.1 Nannospalax galili
AGATATCTATCCAAGCTGTTCCCAAGACCTGCCAGAGAGCATCCCGGACATGGAACGGGAGAGAACTAGTTGTTGTTGACACTCCTGGGCTCCTTGACACTGAGAAGACCATGAATAAAACATGTGAAGAAATCAGCCGCTGTGTCCTCTCCTCCTGCCCTGGGCCTCACGCCATCATCCTGGTTCTGCAGCTGAACCGCTACACAGAGGAAGAAAAGAGGACTGTTGCTTTGATCAACGGTCTCTTTGGGGAGGCAGCCATGAAATACGTGATTGTCCTGTTCACTCGCAAAGACCAACTTGAGGGCCGGACCCTTAATGACTTTTTAAAAGAAGACTCAAAGCTGAGCAGCCTCATCCAGGCGTGTGGGAGCCGCTGCCTGGCCTTTAACAACACAGCAGGGGAGGCTGAGAAGGAAGATCAAGCGGAGGAGCTGGTTCAGCTGATAGAGAGAATGGTGCGGGACAACGGGGGGACTTACTTTTCTGACAACATATACAAGGATGCGGAGGGAAGGGTGAGCCGATGTCTAAGAGATTTGGAGAAGGAATACACGGATCATTCAATGAGGATATCAGAAGAATAGAACAGGAATATTCAAACAAATTAAAAGAAGAAGAGAAGAAAAATAGAGATGAAATGCAGAGAGACTATGATAAAAAAAAACTGAGACATATAAGGGAGGAAGCAGAGGAGAAGCCGTTTCCAAGTGTTTTTAAACATATACAGAAGAAAGTGTTTCTCTATATGTTCCTCTACATGCATATCAAGCAGCAGTTGTTTCTATGACTGAAATGAAGTGTTTGTCATAAAAGGCTTTTGCACAAAGGTGTGTCTCATGGTGTCAGATTGGCAGGCCATTTCCCTTTGGTACCAGCCTGACACTATGGCACACATTTTCTATAATTTCTTTGCCAATGTCAGTTGCTGCGGGGATCTGGAAATGCACGCATATCAAGCAGCAGTTGTTTCTGTGACTGAAATGAAGTGTTTGTCATAAAAGGCTTTTGCACAAAGGTGTGTTTCATGGTGTCAGATTGGCAGGCCATTTCCCTTTGGTACCAGGCTGACACTATGGCACACATTTTTCTATAATTTCTTTGCCAATGTCAGTTGCTGCGGGGATCTGGAAATGCATCTCTTCAGTCCCGGCTGGGCTTCCAGGCACATGGCAGGGCACTGGGTACACTCAGTCTTCGGTCTGGCACCAGGCAGGGCCCAGGAGCAGTGAAGACTTCTTCCTGTATTGACATGTAGGCTCGTAGCAGGGGCAGGGACATACTTTATATGTAGTTTAAGAAGTGTTGAGATTGTCAGAGTTTTTATTTTATTTTGAAAGATTTAAAACTTTTTGGTTAAAATTATTTCAAACTTTAAAACTTTGCAAAAATATTGGAACTTACATGTTTTCCTGGAGTCATTTTAATGTATATTTTAATTAAAATTTTGTGCATTTTATACAAAACATCCTAAACATCTTTTTATTTTGTCTCCCATCCTTACCTGCCAGAGCACCCTCCACCAGATTTAATGTGAAGACCTATCAAATCAAGTTAGTGTACTCAGGCATCAATGCAAGTTCATCCACTGGGGTCTAATCAGTCTACCTAAAGGCTCTTCCTTGAAGAAGATCAAGTCTCCCTCACCTAGCAGTAATTTCCTGCCAATAATTTTTGTTTTGTTTTGCTTTGCTTCCTCCCAAGTACTTTTAGGAATGTAAATGTAATAGTTTCCTCCATTTGGGTTGATTTCAGTGGGAGGACAATGACCTGAAAAACAAGTTTAAATTTCCTTGCATATTTAGATTTGATTTCCTATACTGAAATGACGGTTCCCTTCATGGGTATTTTGTTTACCTTTACCTCTTCTCTCCTCTTCCTTCCGTAGTCTGTCCTCAAATTTCAGTTCTACTTTGTTGCCTTTTCATAGTTAAGAACAAATTGTTAGAAAATATGACTAAAATCTCTGTGACTGGGCTATCAATTTCACTAGAAGCAACAGAGCAGATATATACAATTATGTAGCGTAAGTCCTGGATGCCTGGATGCACAGTGCTTTCTGTGGAACATCCTAATCTTTGAAGAATAACTTTTTCACCATCTTTCTGGGGGAGAGGAAAAGGCCTTGAAACATGGTATTCTGAATTAGGGGGAGGGAGGAGACTATAAATCAACAGTTTCAGCTAACATGTCTGAAAATGAACTCTCTTGAGTGGTTTAGCTTCTGTGCCACGATCACCTCCAGCATCTCTGGGTTTGTGTTGAACGTCAATGTTCTGCCTGAAATCCTCCTGTTCCCCTCACTTCCAGGTATTTGATCAAAGGTTTTATGATTGATGTTTACACTTTCAAATTATTAGTGATTTCACAGTGGCTTTTGTCTTTTACTTAATTGTGTGTGTGTGCGTGTGTGTGTATACATGTACTCTCACATGTGGATGTTCACAGTGGCTTTTGTCTTTTAATTGTGTGTGTGTGCGTGTGTGTGTATACATGTACTCTCACATGTGGATATCTGTATGTGAGTACAGGTGCCCACAGAGTCCAGAAGTATCTGACCTTCCTGAAGCTCGAGTTACAGGATGTTGTGAGTTACCAAGGTGCTGTTGGGAACTGAGCTTGTATTCTTTGGAACAACATGTTCTCTCAACAACTGAGCCATGTCTCCAGCCCAGTGATGCTATAGATTTACGGCCTTGATACTCTTCCTTACTTTAATTGAGTATGTAGAATGAGGCAGAGGCTGTGTGTAGCTCACAATAGGTGCTGGACCACAGTGTTATCATGGAGCTGACCTCTTACAAGCCAGCTGATTATCTTGACCTTCAAATCCCTGATCTCTTGTTAAGTGGAAATAAAACAAGAAAAATTGTACAAAATATTTTCACATATTTTGCATTTACACAGAACTACTCCTGACTATTCACATATTCTTGTACAGAATTTAGCTTAGTATTGGCTTAAAAGAACTAATAACCAAAACGCCAATGTTTTTCTCTTTATAGTGAGTGTGTTTTGTTTTTAACATTCCACATACAGAGTGCATGCTGCTTAGTCCCCTCCGTCCTCCGTGTTTCCCTCCACACCCTGCTTCCTTTCCTTCTTCCTCACAATTTTTTCCCATATTAATGATTTTTTTCTTTTGTTTGTGCCCCACTGAGTGTAACCATGGCACTCTGATCATGGGTTTGGAATTATCGTTTAGAGCCTAGTGGGTTCACCAGGTGAACGCACCTGGACACTACACCTCCCCTTCTCTCAGAATCCGTCAGTTAGGGGAGTAGAGGCATCAACAGTCTAACCCAACTGTGAGCTCTGACTTGATAATTTTTATAATACACCTGCTCAGGTTTCTATTTTACTTTGAGACTCCACTGTCAGGATTCTGTAAGGCGGAGGTGAGGCCAGCACAATCCACCCACGCAGAGCACCTTTTGCTTTGGTCAGCTCTAGACTGAGTCTCAGGAGACTGTAACAAGTCTTCTCTCCAGGGGGAAGGAGAGGAAACCCCTGCCCTGGGCCAAGGCCAGTCCACAGTGATACTTGAGGAGGATCCTGAGCACAGGTGTCACTGCAGATCTCCTCCCGATGTTCCTCATTTTCTCAACCTTTCCCTCCAGCCCATTCTGGGCACCATCTCGTGTTCAGAGCAGGAAAGGCCCCTCCATCTTAACCTTTCTACCCCATGAGGTGACCACAGCAACGCGATGAGCAAAAGAAAAGGTGGAGGAGGTGGGACAGGAAATGGCTGTGGTTGGTGAGGGGAGGAGGTGTCACAGACAGAGACATCAAAAAGCACCTTACTCTTGCAATAAGAGAAGGTTCTGGGAGATGAGCTGATGTTATTCCTAGAGAAATTTTTTTTTTTCCCCTGGGGAACTGCTGTGGAAAATCATCTTCTGGTCTCTTTCCCATTAAAATTTGGGTGAAAATATTTGTAGGCATGTGAGGGAGTGTGAGAACTGAAGAAAAATATGTCAATTATAGCAGAAGGAGGAGACGGAAAAGGAACAGAAGTGCTGAGAAAGCAACACAGTGGATTGAACTCTGGATAACATCACTGTGGAGCAGTGCGGTCTCTTGATAATGCCTGTCTGGATTTGGTTACATACAGAGTTTATGTTCCCATCATCCCAATTACTGGAGGCTACAATTTCATGGGATCCTTCCATGTACACTTACTTAGAAGGAAAGGTTAGGAGAAAGTATAGGAGACTCATGGTGAAGGACTGAGGTTTGTCAGGACCTGTCTCAGCATCACCTGGTTCTGTGGTGATTCTGTGACAGGTTATTAAAGTGCACAGATGAGCAGGGAAGCAAAATCACTGGATAAGCAAGCATTCGGGGGGCATTGCCACTCTGGCTCACTAATCTCCTTTCACAGTACACTTATGTTCTCTGTCAGGGCTCAAACCTCAAGCTCTTCTGACTTATCTCTCTTCATAGCTGATCCCTCTGGGTCTATAAAACATGTAGATATAACCGATACACTATTAATGATGCAGAGGTCGGGAGGGAAAAGCAGCTATTACATTGAGTTTCCTCTGCTGAATATGTGGAGTGGTTTCACAATGTTTGAAAGGTGACTTTGGTAAGCTTAAAAGGTATACAGGAGCAAAGTACTAGGGCAAGTACTAAAAAGAAAACAAAGAGTTAAACTGAGTAAATCAACAAAATTTAAAAGTGAATTCACACAATAATCAACCCGAGTAGGCAGAAGACTAGAAAAAAGAAATAAAGGACAGACTGGGCAAATAGAAAACTAACAGCAAGTTGGCAATTTCAGGTTTTTGAATTTTACAGATTCAAATAATGAGTTTCAATCAAACCTACCCCCATTGCCTCCCCTAGTCCCCCCAATGATTTTCCCTCCCAACACCTCCAACTTTCTCTCCTTTTTAAATATACTGAGTCCACTAAGTGTCACATAGGTTCAGGGGTCACATGAACTCAAGAAAACTGACTCCTGCTTCCCCAGCAACCATCAAATGCCAATAGCTCCTTAGCCAGAGACGGGACTCCATGAGCCAGTCTGCCACCCACGTTGAGATCACGGCTGACTTGACCTTGTGCATGTAGTTACTGTCCCTGTGAGTTCAAGTGTGCAATGGCCATGTCACATCCACCAAATACTTTCTCTGAAGATGTGCACTCTGCTGGCTCTTACAATCTTTCTGTCCCCTCTTCCTCCATCATCCCTGATTCTCAAGGAGGAGAAGTGTGCTAGAGCTGTCCCATTTATATTCAAGTGCATCACTAACCACATGAAAAGTAAAAGATCTAAATGTTCACGATAAAAGGAGATTCAAATCTTCACTACCTACAGGGAATCCATTCTTAATAAAATGGCAAGACATCCATATATTGAGAGGAAAGGGTAGAAAAAAATCATGTCATCTTAATAATATCAAAAGAAAACTGGAAGGAGCTAGATCATAGCTGAGCAGTACATGGTTTGCCTTCCATGTGGGAGGACCTGCATTCAACAGGGCATATCAACAACAAAAAGAAAAGAATTCTGGAGCTGTTATAGTAATATCAGAAAAAGTAGGACAGATGGCCCAGTAGACCGGGGTTTGATTCCCAGGACCCACATGACAGCTAACAGCCATCTAATGTCTGTAACTCCAGTTCCAGAGGATCTGACACCCTCTTCTGACCACCACAGGTGTGACACGATAGGGGTGCTCTTACATATATGCAGGCAATACACTCATATACATAAAATAAAAATAATTAATTAAAAAGATATTTTTAAAAAGAAAAAAGTCAATTACAGAACAAGGACTGTATTTGCCATGAAAAATGAAATTACATAAAGGCAAACAGATCAGTTATCCAGGAGGAGACAGCCATTCTCAACTGCTATGCCTCTAATAACAGCATTGAAAATGGAAACTGATAGATCAGCAGAAGAAACGAGTAATAAACTGTAATTATGAAGACAGTTGGTGATTTCAGGACTTTTTTATCAAATCACCAGACATACAGGAGACTTGATCACATGACTAACAGAATCAATGTAATTCCTATTTACACAAACATATCAAACTGTTTATTATTTTCAAGAAGGCAACAAAACTCTCATATAAAAACAGTCAATTAATACAAAGTATGTTCTCTGACCACAATGAACTTCTCAGAAAACAAAAGAAATGAATCTGAAATTTTTCAAGTATTTGGAAACAAAAGTACCTGCTATTAAATAACCATTGTCCAAAGAAGACATGAAAAGTTAAGTGACAGAAATAGTCTCAGAGAAATTATGTCTTACCTCTCTTTAGACATTATCAGGTTGCATAATTACTAAAATAACACAAAATAAGTCTCAGATCTGGTCAAACCAGAGCCATTTTTGGTTTTGTATAAATAGGAATTACATTGATTCTGTTAGTCATTTGATCAAGTCTCCTGTATGTCTGGTGACAGGACCATGGGCATACACAGCATTGGAAGCCCTGTGACAATGTTCACAGTTTCTATTTTCATTTCAGGAGCTGTCAAATGTCAGTGGCAGACTTCGGGGCCACCCTAGTCAGTCAAGTGAAGGTTGTTTACCCTCTTTGACTTCTGGCAGAAAACTCAGAGGTCACAGCTTGGAGACAGAAACCCTTTCACTTTGCTGTGTCATTGGAGGGAAGGAGAGGAAGAGCTGCCCTCATGGATACAGGACTGAGGCAGGAGCAGCAGCCGCCAGAATGGTGATCTATTGTGCTAAGAAAAGAGTCCAGGGACCCAGGCATTCTTCATCGTGGCTAAGACTCTCTGGTTATAAAGCAGAACTGTATATCATGACCCAAGTAGAAGTTCTGTGTGGTCTAGCATGTGGACACTGGCAAAAGTGGTCTTTGAACTTTAAATGAATTAAAGTAAATTTGATGGCTAATCAACACAATATTTAAAATCACAGTGGAAACACACCTCTGAACTTGTCACTGAGATGGGCTAGATTAATTGAGGTGGGAAGACCATCCTAAACATGGGAAGAACTATTCCGTGGCCCGGGGCTCCTTACTGAACAAAAAGGAGAATGGGGCTGAGTACATGAATCCTTCCCTCTCCACTTTCTGACTGCCCTAGTATTGTGTGACCAATTGACCTACTCCTGCAGACAAACCTCCTCTGCCATGTCTTCCTCAGCATTATGGAGTAATGCCCTCAAACTTAAAGTTGGGATGAACCCATTCTCCCTTGTTACTGTTATCAAGGAGTCTGCCCACCGCAATGAGAAAGGAGACTAATACTGTGAAATGAAGATAAATCTTCAGTTCTGCAATCAAATTGTCACATTCCAAGTGCTCCAAAGCTGCCAGTGACTCATGTGTAAAGTACTGGAGGGCACAGAATAATCTCACCAATGCAGAAAATTCTGGAATGCATCTAGGTAGTAAGATGGGAAGGTCCCTTGCACACTGATGTTTAGAAAGCCCCTCCCCTCACTTCCTCTCTGCTACCCCCTCCCCATGTTTTATCACTGTTGCAAAATTAGACTAAAACGTCCCCCACCCCATCTCCCTGCCTAGAGTGGGCACTGGCCCATTTCTTCTCTTGACATCCAGACCTCTAGATTTCCCTCTTGGCCCAGACTCCCCACTGCTCCTTGATCCTTTGCACCCAGACCAACCCAATTCCTCTGTCTAGTCCCTGGAGCCCTCAAAGCCCATTCCTTCCCCCACCTCACCTTTGTATACCTGAGACCAGTCCTCATCCCTGGCCAGTCCAACCCCCAACTTCCTGAGACCAGCATCTTTCCTGGGTAAGTTCAACCATGCCCACTGAGCCTTGGCTCCCACAACCTCATTCACCCTCCCAGCTCCGCCATCCCATCTCTCCTCCTCGCATACCTGAGATCAGCCTTCATCCCTGGCTCTCCCAGCCCCAACCTGGATTCCTAAGAACATCCTCCTTCCTTGCTTGCTCTGGATTTCTGAGACCAGCCCCCTTCCCTGACTGTCTGAGAGTCCTGAATCCCACCTCTACATAGCAATCCTCCAAAATGGTACTGTGCCTGCTGACTAGAGGGATCCAGACCTTAGAAGAAAGCCTGAGAGCGTCCAATCCTCATCTGACATAGGCCTCTGTGGGAACTCCTGAGCAGCAGGACTAAAGCCATCTGGCCCCTCCAATATAAAATCAAAAGAGAGAATCTGAAGCCTAGACCAACCAGCTTTTCATGCCCAACAAGTAAACCACAAAGGTACATAAAGTTTACAAAAAGAAGCAGACTTAAACTCAACAAAGGAAGGCTTGAGTCTCACACAAGAATCAGAAACTACAAAAGAAATCCACATGTCAAAGCCACAGTGAAAACCCAAATACTATATCCCCATCAAGTACCAACAGTCCTGTAGAGGAGTACAGTGAGAACCCCCTAGAGATAACACAGGACATGGAATTCAAAAGAACAATTATAAACATAATAAAAAGAACTCAGGAAATTTAAAGAACACACAAACAAAGAACTGAAGGAAGATAGGGATACACCTCTGAATGAATTCAGAAGAGTTAGAAATATTGAAGAATACTCAGGCTGAAATGAATAAGGAAATGAAACACTCAATAAAACAATTAGAAATGCTAGGAGAAAGCCTCAAAAATAGGATGAATGAAATGGAAAACAAAGTATCAAGACTGTAAGATAAAGTGGACAAATTGGACCACTCAAGCAAAGATTATGAAAAATTTAAGAAAACACAAGAATGTTATATGCAAGAATTGGGCAACACCAAAAAAACACCAAACTTATGTATCATAGGCATAGAGGAAGGAGAAGAATCTCAGGATAATGGTAGGGACCAGATCTTCAACAAGACTGTGGAAGAAAATTTCCCCAAATTAAAGAAAGACATGCCCATACAAATGTAAGAAGCATATAGAACACCAAATAGACAGGACCAGAAAAGAATCTCTCCATGGCACATCATATTAAAAACACTAAACATACAGAACAAAGAGAAAATACTGAAAGCTGCAAAAGAAAAACAAGTCACATATA
>NW_008350758.1:234499-238235 GCF_000622305.1 Nannospalax galili
ACACAAAGGAAAGCCCATCAGGATTACAGCTGACTTTTCAGTGCAAACTATGAAAGCCAGAAGACCTTGGACCTAAGTATTCCCAGTTCTAAATGACCACAGATGCCAACCCAGATTACTATACCCAGCAAAAATGTCTATTATAGGTGAGGGGAAAGAAAAATCCTCCATGACAAAAATAGGCAGAAAGAATTCATGTCAACAAAACCAGCCCTTCAGAGAGTCCTTGAAGCAATACAAAGATCTGAAGAAAGGAACGACTATACACAAGGGATATCAGAAAGAAACTTAATGAAGGTGTAACTGTGGAAACTCACAGAGTTTCCAAGAAGGAGAACAGAAATCAAAATGACAGGAATCAATACACATCTTTCATTAAAAACTTTAAATATCAATGGACTGAACTCCCCAGTCAAAAGACACAGATTAGGTGAATGGATTAAGAAACAAAATCAATCTTTTTTGTTGTCTGAAATAAACTCATCTCACTTTCAAAACAGTTGTTTATAGCTGACCTTTGCTTCTTCAGGTATTTTTCAAATGGGTTTAACATCTGTAAAACATTCAAAGGAACATTAACATTAAATATTAAAGCACTCATAGACAAGGTCTCACACAGCATGGAAAGGTTTTGTCCATTTGTATTAACTATTTTCTCCATAGATCCTTGTTAGGTACCATAGCATGGGTATGAGGTATTAATTTGGTTATCTCATTACCATTTTTAGTTATCCTTTTGGATTCTTTTATTCTTGATACACTTACAGGTGTTGGCTCCAGTTGCCTGACCCTGCACTGGGCTAAGGAGGCAGGGGGCTTCTCCTGTCCCCGCTGCACTTGTTGGTTCCCTGAGTCAGACAGGCTCTGGGTCTGCCTCCTGACTGTAGCCACATCTGTCATCTTCCCATTGACCATACCAGGTTGCTGGGGGAGAACTTGGTGGGAAAACCTGCTTCTACCCCTATATAGCCTTTATCAGAAGAGAAATGCATCTTATTTAATCCTTGGGGATTCTTAACCACCCCTTGTACAGTTGTTATCCTTCAAATGTCCTTTGTAAACTCTTCTCCTGGTTTTAAAGCCTTCCAGAAATGCCTTAGTAACAAATTTGGTTTTCTATCAATTTTTTTTCTCTGGGGATTTGGGCTTGACATAAGTCTTGCCACATTTGTCTTCGAGTAAGTCAAGTGGACCATTTCCTCTGTCTGGTCTTTTTTCTATCTCTTATAGGGTGTTCTGTTATTTCACAGACACATTTTACATGATGGTCAGAATCATTTAGATTTGCCAAAGCCTCTCTCACTTTACAAAGATCCTGTCCCATCAAAAGGTTTAGTAAAGCCATTAAAGCCCCATACCATTCTTGAAGTCCCAGCTGAATTAAGCTTTCTTTCATATCTCTGGTGAACACAGTCTCATCTGACTCAGTGAACTGGACATCATGTATTGCTTTTCTCATTCCTAGTTCTCTCAGTAATGCCTGTCCCTCATTTATAGTCCTCCAGTCCCTGCTGATCATGTTAGTCTCCCTTGGTGACAACCATGTATCTTTAATGCCTTCAACCAGCCATCCCATTAAGGACTGCTCCCCCCTTCATTGGCCTAGGTTGAGCAGCCTATATCACAAGGACAGATGGGTAGTTATAGAACGCAGCTGTGACACTTCTGAAAGACTTAGACTGATGTCATTTGCTCCCATGTCCCATACTCTCACAAGCCACGTGGCTATGGGCTCTCTACCTGTAAGTTTTTCCTTGTTTTAACAGGTCCATCATGGAGTTTCCTAGCAACTCCATGTTTCCTAGCAACAGCCCTGTTAGCTTTTTTTTCCCTTTTGTATCAACAGTTGAATCTGAGGGGCAGCCTTAGCTACTTTTATTTTTAGATTCTCCAGCTCTGCACCTGGGTCGCCTTTTCAGCTTTCCCACCTGGGGCACATCTTTTATCATGCAAAGTGGCTGCTCTGTTTTTCTGGGAGCTCCCTTTGGGTCCAGAGCAGATAAAAGATCTTCTAACTTTTGGGTCACTTTTAACAAATCTTCACATACCCCCATCATATTCTCACATTTACAACATAGCTGTGGCCCCCGCTTCTGCGTGGCTGTCCTCTTTCTAGTAACCCATTGCAAAAACCACATCAGTGCCACCATCAGCGCTCTACTAAAACTCATTCTCAGTTTCGTCATATCCTGCCGACTACGCCAATTCTGTGGCCCAAATTCTCTCTGGGTCTCCTGATTATGATCAGACAAACCGTATAATATATTTTATGTGAGTTTATTAACTTACAAAGGAATTGGGTACCAGTGCCTAGCCCTGTGCCACCACCACCCAGAGCCTGCCTTATCAGACCGTGCCACGCTCATAGCCCCGCATTTGCTCATGCCTCTGGGGCCAGCGATCTCGCCCCAGGTCCACAGGGAGTCAGTCCATTCTGTCTTTGAGTTGCTGCACTGGCTGCGAGTTTCCTACACCATCACGCTCTACCGGCAGCTCCTGGCTTCCATCCCAAGATGGCTCCTGGCTTCCCTTCCTAGTTCCCGCTCATGTCAAGACATGCCCATTGGAGGAACCAGCCAATCGGGAGACAGGTGGAGAAGGGAGCCTGTGTTGGATTTGGAGAGGAGGTGGCCTCTCTCTTGGCTGCATCTTACTGAACCTCCAGGCAAACTTGCTCTCAGATATTGTACTTGTTGGTCCCTGTGTCCTGTCTGTACTTTAAGGTACAATCTGTTTTGATGGCTGAGCCTACAAATTAATGTGTGTTTCAGGCATTGCAGCTTGAAGAATGCTTATTTATGAAGAATTTCTTCCTTCACTGGTTGCAGAATTTAAAACTTGACTCTTCCAAGAACTGAAAGGAAGAATTATCTCAGGAGAGTGGACAGGTAAAGAGGGGGATCCATAACAGGCATAGCTTTGTGTGCGTCCTCTTCCACACTGACACACAGGTCCAGGATCAGCATTACCATTTTACCTTCTCCAAATTGTCCCCTTGGCAACCTTTCATTTTGAGGACCATCCCTTATTGGGTTCACAAAACTGATCTCCCCCTCGGGACTGACTCTGCAGTTCAAGGGAAGCCAGGACTGAATGCTTATTCATAGTCAGAAGGGTGAGAACTCAGTCAATCTTGTCAGCACCGATCAGCAGAAGCACAGATCCCGGGTTTTCCCTCTGAATCAGGGTGTAAAGAGTCCTTGTGCTGGAAGGAATGAGAAACACAACATGCTGTCTTCCTGTTGTCCATCCTGTCTTCTCTCCTGATACCAGACACCAATGTCAATATTGTGATCAAAGCCAATGCTTTGTAAAATTTTCTGGCTTCTCTTAAAAATTTAATTCATGCTAATTAGTAGAGGTGATAAACATTACCATTGAAATCTACCTGAGGACGTCATATCCATACTCAGGTGCCAAGGACCCAAATGTAACCGACTGTGACTACTAATAATTAGATACGCAGAGATTAGAGATGCCTGTGCAAAGATCTAAGTGTTAGTAGCATTAAAAATGAGTCTTTCTGGCCAGGCATGGTGGCCCACACCTTTAATCCCAGCACTCGGGAGTCAGAGGCAGGCAGATCTCTGTGAGTTCAAGGCCAGCCTGGTCTACATAGTGAGTTCCAGGCCAGCTGGGACTACAGGGAGACCCTGTCTCAAAAAGACAAAAAAAAAAGTCTTTCTGTAGGAAACAGTATATTTTAAAATGAAATGGAGATCTTTTTTTTACAGCC
>NW_008350758.1:238259-244897 GCF_000622305.1 Nannospalax galili
TACCTTTGATCTGGAAATTGTCATTGAATATGTTAAAGCTGTAATGAAATGCTTCTTCTAATTATGTGGTTATTAAATAAATTTTTTTAAATGGCAAAAAAAATTTCTAGCTTCTATATCTAGTTATTGAGAAAACATTTTCTACATCCCTGGCCTTCACATGTAAAGAATTCAGCCCTTTCAAAAGAAGCATCTTCCTTGCATTTGAAACTTGTATTTGAGGGTTCACGTGTGTACACTTGTCTATAACAAGGGGCACTTCCAGTCTATCCAGGTCCTGCTCAGTTTTGCTCAGAGACCTCCAAAACGTTCACAGGAAGCAGGTAAAGAAAACATTCCTAGTGAGTCCAGTGTTTCTACAGGACTCCTGTTCATTAGCTACGAAAAGGACTGCTGTTTGCACAGGTCGGAATCAATCAGAAAGAGAAATTCAGGGAATATTTATCAGCTTGTTTAATAAATTAATGACTACACTTTGTCCACTATTGTGCTTGTCCCCAGTAAGTAGGGCGGGGGGACAAGACACATATGGACTTCCAATCGTACCGTTATAGCCTAAGAGACAATAAAACAGTCAGAAAATTATTCCCTATTACAGTCATGACCTTGAAGAGGTACTGCTGTGAAGTTAGAGCACAAGTGGGCTTATGAGAGCTGGCATCGCAGGTCTGTGCTGTTGCAGAGGATGGTGGAGATCTTTCCTGAGGAGCAAAGAGCTGGGCAGTCGGCTGGAGCAGGGCTTCACCAGGGAAAGGGCTGGTTCTGCAAAGTCCTGCAAGTTGGAGGGAGGGTAGAGGATTCTGGGAGCATGGGGGAAGCTAGTACAAGTAAATCTGTAACAGGGAGAAAACTATATAGAGACTTTTGGAGCCTTCTAATGGCTTAAACTAATTTATAAAGCTAAGAAGAGACTATGAAGAAAAATAGAAATAAGGACAAGATGAAATTTCAGTTTTAAAGTTATATAGGTTATAAGGTCAGGAAGGGATTGAAGTTGAGATGTTCAGTTAGGAGCCTAGTACATTGCCAACAGATGGCAGTGAATTAGCCCACATGAAGGTGGACAGAAATGGATAATTTTGAGATTCCTGAAAATAGAATCATTGGGATTTAGTGACAGGTTGATGCATGTCAACAAAAGAAAGATGCATGTCAACAAAAGAGCCCAAGATCTGGCAAGAGCTACGGGCTGTATGATGGTGCCATTTCCAACATGAGGAATCCTGTCTGGGGTAGAGTCAAGGGTTGTATTCTGGCTAAACTCTGTTGGAGATGCTCATGGAGGAGCCAGGGAGAAACTGAGCCAGAAGTTTGTAACATTGAGGAAGATACAGATTACACATTGTCCAAGGCACCACAGCACTCGCTTACTAGATAGAGAGGGGAGAGGGGCCAGAACCATTGCAAGGAAGCTGTAGAAGTTGTGTTTTTGTTTGTTTTAACCTGGGAATGAAGTGTTGATGTGAGTTTTTAGAAATGAGTCAGGAGAAATCCAAGTAGCAAGTTTATGGGAAAAGTTGTGTTGGTTGCAAGAGGTCAGGGATTCCCGTTATTCTCCATCTACATAAAATGTCATGTTATACTCTTTACAGAGATCTAAGCTACAAAGGCAGCCCAGGACCATGGTGTGACTTTCTACCCCAACAAGACAAGAACCAGCTATGGCGAGAGGTGCTTGGGTAAGTGGAGGGTTGGGGTCAGCAGCCAGACTGCAGCAGAAAGGGGAGGCAGGCAGGGAAGGGTGTACCCCCTCCTGTCCTGACAGCCAGTGCTGCTTTATCAAGGGGAAAGCACTAGCAGTTGGTCTGCTCATTTCTATCTGTTCTATTCCTGGCTCTCTTAACCCTCTGTACTTTCTCTATGACAGGCACCTTAGGCTGAGTGGGAGAAATTAAAGGGCCTCTCATTGGTTGAGGCCTCAGCATCGTCTCGGTCTCTGTCTCTGTCTCTGTCTCTGTCTCTGTCTCTCTCTCTCTCTCTGTGTGTCTCTCTCTCTGTCTCTCTCTCTCTCCTGCTCTCTCTCTCCCTTCCCTCCCTCCCACTGTCCTCTCCTCCTTCCCTTCCCTTCCATTTCTTTCCCTTCTGTACTTTTTTGTTTGCTTGTCTGTTTTGTTTAGTTTTGACTCAGGGTCTCACACTGTGGCACAGCTGGCTTGGAGCTTGTGGCCGCCCTTCTGCTTCCTGAGTGGGGAGATCTCACTTCTGAGCCACCTCACCGACGTCCAGCATGGCTTCTTCCTTCCTGCTTCTTACAATGTGAACACAGAGGAAAGGCTGGCCTTGGCCTTTCTGGCTGACTCTCTGCCCATTCTTCAGGCTGAGGGAGGATTGGAAGGGAGCAACGTGAGGGTAATTGATCCCTCATCTGGACCCCTGCTCCTGGTGACCTCATTCTATCCACAAAATTAATCAAGGAGACTCAGTGTGCCACTTAACTCTCCCTGGACTCCTTTATCCATCGAAGCTGACAGTGTCGGTTGAGCTTTTCCTGATTTATTTAGCTATCTCACAGTTTCGTAGCTTAAAACAAGTATTTCTTTGCCTCTAGATTCTTTGGCTCAGTCCGAAAGTTCTGCTAAACTTGGGCACTCACTCATGACATGCAGTAAGTTGGGGTTCAGCATCAGACATGGTCTGGCTGGGTCACAGGTGTGCGTTCCTCGGTGCATCTTAAATTTTTTCCAACCTTGATCCCGTTTTCACCAAGAATTTTTTCCCACTGTTTCCATTCTCAAGAGCTGTCAAAAGCACCTCTCTCTCTCTCTCTCTCTCTCTCTCTCTCTCTCTCTCTCTCTTCCTCCTCCTCCTCCTCCTTCCTTCCCTTCTCCTTCCCTCTCCTCCCTTATCCTTTTCTTCATGCATTACATTTCCCAACATACACTGTATTATTCCTTCTTTTTTAAACATTTTATCGAATTGTTTGCGATTTTCATACAATATAATTTGTTGATACTTAGATTCCCCTTCTACATCCTCCCTTACTGCCCCCCAACCAATTTAATGAACTCTTTATATATAAGGCCTATAGAGACTGGTTTATGTTTCTAAACATCCTTCAGTGTTGGTATGTCCACTAGACTCGATTTAGCCTTCTAAGAATCACAGCCTTGAAAAAGACTGACTCCCTCCCACAGCCATCAGCTGCCAATAGTATCTGTTCTTATCCCCTTCCCCACCTATGTGCTGGGATTTTGTCAGTTTTAAACTTGCATGGAATTGAGCATACTGTCACCATTGCTGTGAGTTCACGTAACTGAGAAACCATCTGGAAAACATTTCCTTGTGGTCATCCGCCACCTCTGGCTCCTGCCCTCTTTCTGGCCCCTCTTCTGCAATAATTCCCTCAGCCTCGAGAGGAAAAGTTTGACATAATGTTGTATTCATAGCTAAACACTCTGTAGTCTCTGGCTCTCTGCATATTGGCCAGTTGTAGGTTTCTGTTTTAATCACCATTTGCTGAATAAGGAAGCTTCTCTGGTGAGGGTTGAGAGACGAAGGAATACAGCCCCAAGAAATCGTTTAAATTATTTATTTAATAACCACATACTTAGAAGAAGCATTTCATTACAACAGCATTGACATATTCAATAACAATTTCCAGAGCTAAGATGCATCTCTTTCAAAATTGGCTGTAAATTTTTAGGTTTACAGTTGAATTAATACAGTTATACAATATTGTGCTCAGTATAAACCCTGTAAGACATAAAATTAAATGAGGTTTTAACCTTTAAAAAAGGTCTCCATTTCGTTATTAAAATACAGTTTCATACAGAAAAATTCATTTTTAATGCAATTAACCAGAAGATGTTCACACATGTGTTTCTAATCTCTATATATCTGATTATTACTAGTCACAGTTGGTTACTTTCTGAGCTCCTTGGCATCTGAGCGTGGATATAAAGTCATCGGGTAGATTTCAATGGTAGTGTTTTTCATATCTACTAATTATTAAGGAGTGAATTTTTATGCTTTGAAGAATTACTATTTTTTAATTGTTTTTAAATTTAGTAACCACATGATTAGAAGAAGCATTTCATTACACCTTTAACATATTCAGTAATACACTCCAGAGCAAGGATACATCTATTTCAAAAGTGGCTATAAATATTTAGGTTCGCAGTTGAATTAATACAGTTTATGATATTGAACTCAGTATAAACCCTGTAAGATATAAAGCTGAATGAGTTTTTACCCTTTAAAGAAGAGCTCCATTTCATTTTAAAATACTCTGTTCCCTAGATTTTTAATGCTACCAACACTTAGATGGTTGCACATGTGTCTTTAATCTCTATGTATCTGATGATTACTAGTCATAGTCGGTTACACTCGAATCCTTAGTACTTGAGTATGGATATAAAGTCATCAGGTAGATTTCACTGGTAATGTTTATCACCTCTACTATTTAACATGAAGTAAATTTTTATGCTTCCTCCTCAAATATAGGTTTTTTTTTAATTTGTTGATTTTTCTGTGTGTATGTCATACAGAACATTCCACACAGTCTTATTCATCTATATACCCACTTCCCAAATGGCATACTCCCATATCGTCCTCCTCCCACATACTGGAGCCCATATACTCTGTTATCCCTGTTACTGTCCTCTGTGTTGTTGACAACCCCAGCCATTCTCCAACGCTTGTCCATCTGCTGAATCTAGTCAGCCTATGTAGAGATCCTTGTTTGAGGACGATCAGCTGTTCCTCATCTAGCAGCAACCAGTTGTCAATATTCCTTTAGGTAAGATTGGGGTCTGCTGTTCGTTTTCCCAGTTCTATGCTGGGTTACTGTCTGGAAGTCATGCTCTACCTTGGCCACTAACTCAAAGAAAGGCATCACTGGTCTGGCATTGTTTCTTGTTATGTAGGCTTCAGCTATACATATGGACTCTTAAAAATTATATTGACCCCATTAATCTTTGGTTATACTTTCCTTTTGGGTGTTTAAGACCCTACAGTTGGCCCAGATAAAACAATTTATTTTTACTCTTAAGGTCATTTGAGGGTCTGTTCCTCAGGGGTCACATGGGCTTGGGAGGAGACCCTGGCTCCTTTCTTTTATCAGTTCTGTCTATGTGAAGATGAGTCAAAGGTCCTGTTTGACCACGGCTGGCTTTGCTTGAAAGCATGGAGGAAATGTTTCCTCTGTGTTGACCCTCCTCTTTGTAGACTGGACACTGGTTCAGGTCCATCTGGTGGGGTCTCCACAGCCTCCTTGCTCAAGAGGACAGGTGACTAACCACAGTTACAGGACATTTTGAGAGATGCTCATAGTCTCCTGGAACTAGTTGACCTAGGAGGGCAAGGAGCAAAAACTGTCCTTTATCTCCCCCTGATCAAATTAGTATAGGCCTCAAAGTATGGCTGTTAAACATCCAAGAAGGTTAGTTCCACCAGTCTGGCATTTTTAATTACCATGTGCCATGTAGATAGAGCTTGGGCAAAGACCAAATGCTCTCAGATAAACCTTGCCTAGGCATATATTACATTCTTTGGTCTGGTTGTATGTATAATTTGTCAGTAGGTTGTTGGCCTAATGTGGTTCCCTCTGGTTTTCTAAAACTAGCTAGGCATTGTTTATTTCTCATGTTGTCTAACCCTTCCACCATGGTTTCCCCATTTAAGAGGGCCCATTTTCCCCATTTCTCCCTTAATAATACCCTTCTCCTATGGTCCCACCTCACTTGAGCTCCTTCTTTCCCTATATCCCCAAGAGTCCTTGTATACCCTTCCCTCCCTTAAAATAACCCCATTATTGTCCATATCTCCTTTGTTAACACCTGTTTTCTACTGTTCTTCTCTCTCAGATTCTTTCTTTTCCTATACCTCCCTGGTTCCTCTTCATTATCCTGGTTCCTATAATTATGTCTGGGTACATATTCACTTATAAGGATTTGGTGCTAGGATCCCCATTAAGGAGAAAATATGCCATTTTTTTTCTGAGTCTGTTTTACTTCACTTAAGTTTCTAGTTCCGTCCATTTACCTGCAAATTTCATGATTTCATCTTTCTTTACTGCTGAGTAAAACTCCATCGTATATATGAACCACATTTTCATTATCCACTCATCAATTGAGGGGCACCTAAGTTGCTTCCATCTCTTAGCTATTGTGAAAAGAGCAGCAACAAACATGGATGTACAAGTGTCTCTGCAACAGGACAAGTTCTTTGGGTATATGCCAAGGAGTGGTATAACTGGGTCAAATGGTAGGTTCATTTGTAGTTTTCTAAGAGTTCTCCACACTGCCTTCCATAGGGGCTGAACCAGTTTGCAACCCCACCAGCAGTGAATGAGTGTTCCCCTTTCCCCACATCCCCTCCAACACTTGGCATCATTTGTTCTCTTGATCTTAGCCAGTCTGACTGGGGTAAGGTGAAATCTTAATTTTAATGTACATTTCCCTATCGGGAGCCGTAGGCCCCTACCCCAGGAAATAGCAAGACCTGATTCCTGGCAAAGCTGTTTTTCAGACATCAAGGCTGGCCTGGTTTGAGATTAACCAGATGACTATACTTGAAAGCCTCATGAAAACATGTTATTCTAGCTCGGGCACTTACCACTCGAGAGACTCCCTCATTTCTCATGGAACTGCCTAAGAAACTTTTTGTATCACATTGTAATCATGCAAGCGTAACCTCTT
>NW_008350758.1:255547-269526 GCF_000622305.1 Nannospalax galili
ACCTTTTAAGATGCTTCTTAGCCATCTTTACTTCTTCTTTTGAGAACTCTCTGTTCAGCTCCTTAGCCCATCTTTTAATTGGGTTACTTCCTCTCGTGATACTTTGTTTTTTGAGTTCGATATATATTCTGGATGTTAAACCTCTGGCAAGGACATTTCCCTAATTACTAGTGATGTTGAACACCTTTTAAGATGCTTCTTAGCCATCTTTACTTCTTCTTTTGAGAACTCTCTGTTCAGCTCCTTAGCCCATCTTTTAATTGGGTTACTTCCTCTCGTGATACTTTGTTTTTTGAGTTCGATATATATTCTGGATGTTAAACCTCTGTCAGACATGTCACTGGTGAAGATTTTCTCCCATTCTGTGGGTGTTCTCTTCACTTCTTTGGTTGCTTCTTTTGATGTAGAGAAGCTTTTTACTTTAATGAGGTCCCATTTGTTGATTCTGGACCTTGTTTCCTGGGCAGTTGATGTCTGGTTTAGAAAATACTTTCCTATACCTATATCTTGTAGGTTATTGCCAATGTTTTCTTATAACACGTTCAGAGTTTCAGGCTTCATGTTGAGGTCTTTGATCCATTTGGAGTTGACTTTTGTACAAGGTGAAAGACAGGGGTTTAGTTTCATTCTTCTTCAAGTGGAGATCCAGTTTTGACTGCACCATTTGCTGAACATGCTCTCTTTCCTCCAGTGAATGTTCTTGGCTCCTTTGTCAAATATCAGGTGGCTTAAATTGCATGTACTCATATTTGGGTCTTCAATTTTGTTCCATAGATGGGTCTATTTTTATGCCAGTACCATGTTGTTTTTATGACTATAGATCTGTAATATAATTTAATATCTGGTACAGTAATCCCCCCGGCATTGCTCTTGGTGTTCAGTGTTGCTTTGGCTACCCAAGGTCTTTTGAGTTTCCATTGAATCTTAGGATGTTTTTTTCCAATTCTGTGAAAAATGTCATGCAGATTTTGATTAGAATTGCATTGACTCTATAAATGGCTTTTGGTAGGATGGTCATTTTCACAATATTAATTCTTCCAATCCATGAGCATGGGAGGTCCCTCCATCTTCTGATGTCTTCCTCAATTTCTTTCTTTAAGGATTTAAAATTTCCATTATAGAGGTCTGTAATGTCTTTGGTCAGGTTTATTCCCAGATATTTTTTTGCAGCTATTGTGATTTTATTTATTTGCAGCTATTGTGAAGGGGAATGTTTCCATGTACTCTTTCTCTGATTGCTTGTTATTGGTAAATAGAAAGGCTACAGACTTGTGTAGGTTAAGTTTTCTGGTGAAATTTTTGGCATCTCTCAGATATAATGTTATATCATCTGCAAAAAGGGATAATTTGATCACCTCTTTTCCAATTATTACTCCTTTCATTTCTTTCTCTTGTCTTATTGCTCTTGCAAAAATTTCAAGCACTATGTTAAAGAGGAGTGGAGATAGTGTACAGCCTTCTCTGGTTCCTGATTTCAATGGGAATGCTTCCAGTTTTTCTCCATTTAGAATGATGTTGGCTGTGGGCTTGTTATATATGGCTTTAATTATGTTGAGATATGTTCCCTCCTGTCCAATTCCCTCTAGGACTTTGAATATAAATGCATGTTGAATTCTGTCAAAGGCCTTCTCTGCATCTATTGTGATGACCATGTGGTTCTTGTCTTTCAGCCCATTTATATGATTATGATGCTTATTGACTTACGTATATTGAACCATCCCTGCATCTCTGGGATAAAGCTGACTTGATCATGCTGGATGATCTTTTTGATGTGTGTCTGTATGTGGTTTGCAAGTATTTTGTTGAGAATTTTTGCTTCTATGTTCATTAAAAATATGGGTCTATAGTTTTCTTTTTTGGTTGTATCTTTACCTGGCTTTGGTATTAGGGTGAGGCTGGCTTAATAGAAGGAATTTGGAAGTTCTCCCTCCATTTCTATCTTTTTTTTTTAATAACTTAAGTAGTATTGGATGTAGATCCTCTTTAAATGTCTGGTAGAATTCTGCTGTAAATCCATCTGGACCTGGGCTTTCTTTAGTTGGGAGATTTTGTACTACTGTTTCAATTTCCTTATGTGTTATGGGTCTGTTTAAGCTGTTGATCTCTTCTTGGTTTAGCTTTGGTGGTTCCCATGCTTTTAGGTACCTGTCCATTCCTTTTAGGTTTTCAATTTTAGTAGCACATAGGTTTTTAAAGTATTCCCTTATAATGTTTTGTAACTCTTTGGTGTCTGTTGTGATGTTTCCTCTTTCATCTATGATTTTGTTGATTTAGAGGTGCTCTATCTTTCTTTTGGTTAACTGGGCTAGCAGTTTATCAATCTTCTTTATCTTTTCAAAGAACCAGATCTTGGATTCATTGATTCTTTGTATTCTTTTGTTTCTATTTCATTAATTTTTGCTCTGATTTGTGTTATTTCTTCTTGTCTGTTGGGTTTGGGTTTCATTTGTTGTTGCTTTTCAAATGTCCTAAGTTGCAATGTTAAGTCATTTATTTGTGTTTTTTCTGATTTTTTAGTGTAGGCACTTAGAGCTATAAACTTCCCTCTAAGCACTGCTTTCAATGTGTCCCAGAGATTTTGTTGTGTTGTATTGTCCTTTTTGTTTAGTTCCAGGAATACTTTTCTTTCTTTCTTGATTTCTCCTTTGACTCATTCATCATTCAGGGGTGTGTTGTTTAATCTCCATGTGTTCATGTGGTTACTGGGGTTTCTTCCGGTGTTGATTTTAAGCTTTATTGCATTGTGGTCTGATAGAATGCATGGAATTATTTCAATCTTTTTGTACTTGTTGAGGTTTGTTTTGTGCCCCTATACATGGTCGATTTTGGAGAAGGTTCCATGGGGCACTGAATAGAAAATATTCTTTGGTGCTTGGGTGGAATATTCAGTAGATGCCTGTTAGTTCCATTTGATATATGGTATTGTTTAATTCAGATATCTCTCTATTAATTCTCTGTCCTGTTGACCTATCTAATGGTGACAATGGGGTATTGAAGTCCCCTACTATTAAAGAGTTGGGATTAATCTGGGTCTTAAAGTCCTGTAATACTATTTGTATGAAGTTGGATGCACCAGAGTTTGGTGAATATGTTCATGATTGTAATATCTTCTTGGTTTATTGTTCCTTTGATCAGAATGAAGTGGCCCTCTTTGTCTCTTCTGATTATTTTTAGTTTAAAGTCTATTTTATCAGATATTAGAATTGCAACACCTGCTTTTTTCTTAGTACCATTCACTTGGTATATTTTTTTCCATCCTTTCACCTTAAGGTAGTCCCTGTCCTTGAAAGTGAGATGAGTTTCTTGCAGCCAACAAAAAGATGGGTTTTGTTTCTTAATCCATTCAACTAGTCTGTATCTTTTGAGTGGGGAATTCTAGTCCATTGATATTTAAAGTTATTAATGAAAGATGTGCATTGAATCCTGTAATTTTTATTTCTGTTCACATTCTTGATATAGCTGTACTTTTCCAGTTATAACTTCATTGGAATTCTTTCTGACACCCCTTGTGTAAGTCGTTCCTTTCTTCAGCTCTTTGTATTGCTTCAAGAACTCTCTGAAGGGCTGGTTTTGTGGATATGAATTCTTTCAGCCTATTTATGTCATGGAAGATTTTTCTTTCCCCTTCGACTATAATAGACACTTTGGCTGGGTAAAGTAATCTGGGTTGGCATCTGTGGTTGTTTAGAACTGGGAATACTTTGGTCTAGGCTCTTCTGGCTTTCAAAGCTTGCACTGAAAAGTCAGCTGTAATCCTGATCCTTTATATGTGATTTGTTTTTCTTCAGAATTGTCTCTTTGTTTTGTACGTTTAGTGTTTTTATTATGATGTGCCGTGGAGAGTTTCTTTTCTGGTCCTGTCTGTTTGACGTTCTATATGCTTCTTGTATTTGTATGGGCATGTCTTTTTTTAATTTTGGGAAATTTTCTTCTACAATCGTGTTGAAGATCTGTTCCATACCATTATCTTGAGATTCTTCTCCTTCCTATATGCCTATGATTCGTAAGTTTCATTTTTTATGGTGTCACACAATTCTTGCATATAACAATCTTGTGTTTTCTTAAATTTTTCATAATCTTTTCTTGTGTTGTCTAGTTCGTCCACTTTATCTTCCAGTCTTGATACTCTGTTTCCCATTCCATTCATCCTATTGGTGAGGCTTTCTCCTGTCATTTCTAATTGGCTTACTGAGTGTTTCACTTCCTTCTTCATTTCAGCCTGAGTATTCTTCAGTATTTCTAACTCCTTTCTGAATTCATTCAGAAGTTTATCCCTATCTTCCTTCAGTTCTTTGATTTCTTTGCTTGTGTGTTCTTTAAGTTCACTGAACTCTTTTAACATGTTTATCATTGTTCTTTTGAGCCTTCAGGTTTAGGTCTGCTTCTCTTTGTGAACTTTATATGTCTTTGTGGTTTACTTTTTGGGCATGAATAGCTGGTTCCTCCAAGCTTCCGGTTCTCTCTTTTGATTTTATATTGGAGTGGCCTAATTGCTTTTGTCTTCAGGAGTTCCCACAGAGGCCCAAGTCAGATGAGTCTTAGATGGTATCAGGTTTTCTCCTAAGGTATGGGTCCCTCCAGGAAAGATGCTGCCTCAAGAATTTGGGGCTGGGTTGGCCTGAGAGAAGGGCCCAGGATAGATGCTGGTCTCAGGAAGCTGGCGGCTGTGCCACCCAGGGAAGTAAAGGGAGGTGAGGGCATGACTGGGCCTAGAGGGTTCCTGGGGGCCCGCAGGGAGGAACTGGGTTGGTTCCAATGCAAAGGATCAGGAAGCAGTGGCTTCTCTGGGCTGAGAGGTTAGCCCTGATGTCTGGGGTGCCAAGACAAGAAACGGGCCTGTACCCATGGTAGAAGGAGAGACTCGGCGGAGTACCTGAGAGAGTGAAAGAGACTGGGGGAGTCAAGGTGAGCTGGGCATGCTGGAGTCACTCAGGGAAGGTGCTGGTACCAGGACACTGGAGACTGTGCAGCCCAGGAAGCAAAGGGATATGAGGGTGGGACCTGGTCCAGAGGGCTCCTGGGGACCAGGAAAGGTGCTGGCACCAGGCCACCCAGAGGCTGTGCAGCCCAGAGAAGTAAAGGGAGGTGAGGGTGGGACCAGGCCCAGAGGGTTCCTGGAGATGGTAAGGAGGAACTAGGTTGGTCTGGATGCAGAGGATCAAGAAGAAGTGGTGGCTCTGGGATGAGAGGTTGGCCCCGGTGTCTGGGGTGCCAAGACAAGAAATGGGCCTGTGCCCAGCCTAGGAAGAAAGACTCCGCTGGGGCAGCTGGGAGGGTGAAAGAAGCTGGGGAGTCAAGGTGCGCTGGGCACACTGGTCTTACTCAGGGAAGATGGTCCTACCCAGACACTGGAGGCTGTGCAGCCCAGGGAAGTCAGCCCCAAGAAATTTTTATGTGATCCCAGGTACATAGATATACAAAATGAAAACACAAGTTAAACATTTACATATAATAAATTGTAAAGTAATTTAAAATGGATTTTGTTATACTTTATTATTTGTTAAATAATAAAAGCATATTTGCATACCAGTGAGATGATGGGCTGCTTTAATCTTCCATAAAAAATTAAATATGGATTGAATGCTGTGGAATGTAGAACATTTTCAGTGTTCTGTAGAGTTGGTCAATATTTTAATTTTGTAATACTCAGTTACAACTTCAGACAAATACATACTGCAAAATGGCTTACTGTGTTCACGGCTATCTGTTGCATGAGAAAGAGTTCACTGGAGAGAGTTGGGAGATGTGTTAGCATTCTCTCTACCCCCAGTTCTACTATGTTCAGTGAGTCTTAGGTGTAGAGGCTCCATTGAAGATGTGTCACTTACAGCTGTGTGACAGTGTAAGCTGTGTCACTTACACTTACACTTTTTCTCTGAATTTGACCAGTTGTGAAACTATGTAATAGTTTCCCTCTGTTTTAAAAAGAAGCTTCCTTGATGAGTGGAGACAGGTATACTTATCTGTACATATAAGATTACATATTTAGCACACAGTAAGAAATTACGTTGGTCTAGGGATGTGACAGATGTAGGATTTTTCTCTAGGATCTATCACATCTCTAGCCATGTGTATTCAGCTATGTTTACATTACCACATATGAGTTCCCTCCCAGCGAGCAAGCTTTAAGTCCAATTAGAGGGCCGTTGATTACCCCCAAGATAAAAGTGCCACTACTGCACCAATAGAGATAGTTTGCAGCACTATTCATTGCTATGGTTATCAGGCTTTATGACTGGGAGTTCCAGAGGACAGCATGTCACAGAGGACAGCACTTCACAGCTCTCCTCCTCACCCTGTAGCTCTCACACTGTCCAGCTCCCTCTTCTACAATGTTCCCTAAACCTTGGAGGATGACATATATGTGTCATCTACAGTTGAGTGCTCACAGTCACTTATTCTCAGCACTTTGAACAGTAATTAAATGTCTGAATTAACTAGAACACATAGAAACAAGCTTCTCTAACTAAGGCTGGGAGCAACACAAATCTATGTATAGAAACTCATATTTCAAAGCCAGTTTGACAACATGATAATTTAGAAAAACAAGATCAATAGTCCTCCACTATGGCCTTTGACATCCTTAGGCACAGGGTTTGACAATGTTTAGCGTATCCAGCATAATTCTCTCCCATGAAGCAGGACTCAAATCCAATCAAGAGAGTGGGTGGTTACCTCCATACACAGTCTTGCCACTATTGCGCCAGAGGACACACCTTCCTTGAAAGTCAGGATGTAGCCTGCATTGTTCAGCACTCTGGATAGGACCATTAATGCCCTTTCTCCCCCAGCAGTCTGCTCAGGATCTTCTACCAATATGAAAGTTAATAAGCAGAGAGAACATTTGTGCTTATAATGACACTTGTAGAGCGAATTCTCCACATTTTATTCTTATCCCCTTTTTATCAACAAATCTATCATTACAGTATTTTCTTTCAACATTTTACTATAAAGTCAAGAGAAGCCACATTACACCTTTAACATTTTCCTTAGAAATTTCCCAAAACATCTGCTTTCATTGTTCACAAGTTCTCCCTTCACAGGACTCTAAGACAGCAAAACAACTTACCCAACTTCTCTGCCTCTTTATTTAAAAAGCTCCTCTGTTCCCAGAGACGTCATCAGATTGGTCTTTGCCCTCCATTTTTCTATCAATTTGTCATTCACCACAGCTTTGTTGTTTGTGAAGACTGAAGTTTTCTCTACATCTATCCTCTTCACTTTCTGATCCCTCACAAGAGTCTCCCTTAATGATCCACTGATGGCAATGTGGGGTGGGTTTAGTGTGCGCCTCCAAACTCTGCCAGCCTCTATTCATTGCTGGGTTCCAAATCTTCTCCCATGTTTTAGACACCTGTTATATAGTCACACCTCCACCTCTCAGAAACAATTTTCTCTCAGGCACTTCATGATATCATGGCACAGAGGAGCTTTAAACAACAGAAAATTTTTCTCTCCATTCTTGAGGCAGGTAATCTTCAGTCACCACCACACTCAGTGTCTGATGAGGGACCACTTTCTCTTAGAGTGTGATCTTCTCAATTTAACCTCATACAGTAGAAGAGATGAGAAATTTCTGTCAGGACTCAGCTCAGTTGATAAAATGCTTGTTATGCAAAGATGAGGATCGGAGTTTGATCTCTGCAGTTACATAAAAATCTGAGCATGGCAGTGCATGTCTACAATCCCAGAACTGGGGAGACTGAAGCAAGAGAAGCCTTGGGCTTGCTAGACACCCAGTCTAGCCAAACTGGTGTGCTTCAAGTTCAGGGAGAGATCCTATCTCAAACAATAAGGTAGAAATCAAATGAGGAAGACTCTTGATGTCAACCTCTGACCTGCACACCCTACAAACAAGCATATGCACACAGTATAAATAAATAACTAGATCATTGAGAGATACATAGATAAGGATAGATAGATGATAGATAGATGATAGATAGATAGATAGATAGATAAATAAATGGTTGATAGATAGATAGATGATAGATAGAGAGAGATGATAAATTGATAGATGATAGATAGATAGAAAGATAGATAGATAGATGATAGATAGATAGATAAATGGTTGATAGATAGATAGATGATAGATAGAGAGAGATGATAAATTGATAGATGATAGATAGATAGAAAGATAGATAGATAGATGATAGATAGATAGATAAATGGTTGATAGATAGATAGATGATAGATAGAGAGAGATGATAGATTGATAGATGATAGATAGATAGAAAGATAGATAGATAGATGATAAATAGATAGATAGATAGATAAATGGTTGATAGATAGATGATAGATAGAGAGAGATGATAAATTGATAGATGATAGATAGATACAGATGATAGATTGATAGATGATGGAAGATAGATAGATAGATAGATAGAGTCTTCTAGGCATGACAGGGAAGCTCTAACCATGAAAGCTCAAAAAGATTGTCTCAACAAGATCTGCACAATGACAGCATCCAATAAATGCCAGTGTGGATGAGAGGACCAATGGCTGCTACCAGCAATCAATGGCTGTTACAGGCTGTGACCCTGATGTTCCTCTGATAAGACATGGTCCCACCTTCTTCCCATGCTCTGCAGAAGGAGTCAAGCCCATTAAGGTGTGGAGCCACCACCATATTGAAGCTGAAGAACTTCAAGATGTTGCAGCTAGACAACAACTTTGAGGTGAAGTCACTGATCTTTGATCAGAGCGGTACTTACCTGGCCCTTGGGGGCACAGACGTCCAGATCTACATTTGCAAGCAGTGGATGGAGGTTCTTCACTTCACAGAACATAGTGGCCTGACCACTGGAATGGCCTTTGGGCACCACACCAAGTTCATCGCTTCAACCGACATGGACAGGAGCCTCAAGTTCTACAGCCTGTAGGCCCAGTGCCTTCTCATGGATACTGGGTCTCATCTCAGTAGTGGGTGAGAGTTAGGGGTAGGGGGTTAGTGGGGTTCTTTGGGGAGGGGGTGGGTCTATGCAGGGCGGGGGGACATTCACATCATGTCATTCTGGTCTGGATGATGGTCTGAGTCATGGGACATGGAACACTGTACTGAATGTATTAGGAAATTAGGAATAAATTAAGATGGATATTAAGAGTGACTTTGAAATGAAACTAGAAACTAGGAACTTCTCGGCTTCTCAGGCTCACTTATCACTTCACACAGAAACTATGTGAAACTGTGTGGAGCAGATGGGTAAACCTGAGAGTCGAAACTAAGTAGCTTGAACTTGAAACTAAGTAGCTTGAAACTAAGTAGCTTGAGAGTGGAAACTAAGTAGTTGAAACTAAGTAGCTTGTGATAGATAAGTAATCCTATGGGAGAAGCCATATCTCAAGAAACAGCTGAAGTTACTGATGTAAGTCAGAAGGACTCCAGCCAAAAAGAAACATACAAAAACTGACAGCTCGAGGACTTCATAGATGCTTGGCTACACGAAACGCTGACTCTGTGGGCCTCATCCCTGATGCATCGCCCGAGAGACCGAAATTCTGCCCAAGGCCAGGCCGAAATTCTGTTTGAGACCAGATCGAGAACTCCGGTAGAATCATGGTCTGCTCTAGGATTGGAGAGAGCTTGCCATGACCAGATGTGATCAGAGCCTGTGAATTGACAGCTCCAGCCAGGAGAGTGCAGTGATCACTGCGGACGCTGAGTGACTCCACACGGAGTACTGGAAGGACTAACCTCTGGAAGGTATTCCCTTGAGACTTTGGGACTCTGAATTGCTAGAGGACCGGGTTTCCCCTTGAGTGTTTGTGTTGATGTGTATTGTTATGCTTTAACCATATGATAAATGCATATTGCAACCAATCATTCATGTGGAGAATCTCTTCTGTTCCGTATGCACCTGTCCTAAGCTCTCCTGAGAAGCAGTGACACACTCTGGATGTCACACTCAGGACAGTTGCTGTGTAGGAAGAGCTGAAGCGTGCAGGGAAACTCCTGAAGTCGATTACCAACACCTTGATGCCAACTGCGGGCACTAGCCTGTAGGAAGAGTGGAAACGTGCTGGGAAAGTCATTGTGGCTGATTACTAAACACCTTGATGCCAACTGTGGGCATTAACCTGTAGGAAGAGCGGAAGCTTTTAGGGAGAAGCTGGTCTGAAAATACCCAGCCGGATGCAAACCAAATTGAAATGCTAAAATTTTTATCTAAAAGAATTGAAAGACGGGCAGACAAAAAATTTGAAAAATTAATAAACTCTAATCCAAGTAATGTTGTCTGGTACATAAGAAAGAAAGAAGTCAAATTCTTATACTATCTTGCTAATTTATTACATAAGTAGGATATGGATAAATTAATTAAGAAATTTGCAAATGCTAGGATAACCCCTGTGACAGGAAGAGAACGTGAGGGTGAAACAGAGGAAAAATGGATGGATACAGCTAACACAGTGAAAAATAAGGAAGGAATGAAAAGTACAAGTGTGAAATCCGAGCTGACTAGACCAGAAACTGTTCAACACATTCTAGAAAGAGCAAACGGGTGAAGTGCCGGCTCTTTTAGTTAAAACAATCCAAGATTTGGATAAAGACAGACTTACTGGAAAAAGGCTAGCCTTAAATGTGGTAAGAGCTAGCATATCTCGAGATAAAGTAGGAATGGATAGAATGACAGACAGCTCACCAAGTATGTCATTCCCAGTAACCACTAGCACAAAGAAGGTACCTATACTTAAAAGAATAACAAGTACATTAAAGTTAGCACCAAACTTTAGTACTCCAGTAACCCCCAGGCCTGGGACAAAACAAGAAGGAGTACGCTATGATGAAACAAGGGCTTATACCTCACAAGAAATTAGCGCGCTAAGACAGGATTATGCACAGAATGGTAAAACTGATGCAGAATTCATGTTCAGATTATGGCAAAAAGGTGCTGATACAGTAATGATGACAGAGCAAGAAATGTGTAAATTAAAAAATATTGTAGAGAACCCTACAGTTATGGATGCTCTTGAACATGTATTAGATACACGTAAAGGGGATACACATCCTCTACTAGACTGGATTTCAGCAGCATGGAGATTAGCATTTCCAACCCTAGATATATCACAGTTTGAAGCATCTGGGGGATGGACAGATTATACACAAGTAATAGCAATTCTAAGAAAATTGGGAATCCTTTATTTCATATATAATGCAATACCAACCCCACAAGCAGCTCCATTATTACCTCAGTTTAAGAAACTTATACTGAGAGGAGCTCCAAAACATCTAAGGATGAGCCTAGCAGCTCCATTACAGACGCTAGGAACAATTGCAGAAGCAATTGATTTCTTTAAAAATTACAGGGATCTAGACAAAGATAGAGTACTTTCTTTTCAAGTACAAAGGAAAGCAGAAAGTAAATGGAAACCTAAGATATTTAGACAAATTAAACCCTTTGGTAACTATAGACCAAGATTCCAAAACAGAAATGTTAAGCAACCTGATCCATTCCAGAGAATCATAGGTAGTCCTATTGAGACAAATCTGGGAAATAGGCGAATCAGACGAAGGGCCCCGTCTCGCTTCAACCAGAGAACTTTTGGAAATAGGAATGGAGGAAAGAACTTTCAGAATATCTCTATTAATAGGAATCATTTTTTAGGGGAAAGATTTCATCCATGGGGACGCCCAGGGATGACAAGAAAACCTCAGGAATACAGAAAGAGATACTAATGATAAAGGAAAATGTGAAGCAGGATATTAGACCATTCATTGCTTTACCTATAATAACAAATAAAGGTGAAAAATTATGCAAATGGCTCTTAGATACTGGTAGTGAGATCTCAATATGTACAGAATTTAGTGATAATTTTAGAGGAACTAAGCAAATAGAAATACAAGGTGTGAATAGTGTTAAGTTAGTACCTGTTATAAATGTTAAACTAAAAGTTTATGATAAAATATATAATGTAGACATGGGCCTTCTTGAAGTATCACAAAATTTGAAAATGGAAAATGAAGAGTTCAGGAAGAGATACAGTGATGCTACATCTAAAGCTCTACAGCTTGAAGAAGATATTGTGTCAGTGACACATAAAGCAATTGAAAAAGAAACTGAATTAGACAGTTTAAAGGATAAGCTCAGGAAGGCACAACATGAAAGAGAACAACTTGAATGTCAGTTGAAGACCGAAAAGGATGAGAAGGAACTTTATAAGGTGCATTTGAAGAATACAGAAATGGAAAATACCAAGCTTATGTCAGAGGTCCAGACTTTAAAGAATTTAGATGGAAACAAAGAAAGCATGATTACTCATTTGAAAGATGAGATTGGCAGACTGCAATTGTGCTTAACTGAAAAAGAAAATCTACAAAGGGCTTTCCTGCTTACAACCTCAAAAGAAGATCCATCATTTCTAAAGGAGCAACTTCGTAAAGCAGAGGGACAGGTTCAGGCAACTCAGCAAGAAGTTATCTTTCTGGCTAAAGAACTCAGTGATGCTGTAAATGTTCAAGATAAAACAATGACAGATTTATATACTGCACGCTTGGAAAACGAGAAAGTGAAAAAGCAGTTAGCTGATGCACTGGCAGAGCTTAAATTAAATGCTGTGAAGAAAGATCAGGAAAAGACTGATACACTGGAACATGAACTGAGACGGGAAGTGGAAGATTTGAAACTCCGTCTTCAGATGGCTGCAGATCATTATAAAGAAAAATTTAAGGAGTGCCAGAGGCTCCAAAAACAAATAACAAACTTTCAGACCAGTCAGCAAATACTCACACTGTCTTCACCAAAAGAATTGGGAATCAGCAGAAAGTGAATGATGCTTCAATAACCACAGACCCAGCTGCTTGTGCTTCTACCATGGATACAAAGCCACCAGTGTCTTCTGCAGAAACAGATTTTGACATGTTATCAAAGGATCAATTCTGTGAAATGACCAAAGAAATTGCTGACAAAACAGAAAAGTATAATAAATGTAAACAACTCTTGCAGGATGAGAAAACCAAATGTAATAAATATGCTGATGAACTTGCAAAAATGGAGCTGAAATGGAAAGAACAAGTGAAAATTGCTGAAAATATAAAACTTGAACTAGCTGAAGTCGAGGACAATTACAAACTACAATTGGCAGAGAAAGACAAAGAAATAAATGGTCTAGCTTCACATTCGGAAAACATCTCCAGAGAGAAGGAACTTAAAAGTTTAGAAAATCCAAAAGGAAGGAAGATGGATGGTCAGACCCCCCAGCAGGTCTCACGATGTCTCAACACATGCTCAGAGCCAAATGGACTTGTCCCAACACTGCCAAATGCACAGCCAGTTCTGCAGTATGGCAACCCTTATGCAGCACAGGAAACGAGATGGAGCAGATGGTGCTTTTTATCCAGATGAAATCCAAAGGCCACCTGTGCGAGTCCCCTCTTGGGAAGACAATGTTGTCTGCAGCCAGCCTGCTCGAAACCTTAGTCGGCCTGATGGTTTAGAAGACCCTGAGGACAGTAAAGAAGATGAAAATGTGCCCATTGCCTCTGATCCAGCAAATCAGCATTTACGTGGTCATGGAGCAGGCTTTTGCTTTGATTCCAGCTTTGATGTTCACAAGAAGTGTCCCCTCTGTGAATTAATGTTCCCTCCCAACTATGATCAGAGCAAATTTGAGGAACATGTTGAAAGCCACTGGAAGGTGTGCCCAATGTGCAGCGAGCAGTTTCCTCCTGACTACAATCAGCAGGGGTTTGATCAGAATGTTCTAAATTTTGACTAGCTTTTATTATGAGTTAGTACAATTTAGAAGTTTAAAAAAATCACCTCAAATAGACCACTAAGGATAAGGAGACTACAAAGTATCACTTTCATGTACTCTTCTGCACTTTTCTGAACAAGACCTTCTTTGAGTTTGGTATTATTAGGGCCAGGGTCCATCTTTGACTTATCAATAAATACAGTTTTAATTTTGTTAATATTACTTAAGAAAAGCTCTTGTATGTTTATATCTTTATTTATTCCCCAGTTAGAAAAATGAAAAAAGACACA